>NC_086363.1:3454539-3763289 GCF_036324505.1 Eleginops maclovinus | reverse complement strand
TCAATGCTCACACACACACACAAATACATACACATATATTTACAAGAATTAACAATAAACCAGCAGGTTCAACCTTTTTTCCATCATGTTTACTCTCCGTTTATAAAACCAACCTTCAGGTGCTTTTTAGAACTCTTTAAACTCTTTTTTACATAACTCTTGCAGGTTACGCACACACACACACACACACACACAGACACACACTAATGCAGAAACAGAAACACACACACATGCTGGAAACACAGTGCCGTCTTAAAGCTTTCTCCTTCCACTACAACACACACAGACACACACACACACACACACACACACACACATGCATACAAACTGTGTTTTTGCCGGCCGCCGGTTGCCATCAGGCTTGGTGCTCCAAGACTCCCCCCCCCTTTCACAACCCCCTCCCCCCCAGGTGCTGCATGTCAGTCAGTCAGTGTAATCTCTGAATCCATGTTAGATTAGGGAGTAATGATAATAATAATCATGGTAATAATAATTACAATAATAATCTGTTATCGTGTGTGTGTACTGTTCCAGGTTGGTGCTCAGTTCAGTCTCAGCCTAGAGAGGAAGGAGAGGCTCGAGAAAGCATATATTACAGTTAGTATAGTGACTTGTTCTATTGTACCGAAGGATGCTGAAAGACATTTTGTTAAAGCACACTCTCAAACAGCAGCGGGTTGAAATGACACAGAATGGAGTGTTGTTGATGACAAATATAGAAGAAAACACAGAAATCCTGACATCTGGGGGAAAATGAAGTAAATACAAGGACAGGAAAGAAAAATAAAGGAAGTCGACTGCAACATAAAATTAACGGATTTCCTATTTTTTTCTGACACTAAATTATCAGTTAGCAATAATTAACTTTATCAAAAACTCTCATTATAAAATATTCACAAACTGGTCACAAATTTCCCGAGCAAAATGTCAATCATGTGTTTCTTCAGCAGTCAAAAGCACATTGATGTTCAGGTTACTGGAGCTAAATAATTTGTTGAAGACACATTTTCATCTCTGTTTTAGTTTCACCCTACTGCTTTTCTCATATGAATTCAAAAAACCAAGCAGAGAATACAAACTGTTTAGCACATGTAATTCAACTTGGTATTTATCAGGCCTCTGAGGGGTCAACAGATGAATTCGGAGACAAGGATACACAGTTGTCAGACAAGTGTTTAAGTAACAAATCAAACCCCAAAGAGAACTGACGGTGTTTGTGTTTGTTAATATGCTCTGTTGAACATTAAAGAGGATCCACTTCTTTGACAAGCACATCTACATTTCATTTTGTGTGATGTCAACACATCTGTTTGAGAGTGCAGACGAATTAAAGCAAGAAGAATGGAGACGGTATTTCTAAACGATGGGAGACTCGGTGATGGTGTTTATGTTTGCCTATCAACAGCTTTTAGGCTGAGTGATGCGCTGTTTTCAACACTGATACACTAACAAACATAAAACTCTCAAAACACTGTTATTAACACACACAAACGCAGAGATACATGCACAACATCGACACACATACAATGCTGTGGCGCATGCAGACACTCATCTCATGGACTTAAGGAAAGATGAGCTTTTAGGAAAAAGGAGGACCTGGTGGTGTTTCAAAAGGTGCTAAAATTTTATCTGAAAATAAGAAAAATATATTGTTAGGAGTATAAATCAAGTTTGTCTTTACAATGACTGTATTTAAGTTTGTCGTAGTAATGAAAAGGCACTATTATTATTTTACTCTTGTATGAATATGAAATAATTAAAAAGGCATTTTAACTTTGTACTTGAACAATGTAAGAAATGAACCGTGAATAAAAAAAAAGGACTGTTTCTTGTGATTAAGTGTTTTCTACCTTTATGTGAATTTTTGCTTTTGTTTTCAGTATCAGTCGAAGTACATAGGAATATTTTCATCGTTTTACTTTTCCATCAGGAAAATAAAGCAGTTATCTCTACTCCTTTATCAGCCAGCAAACTCCATTTAATGTGTATTACATTACTACCTCTGTTGCTGGTCTACATCTACCTTGAGTAGTCTTGTAGTTAGTGTTACTTCAGGTTCATCAAAGCCACACAATAACACAATTGAGTGTGTTGTGTGCTTAACATACTGTTTTTGTAAGCTGATGTTAATTTGCTAGACTGGCTATAATATACTTGGCTGCTGCCTCCCTCCACAGCTGTACATTGCTTTTTCCTGGCCGGTACACCTATCTGTTTCCCGAAAATTGAGGTTGATTACTAGGTTTATAGTTAAATACTATTTAATCAGTAATCGAAACAGTGTGAAACTATTATATTTGTTGATCTGCCTAAAGTAAAAGGTTGTCAATTATAAATCAGTTGACACTTGTATCAATCATCTGTTCATGTTGTAGTTAGTACCTTTAGTCATTGAGAATATTCATAATTTGCAACATACACCGTATATCAACCTAACCGCAGTATGTCCGACAGCATTTGAAGGCAGCATGAGGCTCAGCCGGCAGGGACACGCCCCTGTCTTCTGAGCAGAGGAGACCCCTTCGGTAGAAAATGATCGCCTCCTATTGGTCAGTTTTTCCGTTACTCAGGTAAAAGAGGCATCTGATTGGCTGCTGGCATTGAAGCATCTGCGGCTCGCGCTGTGCCAGCTGTCCTCGCTCACTCGGCTGGTGCTGGGCAACGGTGAGAAGCTTCGTTAGAGGAGGATCTGAGAATCGAAAGAAAAAGGGTAAGAAGCCAAAAAATATGTAAATATCTAACATGTCATTGAGTATTTTTGTAAATTAGGTAATGGTTAGCAATAATAAAACATGATGTAACCTCAATATTACCATTTAGACCCTTAAAATGATTGATATGGTCTCGACTAACGGTGATAATTAATAACCGTTTATTTTCTACGTGGCACATCCATGTTAGCTTAATATCAAGTGTTTTTCACAGAATCTGTGTCATTTACATTTGCAGTCACCCAATGATGCATCCCTCCCTCTGCATAGGAATGGACATTAATTAATGCAAGCCAAGTCTTTATTGAATGATATATAAAGTGACATTGTGTTTGTCAAGTGAGGCTAAATCAGGAGAAAAAGGATGAACATTGATCGTATGTTGTAAGCATCGTTTGCCTTTGGGCGACGAAATTGCGTGAGGTGTGTGTGTTTGTGTGTGTTCGTGTGTGTGTGTGTGTGTGTGTGTGTGTGTGTGTGTGTGTGTGTGTGTGTGTGTGTGTGTGTGTGTGTGTGTGTGTGTGTGTGTGTGTGTGTGTTGATCGTTATGTAAGTGTGATATTCGTTTATAGGCTTTTTCTCTGTCCTATCTGATGTATTGAGTCACAGAGGTAGTGCTGATGAGAATCGTCATGCATACAAACGATTCTGCTAGTGTGTGTGTGTGTGTGTGTGTGTGTGTGTGTGTGTTTTGTTGGGAACATAATGTGATTTGAACAGGTGATTTGATGTCCTGTTTTACAACCTACTTTTGCATTAATGTTTTTTTTTGTGCATGCAGCTTTTCCTGCAGGCCTGCATCGGTTGGTGGGTTTGAGCTTTTAAAATCATTTGGTTTAAGGATCCTCGAGGTTGCTCAAGGGGGCTCCAGGGGTCCACAGTGTAGCACAATGAATTGAATATATTAGACACCATCTGAACTAGATGACGTAACCATGCTGTATAACATTAGGGTTGCATTTATTCAGCTGCACGTTCAAATAACTATGGATGCTCATCAGGAATGTGCAGCAGTATTAAGCAAAAGACAAATGCTTAAAAAACACTCAAAACACTTTGTAATAGGTGTGGTTTTACCATGTGTCATCCTCTGAGGAGCATGAATGTGCATTTATTTTAGACATTGCCAGAATTTGCATTTAGATTATATAATCCTGATAGTAGAGGTGAAATGCTGCCCCTACTTCTTTGGAGTGTGTGGCTAGGCATTACACATTGCACCTTTTAATGGATAGAAACAAAATGAACAATAATATGAATCAGTTTATTCTGACGTTGATATTTGTGGCACAGGCTGAAGGGTCAAAGGTCAGACTGCAGCTCTTTCATAACTCTTTCATTTGGCCAGACGGAGAGTGAAATGAGACCACGATAGATGAATAAAAGATGATGCCTGTCCTTCCCAAAACTATTAAATTACAGTGTGACAAAAGGGTGCATGTAGACGACAGAGAGAAGGAGTGTGTGTGAGAGAGACGGCCCTAATCCTCTGAGCGTTGGCCTACTTAGTTATGCGACCACTGTTGTTATTTTCTGTTTATCTGTGTGTGTGTGTGTGTGTGTGTGTGTGTGTGTGAGATTCACTAATGGCTTATTCATCCCGGACCCTCCAGCAGCACCCACTCCTCTTTAAACCTCATCCTGCTGTGTGTCTGATGTCTATTCTTACCTGCAGTGTGTTAGGAAGTTGTCTGATTCTCACATGTCCTGGATTTTTAAATAGCTCTACTGTACACACACACACACACCAACTCACACCTACAGTACACAAGCTCACACATAGGAAAGGTAATTAAACACACACACATATTACTTGCAGACAAACACACACTGTACACCCTCCCTGTGGCGATTACTCTCCAGATCAAGGAGTCAGCTTTTGTCTACTCCTTTCTTCTTACTTGCAACATGCATCAACACACACACAGATACACACACACACACACACACACACACACACACACACACACACACACACACACACACACACAGATACACACACACACACACACACACACACACACACACACACACACGCGCAGACACACGCAGACACACCCCACCCCACACACACACATTTCCATGCCACACATGCAGCCTGCACTTGCTCGGAAACTGCTGAGGATGTAAGCAGCTAATGTGTCCCATTTACACTGTTTCTAAAGATGGAGGAAATTAAATTAGGTTTCCATGAGCAAAGACATGCTAAGGATCTCTAAGAAAACCTTTGAAATGAACCACAAAACGATATGGATTTAGAAAATGCATCTCATACAAAACTTTCAATTATGAATGATGTACTGTAGCCTAAAAGTACAACCTGGCCAATTGGTATTGTTCATGGAGGACAACCGTTTTGAAGCTGTCTGGTCTGACCGTCTATGCAGCTATAAAAACATGTGTGACATTTTGACGAGGACTTTCTGCCTGCTGCTCCTCATTCATTATTAATTAACGCGCCCATTAAAAAAACTGCCTGCACGGAGAGAAGTCAGGGTGTGTCTCTGCGTGTGCAAATGTGATCATAAAGTGGACTGATAGCTGCAGTAAGTGTGTGTGTGTGTGTGTGTGTGTGTGTGTGTGTGTGTGTGTGTGTGTGTGTGTGTGTGTGTGTGTGTGTGTGTGTGTGTGTGTGTGTGTGTGTTTATGTGTTTGCTGAAGCCGCTGGTCACAGTGTGAGTTTGAAATGCTGCCTTGCATGTCACTGTTGGTGTGTGTGTTTGTCTGTCATACCTTCTGTGACACAGCAGAAAGTAAACACACAAACACACAAACACACACACACATAGACCCAACACACCAACATCACAGTCTACAGTGTGGAGTGGTCCACAGATGCCCCTATTGGTCCCCATAGGACCTGAACGGTGCCTCCCCTCATTGATAATCTCCTTTCCTTCGATCAGCTGCAGGGCTTACTGTGTGTGTTTGTGAGTATTAAAGGTGTCACTGTCAAGAGTGTCAATTATATAAGCTGACTTATTTCTGTTTGACTAATTTTCTTTGGCTTACAGACCTCACAGACACACAAAGCTCCCCGTGTCTCACTCACACGGTCCGTCAGCTGACCTGAACAAGTGGCAGCAAAAGCTCAGGGCCTCTGAATATCAGTTATAAATAATTCCAGGTAGACATTTGTCTCCCTACCTGTTTAACTGCTACTTATTTACCCTTGTTTTCTAAATTGTGCACAAAAAGAAAACCCTTGCTCACATGAGACATGTATCTTAATTACATTACAGTAGGTTAATATATGTGTGTGTTTAATTACCTTTCATGTATTACAGAAAGAGCCTGATTCTGAATGAATGAAACCAACTGGAGAACTTTAGGTGTTGAATAAAAGAGACCATTTGTAAATACATATCTGCAGGATTTAATATCAGTGTAAGATAGGAGACGTTTGGCAGTCCCTTCCCACTCCAATATGTTTCCACTACAGTGTCAGATCCTATTGGATTTGTTGTAGTAGACAGTGGTAATTGACTTTCTACACTAGGGTCTCTCTGCATCAGTATCCAAACAGATGATATGTGGGTCATTGTTCCAAAGCTGCCAGGAGAAGAAAAAAAAAGACTGAGCTTTTGAAAGACCAATGACATTAATCCTTTTCATCCAACTGAGGCAGAATTCTTCTCAGCTGTGTTAGATACGGTATACCCTGAAGAAGGCCTGTCTCCTTTTCTTTATTCCAAAGTGATTTCAGTCGTAAATCACTCTGATTGGGTTGATGGGGGCGCTACAATGAAAGGTCCAAAGGTCGAACAACTTTGCCATTTTATCTGAAATGATCAAAATGAGTGAAAGCAAACTGTTTCTAAAGTTCCATCTCATTGTGTTGGTGTTTTGCCAACACATTTGCAAATCAGTGTTTTAGTATGCTTCACCATACGTTAACATGCAATTGTGTGAGAATGTGTGTGTGTGTGGTTGTGTGTGTATGTGTGTGTGTGTGGTGTGTGTGTGTGTGTGTGTGTGTGTGTGTGTGTGTCCTAAGGCTTTTTCTACTGAAAGCTCTTCAGTTCTCATCTCCCGGGAAACCAATCTTTTATTCTGGCTGCCAGGCCTTTAGGGCACTGCTTTCCATACTGCACACCCCCCATCACCACCACCACCATGTTTACTACCATCGCTTCATCTCCAACCATCATCCGCCTCTACTCTTCCTCTATCTTTCTGTGACCCTCCTCTCTTCTCTTGTTAAGTTCTCCATCTCTTTTGCACCCCTCCCCTAAATCTGAGATCAACAGGAGTTCGACCCAGGTGTCTAATATTTCTGTTTATGCTGAGGGAATAGATTTGATGTTGTTCAAAACACATTTCCCTATTTTAGAGATCTCTGAGCAATCTTCCTACATTTTGGAGCCATTTCAGTGTCATCTGTGTGGGGTACAACTTTCTCTCCTCATTATTCTGTCCACTGTTCTCTCTCCTCCCCTCGTCCGTCTCCTCTCCTCCGTCTCTTTGAGTCTGATTCTGTGTGACTGGGAGGCCATTGTGTCCCGTCATCAAACACATTGCATACAGCCATCCATGCAGAATACACACATGCACACAGAGGGATGTTTGTAGAAGAGGCTCAGTGTGTTGGTCCCATTAGACTTCCTCATGGTGCTTTTTGCAATTATTATCTGGAAGTATCACGTAGGGACCTAATTATGTGGGAATAAAACACTCTTTCCTGTACATTTTAATTTGAAATATATAGATACCCATAGAAACACAAAGACAGAGGGGGAAAAATGTCATTGGCAATTTATTTGATTGGGTGTAGAAATGTAAAAGTGAAGCCCGGCATTAGAGAAACAATCATTGGCATTAAATCAATATAATTAATTGTAAATACTAAGAACAAGCAGACAATACTTGGAATAACAACTCTCAGCTTCATTACTTTATTTATGAAATATTTAACCTTTAAAAATATAAAACAACAAGAAAAAGGGCTGCGTGTAAAAGCCCTGACTCCAGAGTGCAACATAACAACCTAAAATTACCATCGCCAGGAACTATCATTATTTTTGTAAAGGACAGGGCAGAGACAAACACCAATTAGTTCTGATAAGTGCTAATTGTGCAAAATACAGAAATGGCTGAAATTAGGTTAATGAGATCCATGTTCCTAAACTAAATCCCTGTAGGTGTTAGGTTTTTCTGTAACCAGCTTTTATTTGGACCATCATTTGCTCTGCTGATTATCACAAATATCACATAACCAGCTTTCCACCTCCAGTGAGCGCAGAATCTCTGAGACTCTGTGGTATCCCAACAGATGCTGTAATAGATTTGAAAATTATAGATCCTCTGCTTGCCTTAATATTTCATGGAGCAAGCTGATGACCTCAAAGCAAGAGGTTTTCTGACACAAAAGGAATCTATCAGAAACTGTAACTCAGCATAACATACAGAGATTTGTGTAACGATGGATAATTGTCCCCTCCAAGATTGAAAGCTTTTTCTTACGATCAGATAACAGAAGCTGTGAAGCACATTCACATTCTCTGTGCTTTCCTTTTCTCCACGCCACACAGAAGCCTTTGCATTCATTGTGGTTGGCCGTGGCTTTGGGTTTGTTGAGGCAGGACTATGAAAAGGATCTGTAGAAGGGCGGGTTCCTGCCACTGACAAGAGAGGCACAACGGCAGGATTTTGAAATCAAGGGTTCTCATTGATGGTAGTAGAGGTAGTTAAAAAATAACAAACTGAATTGAAAGAATCTGAAAATGTCACATATTTAGACTAGAACAAAGTTATCTTCATCTGTCTCCACCTGAACATTGGCTGATTTTTAAGCCTTAATCTTTCAGTTTTTGTATGCATTATTGGGACATACTGTAGAAAGGAATTCTGACTCTGATTTATGTCTCACTAATAGGAGCCTCTTGGTGGTGATATTTCTTTCTCTGTGGTGAAGTGTTTTTTTTTACTCCTTGCATGAGGGTTCAGATCTTACACATTTCGTTTTGCCACTCAAACATCTCACATGAGTCACCAGCAGCGTTTTCATGCTTGTTTTGTTCCTGCACAGAGGTCTGCAGTGTCTGCACCACACGCTTGTTATGTCATTCTGATTTTAAATGCATTATTCTGTTCCTCCGGTAGGACTAAGGCTGCCAACATGGGTTCGATGCGTATTCTCATCAAGGGAGGGAAGGTGGTCAACGATGACTTCACCCAGGAAGCAGACGTCTACATTGAGAACGGCATCATTCAGCAGGTACACATTCACAAGCATTCACTCAAATCCACACAATCAGATGCACTACTACTCATGCACACCCCCCCCCACACACACACACACACCCACACCATATTTGACCCACACACACAGCTGTTAGTGTGACTCACTTCACAATGATACAGTATGAAGAGAATGAATCCTGTGGCTGTACATGATGATAGTAAACGCTATAATTAGCTCGCAGAATGTTGTCATGGAAATAAGCTTCATGTGCAGAGAAGATTCAGACCTGGGAAGTTCAGCTGTACTCTATCACACTGATCTGTGAGGATTACAGCTGAGAGGGTCAGTGGGTGCCCTCATGGTAACAAATAAGGGTTACAACAATGAGAATTAGTTTGAAATTATACTTCAGATCGACAAGATACTTTTATAAGATTATAAGAATAGTTTTTCTGGATATCATTGATGCTATCATGCTATCACCTATAAGCACTTTTAAGCTAAACGCTAGCATCGGCAAGCTAACATGCTAACAGTGACAATGCTAATGTCACTTTGACCTACTGTGGACGATTGATTGAACATTGATCACGACAGGTGTTACAATGCATCTGAAGGAGGTAATCAATATGTGTACTACATTTTATAAGTTCAATCAGTAATTGTTATGACCTTGCACATAAAAATCCTATTTATAATATCTCTTAATATTTCAGTATGAAAAGTCATTTTCCTCCGTAGGCTTTTGGAGGCGCAAGATCCCAAATATTCAGGGGAACTCTTAAGTAACTAGGATTTATCCTCTGGGAATCATTAATGTATGTATCAAACTCCTTGACATCCAGTACGTGTTGAGATATGCCACAGGATAAGTGAAACATTTAATTCAAGTCAAGCACTTACTGTGGCTGCGGAATAATGAGCCATTCAACAAACTCCTGTCTTTGATTGGCCCTCTTTAATATGACGGACTGGATGGACTACATTAAGCTGATAGACTTAAATAGCAATGTCCTATGTAGTCATTAAATATTATGTGGTTTAGAAGTGCATTACAGGTACAAAACACATATTAATAAAGTCTGTTAAATGTGGTGCTCGTGCTCTCTGTGGCAGGTCGGAAAGGAGCTGATGATACCAGGCGGGGCTAAGGTGATTGACGCCTCTGGAAAGCTGGTGTTGCCGGGCGGAATCGACACCAGCGTGCATCTGCAGCAGACCTTCATGAACGCCAGCATTCAGGATGACTTCTACAGCGGGACCAAGGTACATAAAAGCACACGCGCACACACACACACACACACACACACACACACACACACACACACACACACACACACACACACACACACACACACACACACACACACACACACACACACACACAAACACACACATACTGACAAAGCACTCCAGCATGCCTGTAATTGAACACATTTAGAAAGCACAGGCAGCTGTCACACACAGACATACTTTCCCTCTCACTCTCTGTCTGTCGCGTCTACATGCAGATCTTTTTCGTACGATCGTCAAGACTAATGACCACACATGTTGTATGGTGCAAACACAAACAGCTGTCACGCGTTTTTGGGTGAATTGTCTCACAGCTGTTCAATCTTTTAACGCACACAGGGTTAATTTGTGTATTTTCTTAGGATGCTTTGCGTGTTTTCCACTGAGACTCAGAGCAGAGAGGGTGATTAAATAATTAGGACTTAAAAATTCAAAGAGGGAGTGTAGTCGGTGCCTGCAGCGGTACATGGTGCGGATTTTGTGGGCTGTTTTTATGTTGGGGTTTTGGTCCCTGTTGGATTGAAGTCAAAGGCGTAAACTCAGTGTATGATGGTGTGGCAGACGCTACATAATGTAAGCTAGGAACAAAGGTCCAACAGATTTGCCGCCTTGTCTAAAAAAGTCAATTAGAGGCTATTTTACACTAAGGACCAACGGTATGTTTTAAGACATTTTCTAAAAAGGTTTCTTACAGTAGGCCAGATTTTTCCGAGCTACTCGAGCACAGTTTAAACGTTATTACCTGCTGGGACGTTGCAGCGCTGTGTCTCAGTGTAATGAGGTCAGAGTCTGATGGAATGCCAGCTGAAACGGGTGAGAGGAATTTGGGGGGGGGATTGAATCATCTGTATGGCAGCTTTTACCCCCCCCCCCCATACTGACCCTGCTGCTATAGCAACTAACCCACTCTTAGGCAGCAAATGTTTGTGTGCACGCATGAACATGGCAGAATTGGCTGATCTCTATGGCGACTGCGTAACTTTGGCAACGACTCATGTTCAATTGTGAATGGACCCCCAAAACTATTTCTCTCAGCATCCTCTCGCCTCCCTCCCTCCTGTCGTTTTGTTACAGTGCTCTCCGTCTCACGCTTTTCCTTCCTTCCTCCCCCCCCGTGTCTCTCCCTCCTGTCCAGACTCACACTGACCAGCAGCAGGAGGGTGAATGGTGGAGAACATGCAGTGTAGAAACCTGTTATCGCAGCGTTTATACATCTTGTACTGAAGTTGTGTGTCCAGATGTTTAGCTATATTGTAAATACACTTTGAGTTAACTGATCTCAGATAAAAAATAGAAAATATATATCTTATATAGTTTTGAAAACAAAAAAGGATCTGCCTACCAGTGAAAAAGCTCAATTTAGGCTGGATTTAATCATTTTCTACAGAACCTTTCATTATTTTGCACATCCCAGCACTAGACGGGAAGATCAGAGTTTAGTTGAGTTCTTTTTAAAGGTTATTTTTGGGTGATTTTAGGCCTTTTTATCACAGAATAAGTTGAAAAAGACATGAAAAGTAGGGAAGGAGAGTCGGGGAATGATGTGCAGCAAATGGTCCAGGAGCTAGGAATCAAACGCAGGTGTGGTATGCACCATGGATCTAATCTGATTGGATAATAAAGAATGAATATTCTACTACAACTAAATACCAGCTCTGTATCTCTCCCAGCATGCACTGCAGAGATAATTTGAATGTGTCTGCAGGCAGAGGGAGGTGAGGAGGAGGAGGGGGAGGAGGATGAAAGAAGGTGTTCAGCTGTAATGTGAGGTATGATAGGGGCTGATCACAGAGCTGCAGAGTAATCTGTCTGACACTGATAGCCTTTCCCAGAGTTCAATATACAAAGATCGTCTCATCCTCTCAGATCAGACATGTCTCCCCCTGTCTCCCCCTCTCAGTCTGCTTCATTTTCTTTTTCATGGGATTATCTTCACAGTAGGCGTTAGGGGTCTGTAATAGAGTTGGGGATCCATGATAAACACTGTTTGGGGTTTACGTGTCACCATTCTCTTGCAATGATCAGTAATATGTTGAAGGGATGATGTCAGGTTTACTGTGGCTTGACAAGGAAGCTTCTAGATTTAAACCATGACCATTGTATGATCATGTAGTACTACAGGATAACAAAATTGAATGAGTACTAGGTCAAATAAAATCCTCTGGCAGTGATTTTGCTAAACTTGGTTTTTTGTCAGTTTTCCATCCTGACTATGTAGTATCAAAAATGATATTCTGTGGGTTTGAAATGGCTTTGTCTGCTCATAATCACAAACCTGTTACGACGGATTTGTATGAAAAGAACAAATGAGGTTGTTACTATGGAAATGGCTATAAAAAACAGCATGTGTCTTCCAGGCTGGTTTCTGCGCCGTGTCTGCCGTGATGATGGCTTCGTTCTGCTCAGCAACAGCAGTTACAAGCCGTTTCATCAGAACAATACTGACTGATCATCTCCGAATGTAAGACATCTTATTTTGGATGTAGAGAGAAAAACTGTCGACAGGAAGAAAGACGGGACATTTTTTGGGGGGTTCTGGCCTCTGAAACCGGGACACTGATGAAAATGCACGATTATAATATACATACACGTGGCTTTACGACACATTTCCTCTCTTCTCTCTCGCTATTCTTTCTCTTTTTTCCACTATCCATCTTGGCACTGGCAGTAAATCTTAATTAAGGCTGACACACATCCCACAATCCCCAGCTGTGTCCATGTTCTCTCTCCGTCACATACACACACACACACACACACACACACACACACACACCGACCGACAAATACACACTGACAGTGATCAATGACACACTCAACACACACACATGTATGCAGAGAGCTTCGATGCTGACGCTGCAGATGATTCGGGCTGGTTACTATGTTAATGGGAAACCTGATAGTTGGTTTGCTGGTGGAAATGTCACTCGAAACCAGATGACCCCGCCCCTGTCTGCCACACGTCTGGAGGGACTCGATACTGAGACATAAACCAGCGTTGTGTTAAATGTATGTAGCAGACTGGCTGTAGAAATGATAAAGAGGTGATGCTTGAATTTTGGTTGCTTTTTCTTGATATGAGATGAAAATAAATAGAATAAAGACTGCAGGGATAGCTCACGTCCATGTCCTATTTCATAAATGATGATTGCCTGTTCTCCCATCACTCCTCGGTGCATTATCCCTGTTACACTCTGTATGGTCAGTGCCATATTGAATGGAGTACGGAGAGAAAGCAGGGAGATGAGGAGGAGGAAGAGGAGGGTGGGGAAGGGCTACAGGCATGGCTGAGCAGTATCTGTTGTCATGGCTACAGAAGAGTGCATTTACCAATCAGCCGAGCGAAACGAGTCGCTGCAGACCGCTCCCTTCACGCCATCACTCCTCCATCATTCCTCTCATTTTCCCGGTTTGTTCTACCTCTGTGGCTTGCTACATCGGCGCATTCACATCCTTTTCCTCTCCTTTTTCATATATGTATCTGCTTCAGTTTAATTCAGTCTCGAGGCAGTAGAGTTGGAAGTTCTTACAGAGGCTCTTTTCTTTAAACAGTTCCAGACTCACAAAAATCATGCAAAGAAAAAGGAAGAGTAAAAAAAGGTTCAGACTTTGCAGATACAGATGAATTGATTGCATTTCTGTGCAGTTGTCAGATTAAGGCCGTCTTTGTGCATCATCTATATAAACTTAATTAATTTCACAACCAGAAACAAGTCCACTTTATAATGATGAGGCAGCAGTTCATGAGGAAGGACGATGGCTCATTGTCACCGCACAAACAGCATCTGTGCTTTATAGTGGATCATTGTTCTCCCTTCTAATCAATCTCTTGTGTCTCTTCCTCTGCCTCCTCTTTGCTTCCTTCCTCACCTATCCTCCCCCCCTCCCCTCCCCAGGCGGCTCTGATGGGTGGTACCACCATGGTGATGGCTCTGGCCCTGCCTGAACAGCACTGCTCTCTGGTGGACGCCTACGAGAACTGCCGAGCTCTGGCCGACGCCAAGGCCTGCTGCGACTACGCTCTGCATGTCGGGGTCACCTGGTGGGGGCCGAAGGTAAGACCCCAAAACAGAACCCCAACATGTTAGGGACCTCTGAAACGCATGGAAACACTTCTTTGTCTTCAGTAAACACATTTCAGTCGTTGCTGTTGTTTTCCTCATGCTTCCTCCATCCTTGCTAAATGAATAATGAAGCAGGCAAACTCTTTTCCTATCTGGGTGAAATGTGTAATGACCTAGATTAAACCCTGCACGATGTAGGTTAACACACATGCTCACTGGGCACGTTAGGCAGATTGTATGCGTCAACGTGCCTCACTGAGCCTTAGGCTGATGAAACGTCTGTATGTTTCATCTGCTGACTTTATGCATGTGCCACATACTATTACATATAGTGCAATGTGTTCTTGTAATAATTGCAACTGGGCCTGCAAATAATTCCAAGCACTTATACACTGATACATGTTTGATGTATTAAAGTCAGAAATATTTAAAGATGCCGTCTTTGAATTCCCAGAGCCCGACTTAATGTCTTTTACTTTTATTCAAACCCACAGATATTCAGTTTGTAATGATTTGGTGTGTGTATAATGCACTGCCAGTATAACAATTACTGTCAGTCTGCAAATAGTGGGACATTTACATTTTAGATTCAGGGTAGTGACTAAATGTCTGCCAGATTTTCTTAAATATGTCCTCTCTTGTTGTTCCGTGTAACATCTTGGCTTTTTAAATGCACGTAGATACTAAATGCTGTGTATTATTTTTTATATCATTTAATTGATGACATTTTCTTACTTTTTTTGATTATGATGACCCCCTTTTAAAGCAGTATTGAGTAATTATCGCTAAACTCTATATAGTTTATTGCATTTTGACTGAATTAAATAGATCTTTTCACGCAGTGAATATCTGTGTGGGATTCCTGACACGCAGCAATGTGATCTTTCTCTGGCTGCTCTCCAAGCTCATTTCATGCCCCATATACTGTAACACACACAGATACACAGCTTTATGCCCTCATTCACACTGGCATATGGTTGGACTTTATTCTTGACCTCTGACCTTTGCCCTGTGCTCAGGTGCGCAGTGAGATGGAGACCCTGGTGAGGGAGCACGGCGTGAACTCCTTCCAGATGTACATGGCCTACAAAGACACGATGATGCTGAGGGACTCGGAGCTCTACCAGTCGCTGCAGACCTGTAAGGACATCGGGGCCATCGCTCGCGTCCACGCCGAGAACGGAGAGCTGGTGGCGGAGGTGAACATCGAATAATCACACACATATCCCTCCATGTTCCTCTTCTAATAAGAGATGGTCAGCTCAGTGAGAATTAGAACGGCACCGATCAATTATGCCACCGATCTCATTTATCAGAATGCCACATGATGGATTTGTTTACACAACGCACCGAGCAGCACAGAGACAACGGTACAAACAATGTTCCGACAACAAGAAGGTCCCGTAACTTGGTACCGTTTTTAGGAGAACAGTAATTTAAGTTATTTCAATTTAACCCTTAATGTTTTATTATTTACCTACAATTGAATATCAATTTTCTATAAAAGTGAAGTTCCAAAAATGTTTGTTTATGCTGCAAATTCTAGTCTTTAGATCAAAGGAAAAAGAATAATGTCAGGTCAGACTTTGAACAAAATTGGAAATAAGATTACGCCTATGAAATGAAATGTGTGCATTTGTAGTGGCAGTACTTGCCATCCTGAATTAATTTGAGTTATGTTGAATGTGTGTAATTAGGGTGCCAAAGAGGCTCTGGAGCTGGGCATCAGTGGACCGGAGGGGATTGAGATCAGTCGACCAGAGGAGGTAAATACACATATGAGGTCATTTCCTATCACCCACTTTTTATTCATTTACATTGTGTGCTGCTACCTTTAAGTAAATAAAAATAAGTTCATTTTTCTGCTCATTATTGATATCGATTACTCATTTTAACTCCTCTCTCTTATTTTCTACAGCTGGAATCTGAGGCTACCCACAGGGCTGTCACCATCGCCAACAGGGTAAAAGGATACAAGTGATTTTTGATTTCCTGTCTGTGTGTCGTTCTCTGATAAATGAATGAATGCTCTTGTGCTTGCAGGCTCACTGCCCGATCTACCTGGTGAATGTGTCCAGTATGTCTGCTGGAGACATGATTGCTGCTGCTAAGATGCAAGGTGAGAGAGAAGACAGTGGTGAGGATATAAATAAGTTTTAAGTTGATATTCTTTCAGCTAACTTCTTTGGTTTTCTGTCTGCAGGTAAGGTGGTCCACGCAGAGACCACAGTAGCTCACGCTGTTCTGAACGGGATGCATTACTACCACCAGGACTGGACTCATGCTGCCGCCCACGTCATCGTCCCTCCTCTCCGCATCGACCCTAACACACCCAGCTACCTCATGGGCCTGCTGGGCAAGTATGTGGTGCCTACAAACTAAAGTGTTTTTGCCACACTGGTTATTGATTATAGACAATTCAGATTGTTAAAATGCACATCCTGTTTCCAGTGACTCTCTGAGCGTGGTGGCATCAGAGCACCGTCCATTCAGCACCAAGCAGAGAGCTCTGGGTAAGGAGGACTTCACAAAGATCCCACATGGGATGGCTGGAGTCCAGGACAGGATGAGTGTCATCTGGGAGAGGGGAGTGGTACGTACACACACACACACACACACACACACACACACACACACACACACACACACACACACACACACACACACACACAAACTCGTGTTGGTCTGGTTGCATTTTCTCTTATGTGTTTTCAATGCATTATTACCTGTAGGTCACAGGGAAGATGGATGAGAATCGTTTTGTGGCGGTGACAAGCTCTAACGCTGCAAAGATCTACAACCTGTACCCACGCAAGGGTCGTATCATCCCCGGAGCTGATGCTGATCTGGTGGTCTGGGACCCCGATGCAACCAGGTACACAGTTATATTCAAAACAGGAAGACACAAAATACTGGCTGCTAATTCTTGATTGTGTTAAAATATTGGTATAAATGTCTTCTGTGTCTGTGCAGGACGATCTCTGTGACCACTCAGGTGCAGGGCGGAGACTTCAACATGTACGAGGGGCTGCGCTGCCACGGCGTCCCCCTGGTCACCATCAGCCGAGGTCGCCTGGTGTGTGAGAACGGAGTGTTCATGTGTGCCGAGGGATCTGGAAAGTACTACCCTCAGCGCACCTTCCCTGACTACCTCTACAAGAAGATGGTGCAAAGGGAAAAGGTGGGTTCACTTTCACTCACTTTGATCACTTTGAAAGGAAACCAGGACTCACGCTGTGCTTTGCTGCAGACACACCCATCCCACTGTGTCTCACTGCGCTGGTTTGACAGCCCATAAAAAGGATTTAATGCCCCCTCTGTTCGCTGACACTGGTTTTCCTGCTGTCTGCAAACATCTATTACAGCCAGCCTCTGCAAGGGTTCTGTTCTGTTTAGTTTGCACTAATAGTTTGTTCTGCTACATCCTATGGGATGTACCGTACAATGCTTTCAATATTCGTTAAGATGGTGATATTTATAAATCCCAGAATTACAGATTGGGACATAAGGACAGATGATCTGGTTCATCTATCTTATCTGCTGTGCTCTTTAATATCTAGTTTATCTACTGTATCTTTAAAAGCAAAAACTATGAGGTTTAGTCATATTTTCAAGAATGCTCATTTAGATTAAAGCTTTAACTCATATAGACCGTCCCCCTCTCCCTCTCTGTTTCAGACTCAGGCGATTAAAGGGGTTGACAGGGACCCCTACTCTGGAGATGTAGCGAAGGTGACAAACTCCATGAAGAAGGATCTTGGTCTGGGCCCCATAGATGGAGACGCCGCCAACAAAGGCTGCCCCCGCGCCCACCAGGGGGTCCGAGACCTCCATGAGTCCTCCTTCAGCCTCTCAGGTAGCAGGAATAAAGATAATTACATTTTAGGAGGCCTATATTTTTCAGTTTCTGTCAACAGGATGAACATCACAGACTGTGATATTGCACTCAGGAATGTTTTAGATTTTTCAAAGAGGAAAGTCTGTACAAAAGAAGCTGCAAAGTTAATTCAAGGACCAAATTATCCTTTTGTCTCTCAGGGTCTCAGGTGGACGACCACGTCCCGAAGAGGTCCTCGGCTCGGATCCTGGCCCCCCCCGGCGGTCGCTCCAGTGGTATCTGGTAAACGCTGCAGCTGGGGCTTCACCCGTCCGAGTCTCCTTGTTTTGTATTATTCTACGCAACCAGGAAAACTGCACTGATTTTCAATCACAGGATCAAAGTTAAGAGAGGAAAATAAATCAAGCACACGTCTGTGATTGGGGAAGACCTAACTGACGGTGCGCCAAAGTGACTTTTACAAAACTAATTTGTGTCTTAATTGGAGTGACTGACCTGATTATTTACAAGAGAGTGAAGGGCTATATATGAATTTAAAATGTGTTGCCAAATTCAAGCTGATCATACTAACTTTAAAGTGTGCTCATTATCACCCTGCTCGTATCCCGCGGAGAAACGCAAACTAAACAAACTGTGAAAGATAAAAAACCAGTACAGTTTTTGATGGTTTGAAATGATGTCGACTGAATTATTTAAACATTTTAACCGGATTCAGTGAAGTATCTATCACACACATACAGTCCACGGTAGGCACCATAGCTTTAGACTCACATGAAGACGTGTATGGATTCTGTTTGTGATTTAACACCCACTGTGCTCGGCTTCCTGCTGGACCGCGGGTTCCTCTGACAGTGTTTTTATTTCCAACGGGAGATCTGTGCTGTGTGGTGATGAAGTCCAACTGCTTCAAAAACACTGTGTGATTTTTCAGCCCCACTATCTAATAATATCCATCCGTTTATTTCCATTACCTCTGACTGAGACAACACTCACATGACCCAGAAACATCCTGCCTCACCTGCAACATAGCAGGTCTTTATAGACTGAGTTACAGTAGTGTTGTAGTCTTTTCTGTCAGTATAAACTGTGCAAAGACTTGGCTGAAGGAACGATAAAGAGGAAGTGATTTAGAGGGAAAAACAAGAAGGAAAGCGTTCTGTTATTTTGCTGCTGATACTGAACATAACATTGAGGCTTGAAATGATTTGAATACATTTGAATGCAGTGCCTTCTCATTTACCAGAGAGATTACTGTCTGAGGGAAAGGACTAGCTGCTAAAAACACCAGGGGCCTCATCTGTGTCATTGCCTATAGACATAAGAAAGAATATAGTTAATGAACAGGAATGGAAAACAGAGAGTTAAAGATTGAGTAGTAAAGTTTCCTTCAGTCAATCTGATTCTCTACGTTAGCACTGTTTACGTACAAAATCATCTGAACGCACAGCTAATAAATGAGGCCCCAGATTGCACGTAGAGGGCCCCGAAATCCACTCTTGGGTAACCGCAAGAGTGGATTTTATGTGGTTGAGTTTCAGTCGTATCTAGAGGATATTGAGAGTAGACTTCCTGTTTGTAGGTAAATAAAAGGGAATTTCTTGTTTCAGAGCAGGGAGTGTCCACAGAGCAAGAAGATTGAGCTGCACAGTCTGAAGAAAACTCCTCCACTCATTCCTGCCTATCAGTATTATATTTATACATGATCACCTCTTGTCTGTGAACTATATACTTAGGATGTTTGTTTTGTTTTTTAGTTGAAAGAATAAATGTGCCAATGTGAATCACTCGTGCGACACCCACACCCATGCATGAAGAGCACCATGTGGAGACAGAGCAGTAAATCTCTCGTAGGCTCACAACAACTGGTGCTGTTTTTTTACTTTAACCTATACAACTACGTTATTTTACTGTTGGATGGATTTGTTGTTTTGAAGGCACTGTGACTGGTCGATGGCTGTGTGTGTTTGTAGGTTTTGTCGTGTCGGACAGTGAAACTGTTGAATCTGTAAGTGGCTGCTTGTTTCTTACCACACGAATAAAGAGAGAAAAATAACACCTCAGTTCCTTTGTGTGTCTTGTTTCTAAAGTGCCTCCAAAGATTTGTAATCAATAGTTGTTTTTTGTAACATATATATACTGTATATATTTCACACCAAAGGGTATGTCTGAGATGCACTGCATGCATAGTGACATCAATGTATACATACTACACTATGCATACTAAAAATATGAATACATATATAATGAAAGAACAAGGAGAATGTTCTTTAAAAGGAGAGATAAATAAGTATAGATTGGACTGGTTACTCTACTACCTACTTTTGTAATTTCCTTTAATGCCATTACTCCAATACAGACTGCAGTACATTTATTTGATAGCTTTGGTTGTGGCATACTTTATGATTAAGATGTTTGCCTACAAAAAGCTAATATATAAGATGTGTGTTATAGATGCAATTACCCAAAAGTCTATACAAAACAGCTGAAACAATTATTCAGTTAATCAATTCGTTTTTTAGTCAACAGATTTCTTTTAACTCAATCGAGAAGAATGTTTGAATCATTTCAATTTCATCATTATTATTTATAATTACTACTTTCTTTAACATTTTTGAATGCGTGTGATTCTGGTGGTAGTATTTATACCCACGCAAAAAATATCTGGATGCCTCTCCCACCACTATGGCACCGAACATGGGATGCGACATCTCCATCATGGAGGCTCCAGGAACACCAGTTTCTCCCCTTAAACAGTAAAATTCGGCAACTGTCCTGCGCATGCGCACTGCTCAAGCGGCTTAGGTGGTTGCGCAGCAGTCAGCGGTGTTATAGCAACAGAAAAGCCCATCGTCATTAGACACAACAGGACTGCTGTGAGAGACGCTGTCGCACTTCAGTGGGTAACATTAACTGAACTTAACTTAACATCTGCTTGCTTACGTTTAACATCATTGTATTTAACTGCTTGTTTCATTTACGACTCGCATAAGTACTTGTGTCGTCCTGTTGGCTGACAGTTATTCCGTCATTGATAATGTGCTTGTGCTATGGGGCAGAAAAAGGGCCTTCAGAGGGGCGTAACGTCCGGCTGGAAACACACACAAGTCTCACTTATAGTTGGAAATACTACGAGTTCTCTACTATCAGTGTGGTGGAATTAAATATATCTAATAGTCTGTAAATTCAGAAACAAAACAGTCAGTCGCAGAACAGGTTAGCAGTGTTAGCTAACAGCTAGTAGCGTGACAGTCACACAGAGGCTGTAACGTCAACTGTCACAACACCTTTTAACGGTACGTCACCGGGATGTGGAGTCCGTTACAAACACACTGGATAGTTGACATCTCTTATTACTATATAGTCTGTAGTTATAAGCTACTTTAACTGTCATAGCTTATTCAATCTGCTGAGAAACAACACCACGAAATACAACCTCACTGTCCACCTGAGGCTGTTCACCTGTATGTCATGTATTTGATCATACAAACACGTAAGGTACATTAAAAGAGGCTCACTCATAACTATATACTCTGTAGTTATAACCTATTTTAACAGTTGTTATATCTGCTGAATATGAAAATAAACATCACAACATGTAGTATAATATAACTGTCCACATGAGGCTATTTTCTGTTGATCAAATATCTCAGATCAAGTGAACATGGCTTCTAAATGCTTTTACTTTTAAAAACAAAAACATGTTATTTTGAGATACATCCTTACCATTTTTATCAAATTGATGTGCAATAATGGGGATATCATTTGCAATATTATGCACATAACCATTCACTAACCTGTACTTGAGATTTAGTTGTGTATATATATATTTGCAGCTTATAGGAGCCAATAATGATCCTAAACTAAAGTTGTTTTTGTTTTTTGGCATTCACAGCAACCTCGTTTAAAAAAATGTAATTGCATGTCCTTCAACTTGTTTGTTGGCATTTTCTGTATTTTGCGTTTTGGTGGATTTTAGATATCTGTAATATGCATTTTTTCATGTTTGAGAACTTTATTTGTACTTCTATTGCAGAAGTTTCCTGACCAAATGTTGGCAAAAATGTCTGTAGAAGACCAGGGTTATTTGCATGCTGTCAGGAAATGCTTTGCTATTGTTGGATCGTTCCTTATCGCGAGCAGTCAGTGTGATAAATGGTAGCTGTGTTTTTTGAATGCCTGCTGGATTTTATATGTGGTGATCACAGCTGCCTCTGTGCAACATGACCGGTTTCAGCACGCTCAACCCGGGCTAAACGGATTAACCGAGGCAGAGATTAGTGACCTAGTGAATGACTGCTAGTTTATCTGTAGTGTTTCTCTGTAGTGTTTCTCCTTGTTACCCTGAGGTGGAGCTCCTGAGCAGGACAGTAAACTGTTGTGACCATTCAATGGACTTGCAGGTGTACAGGAAGTTGTGTCCCACTTTAATAACAAGTTGTTTTGATGTGCAGGACAAAATGACTTCAGGAACACTATGCCCTGATCATACCTTCCCAGAAAAATGTAGTAAAAAACCTAAACTTAGCTGATAATGTTTTCGTTTGTTATATTATTGGTCTTTTCTTTCACAGACTGGGATAAGTCAGGTATTAAGCAACAACTTCGAGTGTGATATAGTTATGTTCCTTGTGCAGGAAACTAGGACAATAGCTGGTGTTTGGCTCATGGGCAAACATGAGGAAAGGGCTGAATCTGGTGACAAAAAAAGGTTAGAAATACAAATAAGAAGCCAGGGCTCTAGATGGAAGGCCTGAAATAATAGTGCATGACTCTGTGGTTTCAATGGGTTGAAACATGGACTTTCTTTTCCCTTTTAGTCTACTGTAAGTATCTGCAATACAGCTATTATAGACTTATCATTTGAAGGTAAACTTTCAAAATTCAAAACAAACACACTTAACTCCCCAGCCCAAATGGTAAACAAATGGGACCTTATTAGAAAAGATTTCTATTTTAAGAGTTGCCAGTACAATACATTTGAAGTATGATTATCCCACATGATACTGGTTTCTGTCTCCAGGTCTTTCTGTAAGGTGGTCCACCACAACCCCATTTAAAGAGTTCACACCAAACATACACCCAGCGTAGGTGAGTAAAGAGTGTGTGCCTGTGCGTGTTTGTCTTAATATACATCTGGCGTCGCTGTGAAGCAGTCAAGCAAGACAATCTCAAATATTAATATTCAAGATTCCTCATGTTATAGCAGTATTAGGACGAATATTCAAGTTTCTTACATTTGCAAAACAAGTAATGTAATAATACAGTTATTTACACGATTGCACTGACGTTAAACAATTATGAGCCGAATAAATCTGACACTTTATCGATAATGCAATAATTAAATGGAATACAATGCTGTGAGTATGGCAGTAGATTGCAAGGTTCACATGATGCTGTGATTAAATAAAAAGATGTGGTTTCTTTTTATACTTATTTTGAATGAAGAGTGAATTGGAATCAGGAGTTTGTTTTCTAGAATGAACATGTTTCCTCTCACATTTGATCAATTATTTTTACCCAAACTTTTTTATCTCCTATTGATGTGGTCTGGGTCATATGATAGCCACTGATCTAATAATGATCCAGCGCAGTTAGAATCTCTTTATTCAGTCATTCTGTCTGTCAGAGACGGCACTTTTCATCCGATAACACTCTGAGTAGAAGCTTTGAATGTAAAAAATATGAATTTCCATACAGCCCTGGATATGTCCATAAACAAACATTTGCATACATTAATCAACCTGTGGACTAAAAGTAATGTCAGCCACCAGAAATCAGTCATTCAGGTGTTGCGTGCTGTATCTGTGTGTCTGTTTCAGGAGGATGGCGGTGAATGTTGTCTCCACCTCTATGACTATAGAGAACCTGAGTCGTCATGACATGTTAGCATGGGTCAACGACTCTCTGCAGCTCACACTCACAAAGATCGAGCATCTCTGTTCAGGTAAACACACACAACTACTTATTTTGAAAGTCTAGTAATAGTAAATGAATATCAACCTCTTAAATAAATGTTTGTTCTTCGCTCAAGGTGCTGCTTACTGTCAGCTAATGGACATGCTGTTTCCTGGCTGCATATTAATGAAGAAAGTGAAGTTCAATGCTAGACTGGAACATGAATACATCCACAATTTCAAAGTCTTACAGGCTTCATTCAAGAGAATGAATGTGGACAAGGTGAGAACACACACACACACACACACACACACACACACACACACACACACACACACACACACACACACACACACACTCACTCACTCACTCACTCACTCACTCACACACACACACACACACACAGATTCAACCTCAAATATTGAGATTTTATACCTTTTTCTGTTTTTCATTCAATTAAAATGAATAGCTTCTGGTTTTGGTCTGACAAAAACAGACATAAAAAATGTCCTGTTTGGAATTTGGACAAAAGTGTATCACTATTTTGTGAAAAGTCATAGTCCAACATGATCAAAACCTCCCTCTGTGTCCCCCTCAGATCATCCCAGTGGAGCGGCTGATTAAAGGAAAGTTTCAGGACAACTTTGAGTTCCTTCAGTGGTTTAAGAAGTTTTTCAATGCCAACTACGACGGGAAAGATTACGACCCTCTAATGTCACGGCAGGGCCAGGAGGGAACGCCGCCTCCACCCAACCCAGGTACAACACGCACAAACACCCACTTCACTATCTGTGTGTGTGTGTGAGTATGTGAGAACTCAAAGGCTTCATTTCATTGGTCTCACCTCTTCATGGAAAAAAATCCCCACCTCTAACCCAGGTGTACACATTGCCAACAAACCTAAAAGACCCGCTCGCTCAGGTAATATCCCCTGCATTGAGGTTGTGTGTGTGTGTGTGTGTGTGCCAATGCGTGCAGTGTGAATTTTGCTTCATTCAAACTGAGTTTATTGGGTTTTTATACATTCATTGTTTTATACAATCCCATTGTGAGACATTGTCTCTTCAGAAGCTCACAGATTCCCTACTCTTCCTCACAAGTGGTTGGTCTGTCAATCAGTATTTGATTTTGCTGCATGTTAATAAGTTGCAATGCAGGAAAAATGAAGAAGACATCAAACATTCAAGTATTGACACGTGAATTGTTATTTAAGGTAATAACATAAAAGCACACCGCAAAGACATTTAGCGATAACCTGTGAGTGTTTGTGCATGTGTTGGGGTTTCCTTTTGTACTTGTATCTTGTTAGAAACAGTCACAGGCCTCTCTCTATCTCCTGAAGGGACTTGTTGACAGGAAAGACTCGGTTTTAAGGTTTAAGGTAGGAAGTCGGGTTAGGTTAGGGTAAGTGTTGAGTTGTTTCTGTGTGAGATGAGTATACTGTCATCATTTAAAACTGAAAAAAAGCTTTGAAGGTTTAAAACTAGAAGTCTAATAAAATGTATTTGCAAGATTCAGAAGTTTTGAACGTTTCATTAATATTTTAACAGGCTGAAAAAGGAATTCCAACCAACCCATTAGTACAGAGAGTAGGGATGACCTCAAACTTACAGAGGGTGTTTGGCTCACATTCACTCTCATATAATTGACTTGTTGCAGCTGCACTGAATCTGACTGCAGACTGAAAACAACCTAACCTAACAAGTGCAGATATATAAATGTGTGTGTGTTTCTGTCTTCCAGGACCTGTGAGGACTTCTCCTACAGTACCAAAACCTGCCCCCCCACCACAGAAGCAGATCATTGTTGCAGCGCCCCGCAGGTCCTCGAACACGACCCGCAACGGGGGAGACCCTGAGGTCATGGAGCTCAACCAGCAGGTACGGACTGATGCAATCTGTTCAGACTTTTCTTAAACATGTAGTAGTAAATGCAGGATTGAAGGTACCTTATTATGTTTATGAAGTTTCTCAAAATCAATAGTTTTGTTCAGCATTGTTTGAACTGACCACACACTCCTACTGAAAAATTGCAGCGCTGTTTACATGTTTATATATATATACTGTATCTCGTACCCACACAAGCTGTTTGCCCCGCCTCTCTCTGCTCACAGCTGCTGGACCTGAAGCTGACTATAGACGGGCTGGAGAAGGAGAGAGATTTCTACTTCGGAAAGCTGAGAGACATCGAGGTCCTCTGCCAGGACAACGAAAGTGAAAACCCCATCTTCAACAAAATCATGGATGTCCTGTACAGTACAGAGGTAAACACACAGGACCTCGTATCACAGGACAGGGGATTTTACACGTTAAAAGAAACATTTGCTTGGATGCAAAATGTGTAACAACTATAATGCAAAGTGATGGAAGTATCCTGTTCTAAAGAGATGGTAGGGAATCAGTGTGCTGCTGAAAGCCGACCGCAGTGTCTTTCAGCTGTCTCAGAGTTCTGATGGTAACTAAATGAAAGGTTTAATGTCAAGGTGAGAAACAAAGAGCCAAGGTAATCACTGCTTTAATTTCTGCTGCAGCGGCCCCCAGCGCTGCAGATTATAATGTAAACTGTCAAGGAGGGAACATCCAAACTAACAAGGACATATGCAAACTCAAAAAGGAGGAAACGACAACAAGCAGAGATTTTTTACTTCAGCATATTTGGATATTTAAAGTAAATAAACAACGGAGCCGGGGGGAGGGCTTATAATGAATGAAAGAAAGGTTGATTATTTATGTAAATGTACAACAAAAAGAAAATGATGTTCTCTGTGACTAATGACTTAGACTCTAGTAAACTACGAGGACGTTATTCTTTTCTCTGATTATAATTCACTCTCCCCCGGCTCTGGTCAACCCTGTTTTATGATTCTCAATCTGACGTACACTGACCTCAGGCTGCTTCCACAGGAGGGGTTTGCACCACCAGAGGATGAAGACATCGACGACGGGGCACAGGCAGATGAGGACGAGTTCTGAACTCTTCATCATCCTCCACCCTATTATCGTCAATAACCCTTCTCTTTTAATCCCTTTATTATTTCATTTTTACGACTTCCCCTTAATTCCCCCGTCTTTTCCGCAGCTGTCCATATCCATGTTGACTTTTGTTTTAAAGTAGCTGGACTCTGGCCCGCGTGACTTTGTTCTCACAGAGGGGACGGCTGCACTGCAGGGCTGACTTGGTCTGCAAGAAAAGGTTAATAGCAATGAGATTACAGGAATCCAGCACTCACCGGCCACTTTCTCTCACCATGCACTTTCATTGGTGGCCACACATACGAGCATCAAGGCCCTTTGCAGAGTTTATATATGAAACCACTGCATTTTCCACACAATGTGACTAGTTTGAAGATATTTTGGCTTTAAGAAAAGAGGCATGCACATATATTTTTAACATATTTCTAATGATGACACGTGAACGTACATTTACCCCCTTTTCTCCCACGGACATATCACAGACGTTGAACTGTTCTTAAAGTCATCATTCCCAATTGAAGTCATACGGTTTGCTTATGATTGTATTGACAATTTGTTTATGAGACAGCATGATGTATTTATGTTTTTATTTATTTATGGTTTTTATTTTTAAAAGCTACAGTTCCTGGTAAGTGGTTTCGGATTTGGGGACATTGAAGATATTGCACTAAATGTAGCAAAACAAATTAACTAAAATGCCAACATGCAGTGAAGATACAGAAAGATGCAATTTTATATATTTTGTAGATTTATTTTAAAGAGGTTTGTTTTTTATTTGCATTGAAATGATAAATGGCCAAGTTAGAGGCGTCAGTGTTTGAGTAATTTATAAGTCAAATGTCAGGCTTTGATTTCTATGAATAATTGTAAAACTACAGACACTAATACGTACTTATGTTTGTGTTGATTGAGTTAATTATTTTAGCTGCTATCATCTTTTTTTTTGCCGTATTTAATTGAGTTATTTGACTGTTGAAGCGCCACAGGGGCTGCCAAGGACGGCTTATTGTGATTGACAGTAGGAAAACCTGTCTGAGAGAAAACATCAAGATCTTCCTCATGGCAGCTTGTGATAAACTTGCATTGTTTGCAGTCACTGCTGCAATAAAATAAAGCTCTAATGTTCAAGAAAAGTAACAACCCTTATTGTTGTGTTTGCTTTCTGACGAGTTACTGCTGTATTTCTCGTTAATCAGGAGATTTGTATCACCCTGCCAATACCATCACAAACACACACTTATTGTAGGGCCTGGCTATAAAAAATATATTAAAAAATATGATTTTTTTTGATCAAATATCTTGATACTGTTTTAATATTTTAGGGTTTCTAATTGGTGCTTTCAAAAGATACTTACACGATGATATTTATAAAAATAATAATCATCAGTAATGTGAGTATAATGACTGGGTGGGTAAAGACAAATGATACACATTAAAATATTAACACTGTGCAGCCTTTAAAACCAAGAAAAGACAACAAATATGCCATATGTTGATATTCTGATAATAATTATGTAAGACACAATCTTTTTATTGTCTCCAATCCCAAATATAAAATGGATAAATTGTCCAAGCCTTGTGGTGTGGATGTTAATCTTGCCATCATGAATTGTACTTATACTTGAAACCTGTCTTACGGACCAAGATAGAGGTTTATTGTCAAGTAAACAAAAGTACATAAGATAAATATTGACAGTGAGGGGTCCATTGGGATGGTTGGTTAAGCTTCAACTCATAGAGGAGGTTTTGAATGCGATCCAAGATGTTTGTGCCAAACACTTGGGGAGTCATTTGAGCGACACTAAATACCCCTTTTGGGAGAAACTTCAGCCAAAATCACCATCTGCTCCCCAGATCCCAGCCAACCTCTATGGTTTAAATGGACGTGGCACTGCTTAGAGATGGAGCCAACAACAGAGAGCGCACAAGGATGACATGAATACATTTCTAGTTATTCATTAAAAGACATTGCTGATCAATCAGCAAATCATCAATTATTTCAGCTAAAGGTCCAGTTGGAAGAAGCTCTTCTGTAGCATAGTAACTTTATAAGCACAATTCTTATTGTTTGTTATCTGGCTTGAGTCAAAGTATTACTAAATGTGTATCTCATTCACAATATGTGCAGTATGTTGACATTGTGGAGAGCTATGCAGCTTTTAAAAGAGGTAGTGTTGAACAGAAATATGCAAAATATACAGAGGAAGGTGCAGGGCTCACACAGTTTTAAAATGAACAAGATTTGCTTACATGATGTGCATTAATGTAATGCATAGTGTGAATGTAAGGGTTGGATGGGGCTCTGTCAGCTGGGATCCCACACCTTGATGAGAACAGTAAATACATCAAATCAAAGTAAAGCCAAATATCGAAAAAACACGTTTGTCTCAGTTGGCATTACAGACTAACAAACAGGAGTGACAGTGCTAAATTACAAACAAAGAGAGAGTTTAAAATACCAATAAAATATCTTAAATAAAATGTGATAAAATACAACTAAAAGACAATATAAACAATAATACAACAATAAATAAAATATAGGACTTAGGATGCCACAACATTTTAAAATGCTTTATTCTTGATGGTTATGTATTCATTACTTTTTTGGGACGCGAAATTGAAAGACAGAGCATCACGTTTGAGATAACACATTTCGACATTTCTTTTCCGTATAAACGCAGACGTGTTTGAATCTGATAGTAACGGTTTGAACCGGTTCTTGAACGCATCACTCTGACGTCACGCCGACAAAAGAGACGTGGCAGGCGGAAGGTTAAATGATCCGAGCCGTTTGAGTAGACCTGTTTCATTCAGCAGGAGGAAGGAGTCGCAGAACTTAAAGAGAACAACACAAAAAACGACCCAGTATCAGGACTGAAAACATGGCTTCGAACAATGGCTCAGTCGGTAAATGGGAGGTGGTGAAGAAAGGGAAGAAAAATACAAACGGAGGAGGCAAGAACCCAAGCGACAAGAAACCCGCAGCCGGTGGAAGGAAAGCCCTGGGAGAATCTAACCAGACATCCAGACGTAAGTGGCCCCTGCCCTGTGACCCATTTACCAAACATAAGTAGTTAAAATAATACCAAAAAACAAGATACTTATGGAGCTAAATCCTCTCTTTTATGTCCATGTCTTAACGGTTATGATATTCATGGAAACGGTGTCTTAACGGTTATGAAAGTCATGGAAACGATGTCTTAACGGTTATGATAGCGAGGGAAACCTAGTCTTAACGGTTATAATATCCATGGAAACGGTGTCTTACCGGTTGTGATAGTCAATGGGAACGGAATCATTGAAGGATTCTCATAGCTGTCAACTGATTCGACATGCTAGCTGTAGCATTAGCATCACGCAGTTAAACTACTTCCTGCGTTCACAATTATTTGTGGTCGGATTTTTCCGGTTCATGTGAGTAGCAATATTTTTGACTTCTCTGATGACATTTTAACTTCAAAATAAAGCATTACTGGCATTTCTGGACAGTGTCGTCCTGGCACATACAGCTAGAAGAAATAATGAGCTTTTCCCAGTTAGCTTCCTAGCAGTGTGTCAACAGAGGCAACGTCATCACTGAGGAGCTGCTTCTCATCTGAAGCATGTGTGAGCAGCTGTGGGACCTTTTTGTCTTTCTGCTGCTGTGACATTTTTGTAAAAGGGCTGTTGTTGCGTTGTAATTCAACAGTGTTATGTCAGGCTAATGACTTGGGCATCCCCTTATTTCAACTTAGCCTAAAGCAACAGCTGTCAGTGTGCTGAGTGATCAATCATCAATGTATTTAGGATTTGTCAGGATACCCATTATCAGTTACTTTTCCTGGGGTTCCCACAAAATATAACTACATGACAACATATGAGACACTTTAATTACGTTCTTCAGACAAAAAAATCCTCTTTCAGATGAATCTACCTATAAAGGAATAAGCCCCTACTTTTCTTACAAAATCCTACAACTAAGGCTGTCCATCAATTATAATTAATTGTGTCAATCATAATAATAATAATAATAATCCTTGATTAAATGCACGTTGTAAAAAAGAAATACCAGAAATCAGAGGGTTTTTGTATTATTATAACATGATTTCTGAATGATAGGCTTGAATACACTTAGCTAAAGCATCTAATATCATGTTTCCCCCTTTGAAAGATGTTTTGAAAGGATAAGGAGGGCCATATCCTGGATTTTTTATCAAAGCAAATATTTTAATGGATCATGCTAGCATGTAAATTGTTATCTGTGTAACCACATCCGGATATATTTAAATATTTGTTAGTTTTTACCTGTTAATCAAAGTGAAACTAAAACATTCTGCACACTTCTGTGACAAGTATAGAGCAGCGATCAAGACTGGATCTTGGTAAATTGGGCAACTGACCCTGTCAGTCCCAATAGCCCAGGGGGCCCAACACCCCCAGCCTCACTGTATGTAAATCAATTTGATCCAATTGACAAGCAAAGCACAATATCAGCTGATGGTGGACATGATGATCAGTTGAAAGAGGGGTCATGGGTGATTACCTGAAGCCCTATTATAGTCTTAAGTGGAGCATGTGTTAGAATCCCTTCATTAGCACCTTTTATGCTTAATACATTGCTGATCTGTAAATGAGTGTGTATAATCAAATTACCACACAGCAAACCTGGAGCCAGGACAGGTAGTGTTCAGAGTAGGAAGGAATTTGGTGGTTGAAAAGAGCTAATCAACTTATTCTTGCCCCCAGCACTTTAATCTACTCATGGGAAAACAACAGAGTTACCATTTTCACTGTGATTCATTAATGGCCTGAGTAAGTAAAACCAAATTACAATTGTTTGATGGATGGATTTGTTTTTTATTTCCAGCCTTCATTACATTCAGTAATCCTGGCAACAGCTGGCCTTATTTATCACACCCTCTCTTTGCAGCAAATTTAAATCTCTCTATTCCACCGATATTTGTTTATGCACCAGTTTTATCAGAGAGTCAGCCGGTCCAAAGTCTGTCTGATCACAGTGACCGTGACTGTGTAAGTTTAAAGGTGATTCTAAGCTTTTGTTTAAAAAGAAATGCATTTCTCTTTTTGGCAAATACTTTAAAACAACCATAGTTCTAATGTGAAGTATCTTCAAATGTCTAGTATTAACTTAGTGTAATCAAGCTGAAGCTTTTCTCATAAAATAACCAGTTTTACTGGAAAAAATAGATAAATACTGACATTTAAAATATTTAGAATAAATGACTTAAAGGCCGAGAAAACTTTAATTAGGCCTCAGCATTACGGAGGAAAGTAAGATATTCAGAACATCTCTGACCAAATACCTCAGTATTGGAAAGATAACAGTAAAATAATGCCAGATAACACAAATCCAACTCTAGGAACACGCTCAGATAAGGCGGTGTAGGAACACTGATTATTTACTCCGTCTTCCTTCTAAATATTCTTTTCTTCTAAACATGTTGGATTTTAATTGCATTTGTATACCTAACTTCACCTAGAGAGGTCATAATTACGACGGTGATTTGAAACTGATATTGAACTTGTCACATTACATGTCCAGTCAAGTTATAGGATATCTGACCACAGCTCTTGTTTCACAGGAGAGCTTAAATGCAGTCCAACATGTAGGTTTACCAGCCACATACTTCGAGGGGACCCTTACCTAAAAAGAGTTGAACGTCTCAGTTTCCCACCGGCAGCTAATTCAATCTGCAAGTAAAAACGAGCAACACATGCCCTGCTGTTGTCTGTGTTGTTGAGAAATATCTGAGAGGGCTTTGCTCTGTGTCTATATGTGAAGCATCCTGTCAGCTATTCTTCTGCTGGTGTGAAAATCCATTCCCAGTCCACCCACCCTGTAAGAGGGCCATGTTGGGTGCATCTACTCGGATTACACCCCAGCAGGCCACCGAGACCCTCTGCGTACAGACACCAAGGCTGCCACAAAAATCACCCCCTCATTTACTCTGTTCACTCAAGTGCTCGTCAGATATCCTAATAGTTTTTTTAAGGTTGCTTGAGGGAGTGGGGGTGGGGTGGGGTGAGTTTGGTAGAGTGATCTGGACCTGTCTTTGAGGATTAATCAATGTAGACTGGAGCTTGTAAAAACTAGAAACCTTATCTGATTTAGGGCTCATTGTTCCAAATTCAAATAAAGTACGAGAATAAAGTGTCACCCCAAAAAAACATGGAGGGAGTGTGTGTGGTTTTGACCGGTTTAGAGTAAGACATTCTGCAGCAAATGTAAAAAAACCAACCAATTAGTTTTTTCTATTTTTACTTTTAGAGGAAACATAACTTTAACTTCTAAATGTTTAATATAGTGTTCATCTGCCGCTTCCAGTTGAGTAAAATGAGTATTTTGGCTAAAAGGCTGTCATAAGCGATGCGCATTGACTGTGTCCGTCCTATTATTCAGATGATTGTACTCGCACTCAGTACCAAAGATGGATTTAAGAGGATTTTGGTCTATCGCTCTTTCAAGTGTCTTTTGTACGGCAGAATCTCAAAGATAATACTAAATGTGTGTTTTGTTTGGAAGGAAAACCTTATAGTCCCGGTGCTGTCGTTGAACATGTGTCATCACTGGTGTTCTAAACTTGTGTCACCGCACATTTGCATAAAGCTATCTTTGGTGGCCTCACTTGTTCCTTTGTTTACTGTATGCAGCAAGAGGAGCTGCTGCTGGAAATGATTGACTTCCTGACACGTGTATGGATATTTGTTTTTAGTATTAATAGATGTGAACAGATTACCTCATTACTCAGTCTCTCAGTGCTTTCCTCACTGATCAACTCTGGTAATGCATACTGAGCTGTGCGATCCAGACCTAACAACTGGCTTCAGTGTTCAGTTCAGGGTAGTGAAAAGTTATCCTGCCTGAACTTTTGAATGGGAAACTGAATCCAGGATGTGATGAAACGCTGCGTCACAGCCCTGTGTTGTACCGACGCGGACCAGTAATAGATTTAGGTTTGTCAGCAGCCTGTACAGCTGAATGATCAGTGAACAACTGCTGAGCTCTGCCAACACACACTCAAGTTTGTGGGTAGGTCTGACTGGGACTCGTGTGTGCAGCCGCGTGGCGTTAAATACTGTAAGTGTCTTTGCTGTGCGACTTCATGTAGGATTGTTATGGAGCTTAAAATGGTATACTTAAAACAGGATTGTGTTCACTTAGAAGTCTAATATAGGCTTAAAATATTTGGTCTTTGCTAACTTATTACACAGGTATATTGGTGTTGGTCAATCTCTAATATGCACTTAGTTAAAGTAGTTTACAAATCGGGTCTTAATGAGTAACACGGGGGAATACTTGCTGCTCGGTGCTTAACTCTATTCCTCACTGGATTGTAATAAGTGTTGCATGAATTTTGTCCTGGATAATAACAGTATATTATGCAAGTCAGAGAGGGAGGGAGGACGCACTGAATGCGAGGGGAGGGAGCCACAGGGAGGGGAATGCCATGGTTTCATGGATTAACTTGATTATCGGGACACAGGTCGCATATGAAGACAGCTTTGGAGACGGAAGGGAAAAAAAAGGCAGCATTTAAAAAACAAAGAAGCACATGTCTGCACGGGTCTCAATTTTCCTTGCTTCCTTTCAGCACCCCTGAAGATGGACCACGAGACCATTTATGACGGCTTTGAGAAGATGGCAAAGAAACAGAGCAAGGAGCAGGTTCCCCCACCGGCCGAGACGGAAAATAAGAAACCCGCATCCAGTAAGCCGTCCAAGAAATCCCAGTCCAGTAGCCCAGTCAGCCACGCTCCTCGCAAGACCCTCGAGGAATCATTCAAAACGGTGAGTAATGCTCGTACCTCTTTCTTATCTCATCTCGACAGCCTTATTGAAATTTAGAAGGGAATCAATTATTCAATATTTTGAAAGATGAACATTCACATAGATGTTTTTGCAGCTGTTATGAATTGTGCACCATTAGCACCTGGTACCCTCCCATCTCAAACTCTCTAATGATATTAGAGAGGAGAGACGCCCATAGAGTTCTGCAGATGAGTGCAATGGTGCTGTGTTGGCATAGGGACAGGGACCTAACAAAAAGTTAACCTGTTATTTAATACCCATGTAGGGGAGCTTTATGTATTTTCCGTGAACCCTCTTATAAAAGATACCACCACGTCTCTTAAGATGCTAAATATTCCACTGTAAATCCACAAGCAGTGGCTGTAAATGTAACACAGAAAGCATTTCATCCTCTGCAGTAGCGTACAGACTTGTCTTTTGGTCATATTTGTGCAGTTTTAGCGGCTGCGAAAGCTCTGCAATCCTTTAATAATTTCACTCTTAGTGACTTGTAAAAGCTATAAATATCTCCATCCATACACACACAAACAATGCTGCATTGTAGCGTCTTCCAAGCTTGATATCACATGCTGAAACCCACTGTCACCTCTGCATAATGGACCGGTTGTTTCTCCGTGTGCAGCCTTAAATGTTTCGTCTTGTTGTCTTTGTAGTTGGATGTTGCGGACCTCAAGCAGCAGCTGGCTCGCAGTCAAACTCTGTTCCCAGAAAACCCTTCAGTGTGGGTCAAAGACCTGGCAGGATACCTCAACCTCAATCTGACTGCGCCAGAGACCGAGCCCACACTCAGCAGCTACGCTCACGGTCAGTCAAACGCAGTCAGAAAAAATATTGTGCGCACTCAATACATCCCTTTATTTTTGACCTGCAGAAAAGTGAAATACGTGTATGAGTTTAACTTTGCTGTTTTTGTCCCCAGACTACCCATACTGCCTTGCAGGAAAAGAGCTGAAGAGCGTGATTAAAGGCCTCATCGGACGCTGCGGGGAAATTCTGCCAGATTTCTTTGACCACTGTGTTTATACGATGCTCCGGGAGATGGACAGACAGTCAGGTGGGTGTTGTGGAAGTGGTTTGAGCTGTGGATCCAAACGTAAGGGATGTGGTTATAACAGCTTAAAATACCTTCAGCTGCAATATCTCCCCTCCCTGCTGTCACTGACAACAGGACAGTGATGTGTCGTGTATAGTTCTTTAGTCCGCTCACATAAATGCTACATGAAACCAAAGTCACCTGGCTTACTTCTGAAATGAATGTGGCGCTCGTATGTGCGTATGGAAAAAGATACGGTGGAGAACAAACATTAAGATGCTGCTGATCTGTGTATAATTAACTTAATGTATATTTTAAGGTGGTTTTCAAGACTTTGTTGCCTTTATCTCACAGCAAACAGCAGTGAGGGAATAAGGGAAGACAGAAAAGTGACTTTAAAAACTCAAATTTAATTTATATGGACGTTTTTCCTCCTGATTTGATTTGGTCAATTGTGTCACTTTTTCTATCTTAGCAAAATGAGAGAATCAGGTCACCAGGGTCAAAGTTAGAGAACAAACAAGAAACGCTGTTCTCTCTTTGCTTCCAGGCGAACCTCTTCACGGCTACAGAGTTTGCATCCAGGCAATCATGCAGGACAAACCCAGGATGGCCACGCAAAACCTGCCAGAGGTGAGTGTGTGTCTTTCAGATTCCCGCTTCACTGCAGTGTCTGCTCGAAAACCACTTTGATGAAGTGGAAATACAAATTCAAAACAGTCGCTTTCTCACCTGGAAACTCCTCCAATGGACTGGGGATTTTTCTTGTGTAGTCACCTTGCAGTATCATGTTGTAATCGTTCCTCTTTTTCTTGTCTAGTTTTTGGAGTTACTGCGATCAGTTCAGAATCGTCCAGTGAAGTGTTTGACCATCATGTGGGCTCTTGGCCAAGCTGGATTTTATGACCTCAGTCAGGGACTAAGAGGTAACAGACATACACACACACACACACACACACACACACACACACACACACACACACACACACACACACACACACACACACACACACACACACACACAGTCTGTCTCTCCCCTTTCTCCCAATTTCCCAACTAAATGTGCTGACATTAATTCTGGGTTGGGGGTAAATGAAGCAACGGTGCCCATCTAGAGCAGCAACACATCCACTGACAGACATCTGTGAGCCTGGTGCTACTGACGCTCTGATGTGGGAGGCAGAGAGTGGGCACACATGGGGGGAAAATAATCTTTAAAGATTACATAACAACCTCCCTCTGCAAAATTAAATTGGTGAGCACATTTCGATTGGCCCGAGGCAAGGAAAGACGACTCTGAGGAAGTTTTCTAAATCTTTGTATAAATAATGGAATAGCCTCGCTAAAATGTGATAGAAAACACTTTAATCTGGTTGAAGCAACCCAAGAGTTTCCTGTCTGAGCGTCACACTCCGACACGATTTAGATGTTGCAAGAGACTGACCTGATATTGAAATATTTCCACTGGGATGTGCAACAAAGTAGACAAAGTGGTATCTTAAAATGGGGACAGTAAATGTCACAAGAGAAAGATTACAGCTGAGATGACATCTTTTTTTCCCTTTCATACAATAAAAATGCCATGTTTTTCAGCTGCAATTGCTCCTTGCTTTAAAGAAAGGCCGGCTGTTGACAGTTTAAGGAACTAAAAGTCCCCATGAGGTGAATTAACTGGTTTATTTTGTGTTTCAGTGTGGCTGGGCATCATGCTTCCTGTGCTCGGAGTGAAGTCCTTGTCTTCATATGCCATCGCATATCTGGAGAGACTTCTCCTGTAAGTCTTCCTGATGTATATATTGCTAATTTATTAGATTTTCCCCTTGCTCATGCATGCATTTACTAATAATTGTTCAGTCTTTTAACAGTTGAGGTATGTGTTGTTAGTGTACAGTGTTTTTAATGTGTGACTGAATGACTCCGTACCATACCGTGTGCTAATTGTTCTCTTCTTTACCCAGACTCCACGCAAACCTGACAAAGGGATTTGGCATCATGGGGCCCAAAGATTTCTTTCCTTTATTGGATTTCGCCTTCATGCCCAAGAACGCCCTGTCACCAAGGTGAATGAAACTAAATGAAACCCAGTCCCATCAGTTTCTCTTGATTTATTTTTGAATAATCCCAAAAAGAGAACAGGTGGTTGGCGCCTCGCCTCAAATACTTAATCAAACAAACACAGTTTTTCTACCCAGTGAGTGTTTCCTTTTTAAAAAGTTATATAGCAACATGTTTTGCTGGTGTTCAGTCTGCAGGAGCAGCTGAGGCGTCTGTACCCTCGACTGAAGGTCCTCGCGTTCGGAGCCAAACCCGAGAGCACATTACACACATACCTGCCATCCTTTCTGTCCAGAGCCACACCACACTGTCCGGATGATATGAAGAGAGAGGTAACACACACACACACACACACACACACACACACACACACACACACACACACACACACACACACACACACACACACACACACACACACACACACACACACACACACACACACACACACACACACACACCTTTTCTTTTGAGTAGGATGTGATCTTGAGCTTTTCTCTGAGCTGAGTATTGCATCCTGCAGAATTAAAGTTCCCTTTCTGTCTGTTTTTCTGCAGCTGCTCAGCAGTATGACCGAGTGTTTGTGTGTGGATGTCCAGAGTCTAGGAGTGTGGAGGCAGCTCTACACCAAACACTTACCCCAGTCCAGGTGAGTCATACAACGTGATCAAATAGAAAGAAAACACTAAATGAAGATGCTCTGTGGAAAAAGCATATGAAACAATGTGGATTTCTGCATTTGAAATACTGATGGATGAGGCTGACTGTTTGTTTTCTTTCTCCAGTCTGCTGTTGAACCATCTAGGGAAGTCATGGAAAATCCTGCCACCAAAGGTACGGCTCCTCCTGCCACACTCACCTCCCTAGGGACAGTTTAATTAGAGCATTACGGCATGTTTCCATCTCGATATATGAATAATTTAAACATACACAGCAGTCAGGTTCTAAATTTAAGAAAGCCTCTTCTGGAAAACTCTCCTTTCTGATATCTTGTGTTTAACTGTTGTGCTTCCTTCTCTATCTTTAGCTCCGGAAGAACCTTGAAGAAACGATCCAGTCCTTCAGAGTGACCAATGAGGAGATGAAGGACACCGTCGAGTGTCAGGAGCTTCAGGACTGCAATAGCCTGTGCCAGGTGAGGCGGACTGTCACTGTACAAGCCTGAATTAAGCTTCAACAATAAAGGTACCTAACATAAAATAGAGGACTGTATTTTTTCTAAGCATTTCCGTTTGTCTCCAGAACCTGCAGGTGAAGATGAAGGGGCATGGGTTCCCCTGGTCCAAACTGTTCATGGTTCTGCTCGTGTTTGCCGCCGGCTTCATCGCACAAGACATCAGATCCCGCGGTTCCTTCGCAGGTTGGTCTTGAGTTTATCTTCATTTTTACATCAGAACATGCAACACATTTTTCCCCTTCATGTGTTCGGCCCTGCATCTGTCTGTTTGCAGCTTATATAACATACTGCTGGATGCATCAACCATGAGCTGATGCTTTTATATACGCCTTGGGTCTATTTGGAGTGCACTTTATTATTTGTTCCCGGTTTTTGAGGTCTTACAATGTCTGTTGTGTTTCAGATTCCACCACAGCCTTGCATCTGCGCAACTCAGGGGTCACAGCCGTGTCTCACCAGGCCTTGAGCAAAATAAAAGTTTACTCATCACAGGGCTTCAGGTACGACCTCACACACGCACGCTTATGTCATTACATGTATCTAAGTAAAATGTTTGTCACTCTTTCGTCCCACAAAGTAATTAGTCATCATTTGACTTCATGTTTTTATTTTGTGTTTCGGCTTGGTCTGTAGCTGGTTGGAGACGAACACTCCTCATTATTACTCTGCGTGCGTGCGGGTTTTGGGGCCGCTAATGGACCAAGGCATGGAAGGAGCAAAATCAGCAGCCATCTTCATCTCCGAAAACACAACGCAGTTTATTCTCTGGGTCAAAGAAAAGACGCCACAGGCCATAGATTGGGTAAGGCTGGAAAACTGTCCCTTCGATGTTCACCTCTTTGAATGTAACAGGATGACATGGTTGTATAGTACTTATTTAACTTGAGTTTTCCCTCTGTGTGTTCCCCAGGTGATCACCAACACCCCCGACAGTGTGTTCCAGGCATTGGCATATTTAAAGGAGCTGCTCCTCTCGCTCCATCAGAACTACATCCTGCCAGCGCTGGCGTTCATCTCTGAACTGCTACAACGAGCGTGGACACACCTACAGGAATCCTGCAAGTCAGTACCTCCAGAGCTTCTTTTCACTTTTATTAAATGATTAAACGGCAGCTTTATCTCCAAATCCAATCCCCACTCCTCCCACTGGATATTTTTGAAAAATACTTTTAAAAATGGTGGTTTAAATGAGCAGTACCTCTTTAATTCTGATAATTGCAGAGGTGAATCAATTAAATTGCTCGTCGTTTTTATTCAACCATTTCACAATTATTTTAGTCTTTACTAGCTGAGACATTTATCAAGTTTTAAGGATGAATTTCAGTAAATCACAATCTGAGAAACATGGTAGTAGTTACTGAGAACATAAGCTTCACATACAACTCAGTAATTGATTTATGAACATCCTGATCCTGGTATCCAAATGGAAGAGCTGAATTTATTGGGTTTTTTTAACCAGTAAGTTGAAGGACAAACCCTCAAAACATTCCTTGCTTTTGTTTTCTCTCCTGCAGCGGCGAGGTTTCTGTATCATGTCTGCAGGGCCACGCTCTGTCCTTCACCAACTCCACGTGGCAGCTGCTGCAACACACGACATCAGCCATCAAGACGTGGGCTCAGGAGCTGCTGACACGAGCGTGATGACTTCACCGGCGCTGACTTAATTTACACACTCAATATGATGAAGTTATACACACACACACCCTGACCCAAAATGAGGCTGTCTCTCAAGCCGTGACTGGACACTGTGGGGTCAGACAAACACACTCTCACTCAAAAGGACTCTTCTGTCTTGTTTTGGCTAAATTTTTAAATCAGTTTGATGTTGTATAATATTTTTTTCTACCAATCTTTTTGTCACCGCTGGACGCAGAGGTCTTATCTCTCTCTCTGTTTCTCTAGCTCTTTTTCTCTCTCCCTGAGTTTTTCTACTGCAAATTTCAGCTGTTGCGTTAACCTTTTGGGTTAAACAGATTGTGTAATTTATAAAAAATGTAGGTTTGTAGATGATTTATAAACCATTTTTATTTAAAGATATATAAAAAAGTGTTATGTAAAAAAAACTTGGAAAAGGGCAGGGAAAAGACCCCAAAAGATATTCCAGACTTTTGCAGGCCGCTGCAAACCTCATCAGCTTCATCACAGATACTTGTGTGAGTCGGGGTCAGTAAGCCCTTCAACAAACCATAAAATCGGTCCAGTATTTAAAGCAAAATATACTCTGGGTTAAGGTCATACAAGTCTAGAAGAAGAAGGAAGAAATCTACCTGCTGCCTTGTCTGTCCTGCACATCTTCTCGTTGCTGCTTGGTCATCTCTCTTCTGTTTCTCATTTCTTTTCACTCGCCATCTGCTAAAAGCAGTGTACTCATACTTGAAGGCTGATGATATTGTGTGTGTGTGTGTGTTTGTGTGGATCAACAAGCTTGTTCTTAATAAGGGGATCATGTTAAACCCTGTGCCAACGTCTGCTCTGTACGCCAAGATATCACTTAAGAATAATCCCCTAACATTTCTAACCAGCTCATTCACTAACCCTTGTTAACAAGATGTTGGGTGGATACGGCGATGACTAATGTCTTACTTTGTAATGTAAATGATTTATAATAAAGACTTCAACCTTAATGGTCGGTTTATCGGTTTCTCTTATTAAAGCAATAGGAATATGACACATTTATTATAATGAATGAATAATATTACATTTAGTTAAAATAAAACTATAATAATAAACATTTTACATATTGTAGATTTTCACCACATTGTAAAGATGTAGGTCACAATAAACGGGAATGAATACCGCACAAAAATATACAATTATTATTGAAGATAACATTATCAGTGTGCTAACACTTGCCTGGGTTCATATGAAGTCTATTTTCGACATCGTATACAATCAAAAAAATAAATGTTATACGATAGTATGGATTTTCATCACTCAAATTCACTCCTGTATAAAAAACATGCAACCTGCACTATTAGCTTTTATATCAGGTGGGATTTTACTCATTTGCTGATGTTTTCAATAGTTTTACTGGGAAGTGGTTGCAGCCATGCAGCATGGTAGCAAAACTGCAGTGCGGGAGGGGGACACCACAGGCTTCAACACAACAGAATTGCCCCAAAACAAGCAATTTCATCCTGAAAGCAGGAAAGTCGTGTCGTTTTGCTTTACTCACATCAGCCCCTTCGATAGCTCAGTTGGTAGAGCGGAGGACTGTAGAGTCAATCACAAGACATCCTTAGGTCGCTGGTTCAAATCCGGCTCGAAGGAGGTAACTTTTTAATTTTCATGAACTTGGAGTTGATCGATTTGGTTAAACTAGCAGAATACGGTAGTGCTAGTAAATGAACGTATCGCATGTTAGCAAAGTTTACCACGTGTGTAAAATTAGTTTGATTTCCGTGTTAACTACAACCGTTAGAAATTCAACGTGTTTTTTTCAATGCTGCTGACATTTACGTTAACCTCTATATTTAAAGTGAGCTTTAAACACTCATAACTAAAGTTACTATTCTGACAAATCATACAGGTAACAGCTTTTCTTCTAACACTGGACCACTCTTCAACCTCAGCACTATTTCCTTTCAACTAAATCATATATTTGCCTTGCGCATCTATTGAATGATTCTGCTTCTAAAGAAGTATTGTATATTTATTTATACTTCACAAAGATAAAGAATAAAGTCTTCTTTTTACTCATCAAATCCATGGTAAACGTGGAGTATATGATTCAGTAAAGCATAGGAGCAGTGCAGCATGGGGGATTAGCTCAAATGGTAGAGCGCTCGCTTAGCATGCGAGAGGTAGCGGGATCGATGCCCGCATCCTCCAATCACCTTTTCTTTACTGAGTTAGAAGTACGCTTTTCGAGTCGTGGACTTGAATAAAAACATGTGCATCCTATTTATATTTTTTGTGCTGGGTAACAATATAATACAGTTTCATAAACATACAAGCAATATACCATTGAATTTGTATTTTAAGAGTATGCGTTATCCTCATCTCAATGTAAACTACTGTATGTAGGCTCCACATCTTCGTTTTTATTCTTACGTCACTGGAGAAAAGGCATAACGGGGGATTAGCTCAAATGGTAGAGCGCTCGCTTAGCATGCGAGAGGTAGCGGGATCGATGCCCGCATCCTCCAGATATCCTTTTTAGATATGGAGGAAGGATATGAAGGGAGATGATACAGAAGTTGGATGAGTACAACAATAAATAAGTACACGAATAAATAAATGAGGAAATAAATACAGGCATAAATAAATGAAGGGTGGAAAGATAAGTTGGAGGAAGGAACATCACATATACATATATATATTTCTCATTTTTATTCAATATTTCTCATTTCTATTTTTAGTTTTTGGTTCTAAGTATTTGTTATTTGTTTTACTTCTTTTTGTATTTGGCTGCTGCAACGACAACAACAAAATCCCAGTTTGGGATAAATGAAGTATTTCTGATTAGGGATCGACCGATATGCTTTTTTCAGGGCCGATACCGATATCAATTATTACCAAAAAAGGAGTCCGATAACCGATATGTAAAACCGATATTAAAATTTTTTTTTTTTTTAAAACCAGTATGTCAGTTGTCAAAAAAAAGGCGATATGCAGCAGAAATGTAATTCAAAAGTATTTAATAGTTCTTATTTTGTAACACAAAGTGTAGGGAGCTGCCTGCAGCATTTAAAAAAAAATATGCATATAATGTAAAATCATAGAAAAATAGAAAAAGTAAATCATATCACTCCCTGATGTTTAATGAACTGAAAATGACAAACTAATGAATTAATTGAATAAATAAAATCACTCCCTGTAGATTAATGAACCAAAAAATGGCCAAAAAAACCACTTTGGTTTACTCAAATCTAGTATTCCCAATTTAGCAAGAGTAGGTTATGGTGGAGGAAGCAGAGCTTTTCTGCATTTTCTCCAGTGAGGCGGCTTCTGGTTTTTTCATATATAGCAGAGACCTCACTGAACACACGCTCACTTGGCACAGAAGAGGGTGGGGCACACAGGAACTTCCTTGCCTTTGGAGCAAGAAGCTTGAAACGGGTCTCATGTTGGCATATCATATCAACATCTCAGGTGATTGAGGTGTTTGTTTTAACTTCTTATTTGTGCAGTTAGCAAAGCACGTCATATGACAGGCCTACTGAGGTGACTTGCGCCACCAGTCATCCATTCACTCGCAGCGATGCAGATTGCAGACAAACGGACGGTCATAACTCGTAACAATAATGGGCCCAAGCCCGTATGACAGTCAAGTTTTTGACCGAAAAATGTCACGTTTATCTTGCTGTATCCACCCGTTGACCAATAAAAGTTTAAACAAATCTGATTTATCGTCAGTCAATTGCGACCAGGTAAGATAAACAGCTAGCTAACCCTCTCCATAACACTGCCTGAAACATGTTATAAGTTAGCTCGAGTGGGCTAAACCTATCGTCTATCGTCTGTGACTGTCAGGCACTGATGAAAACTGAGGTTTAGATTGGTGTAGGCCTATTTATTAAAAATGCTTAGGGAAAGTGAGTAAAATGTAACAAATGATATCGCTGGTGTTTCACAGAATTTTAGCTGGGACAGAAAACTTTTACTGGATAGGTAGATTTAAAATGACGAGTGACATCAGGCGAACCACGCTCCCTCCGTTGCGGACACTGATGTAACTCATAAGAAAACGAAATTATTCCAAATTAGTTCAATACAAATATAAGGTCTATAGACTACAGCTATATGAACTACCAAATTGTGAGACATTTAAACGTAACGTTACGTTTTGTAAATGGCTAGCTAGTTTGGATTATGTTTCAGTAGTTAGACTGACATCTATTAAGGCTCTATTGGCGAACTAGTAAACTAACGTGCATCAATCGGGAATTAGCTAAATGGAGGAAATGGGCGCTTTGCTTATGGGTCCGGAATGAAAGAGAATAGCTTACAAAGTGGTGTTATTGCAACTTCAGTGTAGTGGATTGTGATTCATTGCAACTTCAGCAATGAATGTACGTTACCTTACCTTTGAAAAAATAGCTCCGTACCGTTGAAGCCCATTCTGCTACTGCCTCGCTGAGAAGCCAAACTGTTCTGAGCATTCAGTCCTCCATCCTGATTGGCTGGATCCGTGCTCACTAACAAATCAGATGGTGTAGTGGGTGGGACAATGCTATCGACCACAGAGTGGCAAACGCAGGGAGTGAGAGACGCTTTACAGACAAAGTAGCGCGTTCCATTCTTTATCCATTTCAATTCATTTTAATCACTTACTTCTTTATTTGATTCCATGTGTATTTATAGTCATGTATTTCTGTAATTATTTGTCCACTTATTTATACACACTCATGACCGAAGCTAAAGCAAGCTTGAGCAAGATGGCGCCGAGGATGGCTGCCGTGTCTCGAGCTCCTCAACAACTCCACATCTTAGTGTTTTTATTGTTTTACTTTGTTGGTTGTTTTTAACTTTTTTTGCAACATGCAAACCGCCCAAGCGAGCCCTATCATCCAATATGATAGAGAACAACTTTTACAGATCAGGTCGCTGGTGGACAGCAATAATCCACGACGACCTGCAAACAATGGAGAGTCTCCGTGTTTACCTGCTGGAGCTCTACCTGTGGAGCGCAGGAGGAAGAGACCACGAGGTTCCCGGGCCGGGGTCCTGGTCAGGCTGAGGAAACGTGAAAACAGGCCTCCTCTACCGAGTTTACTTCTGGCAAATGTCCAATCCCTGGATAATAAACTGGACGAACTCCGTAGCAGGGTGGCATTTCAACGGGACATTAAGACCTGTAATGTTTTGGTTTTCACGGAGACTTGGCTCGACCCCACGATACCGGACGCCGCCATTGCTCCACACGGATTCTCCATTCATCGCCAGGACCGGACAATAAACTCAGGGAAGAGCAAGGGAGGAGGTGTCTGCTTCATGATTAACAACAACTGGTGCTCAGATGTGGAGATCATTTCTTCGGACTGTTCTCCCAGCCTAGAGCACATCATGATCGGATGCCGGCCTTTTTATCTGCCGAGGGAGTTCACATCTGTTGTTCTAACAGCAGTGTATGTTCCGCCGCACGCTGACAACAACACAGCGCTGGAGGAGCTGTATGGGATTATCGACAGGACAGAGACTTCTCGGCCAGAGGCCGCATTTATTGTGGCCGGGGATTTTAACAGAGCCAACATGAAGAAAGTCCTGCCGAAATACTATCAGCACGTCAGCTGCCCCACGCGCGGTGGAAATACACTGGACCATGTTTACACTCCTTTCCGGCATGGATATAAAGCCCTCCCCCGCCCCCCCTTCGGCAAGTCAGACCACATATCTCTTCTTCTGCTCCCCGTTTACCGGCAGAGACTGAAGAGGGACCGACCTGTGACAAGGACAGTGCAGCGTTGGTCCGAGCAGTCTGACTCTGCTCTCCGCCACTGCTTTGGCATCACGGAGTGGTGTGTGTTTGAGGAGGACGATATAAACACACACACTGACGCGGTGATTTGCTACATCGGCAAGTGCATCGATGACGTCGTGCCGCGGATTACTGTACGGACATTCCCAAATGAGAAGCCCTGGATAAACGGCGAGGTCCGAGCTAAACTTAAAGCACGGGCCATCGCGCACAGCGGCGGTGATTTGGATGAGTACAGGAATTCCAGGTATGCACTCCGGAGAGCTATTAGCAGTGCGAAAAGACAATACAGGGACAAGGTGGAGTCGAACTACAAGGGCTCCAACGCCAGAAATATGTGGTCTGGACTAAAAACAATAACAGACTACAAAAGGACAACGAGTGGTGCTGAGGAAGTGTCTGCATCTCTCCCAGATGAACTGAACACATTTTATGCACGCTTTGAGAAGCCCCCGGCTGTGGAGGCACAAAAGGCCCAGGATCCCTGCTCACTGGTTTTAACCAGTGCAGATGTGTGTAGATCTCTGAAAAGGATCAACACACACAGGGCTCCAGGACCTGATGGCATCCCTGGCCGTGCTCTCAAGGTGTGTGCAGTTCAGCTGGCAGATGTGTTCACAGACATTTTCAATAGGTCACTGCTCCAGTCTGTAGTCCCCACATGTTTTAAAGAGTCCATCATTGTCCCTGTCCCCAAAAAGACAAAACCCATCTGCCTCAATGACTACCGCCCAGTTGCACTCACCTCCATCATCATGAAGTGCTTTGAGCGGTTAGTCAAAACTTTTATCACCTCCTCCCTCCCTGACTCACTGGACCCCCTGCAGTTTGCCTACAGAGCAAACAGGTCCACGGATGATGCCATCTCCCTCACCCTCCACACTGCCCTCTCCCACCTGGACCAGAGGAACACTTATGTGAGAATGCTGTTCATTGACTACAGTTCAGCATTCAACACCATTGTGCCCTCCAAGCTCATCATTAAGCTCAGGGACCTTGGGCTCAACAGCGCCCTCTGTGACTGGATCATGAGCTTCCTGACGGGCAGATCCCAGGCAGTGCGGATGGGGAACATCACATCCTCCACCTTGACCCTCAACACCGGAGCCCCTCAGGGTTGTGTGCTCAGCCCTCTCCTCTACTCCCTGTTCACGCACGACTGCGTGGCCACACACAGCTCCAACACCATCATCAAGTTTGCTGACGACACGACCGTCATCGGCCTGATCACAGACGGCGACGAGACGGCGTACAGAGAGGAGGTCAGAGCCCTGACATCTTGGTGCCAGGACAACAACCTCCATCTCAACGTCAGCAAAACAAAGGAGCTGATTGTGGACTACAGGAAGAGGCAGAGAGAGGCACACACACCCATCACCATCGACGGGACTCCTGTGGAGAGAGTCAGCAGCTTCAGGTTCCTCGGGGTAAACATCAGTGAGGACCTGACATGGACACATCACACCAGGGTCATATCCAAGACGGCTCGACAGCGGCTCTTCTTCCTCCGCAGGCTGCGGAAGTTCAACATGGACTCCAGGATACTCTGCAACTTCTACAGGTGCACCATCGAGAGTATCCTGACTGGCTGCATCACCGCCTGGTATGGCAGTTGCACCGCCCTCAACCGTAAGACTCTACAGAGGGTGGTGAAAACTGCTCAGCACATCACCAGGACGGAGCTGCCATCCATGGAGGACCTCTACACCCAGCGGTGTAGGAAGAAGGCCGGTAGGATATTAAAGGACCCCCATCACCCCAGCAACAATCTGTTCTGTCTGCTGCCGTCTGGCAGACGGTACCCGCAGCATCCGGACCAAGACCACCAGACTCAGAGACAGTTTTATACCACAGGCTATAAGACTACTGAACTCCTGAACTGTGTGAATGTCTACTCACATCTGTTTATAGTACACACATACATATATATTATACACATCTGCCATACATATCTGTTTATAGTACACATATCTATATATTATACATATCTGCCATATACATCTGCTATACATAATATATGCATCTGTCCATACCTCCTCATTCAACAGTGTAAAGTATTTAAATACTCTCAATGTATTCCACATATGTATATATTTCACATCCTCAAATCTTTATTGTTAATATTGTAAATATTCTTCTCTCTTTTTGCACTACTTTATTTATCTTTTGCACCATGCATGTTGAGTTGTTGGAGGAGCACGCGACATAAGATTTTCATTGCCAACATATACGCTGTATCTGCTGTGCATATGACAAATAAAACCTTGAAACTTGAAACTTGAAAGTTGTTTGGAGGATGCGGGCATCGATCCCGCTACCTCTCGCATGCTAAGCGAGCGCTCTACCATTTGAGCTAATCCCCCGTGATGCCTTGAGTCCAGTGACGTAAAAGAAAAAACGGAGATTTGGAGCATACATACAGTAGTTTATGTTAAGAGTTCGGATAACACATGTACTCTTAAAATGTAAGTTTAATGGTATATCGCTTGTTTGTTTATTAAACTTTATTGCATTTCAAAACGTTAGAAATAAGACTCACTGTCTGCAGAGAAATCATCTTGACTCCAGAGTAACATGACAGGTGAATCTGCTGTTATAGTTTGGTTTTAAGTATCTTTATAATGACACAGTTTCCGGCAACCTTTAGTATAAAATGTGGTTTGTCAAGACCAGGATTCGAAAAACATATTTGTAACTCAGTATAGAAAAGGTGGTTTTGGAGGATGCGGGCATCGATCCCGCTACCTCTCGCATGCTAAGCGAGCGCTCTACCATTTGAGCTAATCCCCCGTGATGCACTACAGCGGATGACGTGGCATTTTATAAATAATCCACTGGATCAACGTATAGTTTTTGATTGAGTTGTTGAGTCAATGTCAATGAGTGGGGAAAATGTATATTAGTTAAGATGATAGCAGAGAATCAGCCACCTAAAAGGTTAGGAATACCATCAGCATTTCAGACCTGCAGACTGTCCAATCTGTGGCTTAGATGTGTTGATAGTGCCCCTTACTGGAGAGAGGAAATAGCTGCAGTAATTTTAGACCCTGCAGGGTAACAGTATTTTATTGAATCTGCTGTTTGTGTGTGTAACAAGTTTATTATATAAACCTGTAAGATGTTGTTAACGATATGGTGTATTTGTTGAATACTTGGAAGAGTAAATAAGTGCAAAAACAGACTATCTTCATATGACTGCAGACAGCAGATACATCTGTATGTCTTTACTGAAGTTATGCCTAGTTGCTTTTTAACTGAATTCATTGACTTGGACAGATATGTTTAAAAGCTGTTTAATAAGAATGCTTTTTTCTATCTACTGTGTCAGAGCTCCAAAGGTTGAGAAAGTACTTTATTAATAATATATATTAATAGTAAAATGCCACACTTGCTTGCTCACCTTTCAAGTGATGAATTTCTACAGTCTGTGATAATAGTAAACTGTAATTTATTTGGATTTTTGACATTTAGTTTGACAGGATAATAACTTTGAAGAGCAAGGACATGGGAAATGTGACAGGCGATATATAGGAAAGAATAATCACTAGATGTAGACATACATGTGTGCATACATTGTTTAAATAAACAAAACACTTTTAGGACACATGCTTATGCAGTTATATGATAGTGGATGCGACCGTCAACGAAGAGCTATAACTGTGAGAATAATACATTGAATTGTTTTGAACAAATTAATACAAGAAGATAAAAGAACACATAGAGAACTGAAGGGTTTGCAGGGTCATTAAAACATATGAACGTTTAATCATACATCAACATCGGTTTTGCAATTTGAGTGTTTCCTCAGCATTCTTGTTGTCCTGTGTTTCCTCTTCAGTGTCATCTTTCGATGAAGAGACCCGATGCTTGGTTTGGTTTTGAAAGCAGTGTCTGAACCAATCAGCATGTGGAACAAATCCCCGGCACTGTCCTCTCATTGGCTGCGTTCTGCTCCACAAGCAAAAAGGTATCCATGTGTCTTTGTTGTTGTATTTCAATGTCAGTGCAGAGTAACAGCAAGCAAAAGCAGCAGGAGAGGCCTGAAGAAGTGGAGGAGGATTCGGTCTGCTTGCTGCTGGCGTTTAATACTCTCACATGAAGTCGTCTGAGTCATTGCCATCCTGCAAACAAAAGGCAGGTAAACACAAGTTAGTGCTGTGAGAATAACACAAGCTACTTTCAGATCCTTTTCTTTCACTGAATTGGGGGGATTGTTTTTGCATGGTCTGATAACTCTTTAAGACAAAGCTTGTCCATGAACGAAACAGCCTTATTTCTTTTCAGAAGAACTCTGTTATTCAGTTTTTCACTTTGATATCACATATCGTGAAGACACATGGTAGTTCAATTTGACCCATTCGTGAATATTCGAGACATTGAACAAATGCAGCAGATTCCTTGTATCTTCTCTTTCTGTGAATTTATAAGAAAGATTAATATCCTCACCTCATTAGTCTGCATCTTTTCAGACTGCATCAATGAAGTATAGCTCCTGGAGAGAGAATCCAAAACATCACGAATTGAAAAATACAAAGAGACTATAAAACCACAAGTATACGCTTTTGAATAATAGTGAGAAAACTATTTCATATTGCTAAGTTATTGTCTTTTCTGTAGACGTACTTGAGTTCATCCATCTCTTTTCTCCTCCTCTGGTCATCCTTCTCTTTCTTCTTCAGTTCCTGGATCTGAGCTTTCTTCTCGTTCCTCTCCTCTCGGTCTCTCGACTCTTTCTCTGCCGCCAGGTCGGGGTATCGTTCGTCTTTAGTTTTCTCCAGGCGGTTAACGATCTCATTGACCTTCTTCTCCACCGCCACGAGCTTCACCTGTAAAAATGAGGCAAACATGAATCACCTTACAAGGCCTGTTAGTGGCAGAAACACACTGACGTAGAAAAAGAAACTTTGGGAAATTGGGCTTTATAAATAACATTGACTTACTCAGCAACATTTTTAAACCTCATCTAAAAAGCATTTGCTTCCAGGCAACTATGCAAGTCTAAATCACAGAGACATGCGAGTGAACAGTCTTTTTTAGGTTATATATTACTGACCTCTTTCTGTCTGAAAAAGCCGATTTGTCCTACGTCCATTTCTCCGGTTTTCTTCAGGTTGGCCCACGGTGTGTAAACCACATTGATGTTGTTCATCTTACATCCTAAATATATAAAGAAACATAATCAGGTGTCCCTTCCAAAAACAGTAGATAGCATGATATTAAAAGATCATTTTTGAGGTTGTTGTAAACATGTAGCTTTAGGGATCAGCTCTCATAATCAAGGCTGTTTTTCTGAAACCAATTTCTCTTAACTGATAGTTGAATCCTATCATTCTACTAACGAAATCATTGGGAAGCAGATCCTTACCTTGGATGCTGTTGTTTTTCACCAGCTGTGCACAGTCTATCAGCACCTCGGGGGGAATATTGTCTACCGTATGACCCTAAAAAAAGATGGAGTGATCAGCAGTGCATACGTGCGCTAAAGGCATCGGTGTCCATAGACAAAGTATTTGGTGGACCGTTAAACAATGTCTGAAACCCCTGACCTGTCCAACAATCTTGTTGAATAAAAAATCTTTCCACACTGAATATGAATCACCATGACTTACTAAAATGTCAGTATTTCACGTTTAATGTGTGGAATGTTTACCTGTGGCAGTCTGAGATACACATGAGCTGAAGACAGTTTGTCCACATGAAACCTGGAGGTGGAAAACAAGGAAGCAACAACACATCAATAACTTTGATATAGATGTGAATTGCACCTAAATATGTTTTACAATGAGATATTAAATGACATATTTCAAGCACTTAAAAATACACTTCAGTCTCACCAGATGTCTTCAGGCCATCCGTACTTTATTAGATCCTCATCTGCAAAAACAATATCAGCAAGTTAGAGGTGATCTGGATCATTTGTGACACATTGCAATTACTACCTCACCAAAAACTGGCTCAGCAGAAAAAAGTCATTATCAAGCAGCAATAAGTGCTTGAAAACTAGTGTGTGTGTGTGTGTGTGTGTGTGTGTGTGTGTGTGTGTGTGTGTGTGTGTAAGACAAAGATTTAACGATATCTTACTCATCATATTTACTTACTCTCATATTTGTCTTTTCCCATGTAGATTGTGTAGTGAGGGTTCACCACTGAGAGAGAAACCACAAAACGATCATTACTATATATGCTACCACCAAACTAATTAAAGGCACAGAAAGAGTCACATTAAATGATCAATATTTAACTAATTATAAATAAAGCTTTGTAAAGTGTTGGCTAACAAGCTAGAAGCTAACATCGCTGCTAGCTCTGCTGTGGTTTTACTCACCGGCACTTGTGAAGTAAAACACCATTTTGGATAGATTAAAACTTGCCACTTAAATGTGAATATTAAGTGTTTATATTTTGAAAGCTAACACAGCTAATTAGGGACACAACACGCTGTTTTCCGACTGATCGTGGCTGCTGTCACTTTTCGCGTGTAGAAGTTGACCCGGGAAGTTGTTAGTACTAGACAGGAAGTATCTGAATCGGTTTACAAAATAAAAGCGGACATTCTTGAAGTGTACAAGTTTTAAACCAACAACTTTACAAGTCATACAAATTACAAAAAACAGATTTTAACAAATTAAATCCAGCCTTTCTCATACAACCCAATTCAATATTTAATCTAAAAACACTGTATTTATTCTTGATGTTTGTGACAGATGTGTTGTAATTAAAGCTGTATGGTGAAGTTAAACGCAATTTCTAACTTGTTGTTGCCAAAAAGACTACCTACAACCTCACAATTTTCGTAATTTTAATAATATTGGGTAAAGGGTAATTTTATGGAGATAGATGACCAACTTTAAGATCACAATTATTTATATTGTTGCCTAAAATATTGACAAATTATAATAGAAAAAATAATATTTTTTAGAGAAAATGTGTTATTTTGTCTAATTTATATAGTTGGCGTAGGTAACATTCTAATTCATTTCAGTCGAATTTATATTCTTAGAGCTTCCATACAACTTATTTTGCCAGTTCTTAACAGGTATCCTTTACTTTGAAGGCAAGGACCGGGTGGTCCCTCAACTGTTTTATTATGGTAACTTCACTATCAAGACATAGTGTTTCCGTTTCCGGTTTGTCTGTTATTTGGGAATTTGGCGCGCTGTTCAAAACACAGAGAAGAAACGCGGGCAGAAGAAGCAGCAACGCGAACATTGAACCGACATTAAGTTTGTTCTCTATTGTGACATTAACGTTTTCGGTAAGCTATATGTTAGGTGTTTTATGTAGTTTTTTCTGTGTTTAATACGTTGTTTGTTTTTCTTTTAAACGACGCATTTACGTGAAACTGTGTAAAGTTTAACGGTATCTATTCATCATCTCTGAATCCGACACAAACAACGACACAAACAGGTTAAACTTGGTATACATCGTCGTGTTAGCTAGTTTACGTGGACGTCATTTTTGTAGAAGCTAAACATCCCGCCAATTATCCATTCATCTCCACTTTAACCAACATGTCACGCTAAGCTAATGTTGAGCTTAATGCACATTTATGCAAAAACAAGATGAAACTCGGTGTCTTCTGTTGTCATGTCAAATTGCACTTGCAAATCTACCAATAACCTTGGTGTAGTTTACCGGGTTGTCCTGTATACATACATATACATATGTTATACACACAAATCAGTACATGGTAACATATACATAGATAAACAAAGAAAATTGTGATTTAAAAAACAGAAGCGAAGATTTCTAGTCAAATATTTATACATTTCACATTTGTTTTTCTGTGCTTTCTTATTTTAACAGTTAGTCACAATGTATTTTATTATGTAACATTTTGAAGCTGAAAGTTGTGTTGTTTTTTTTTTACCGTAGACCGGCTAATCTTACACTGTGTGTGTGTGTGTGTGTGTGTGTGTGTGTGTAGGTGAGGTTTGTGAAGATGATCCCCATGACCACAAGGAAGAGGAGGCTGGCCTCTCTGGACTCTGACAGGTGAGATATGAACACACGTGGTTTAGGCAGTTTTTACTCTTTGTTTGGTATTGGGACAAAAACTGGTATTACAACAACACATTTATAGAAATGTATCAAAGGTTTCTCATTTGAATCTAAAGAGAGACCTAGTGACAGCCGTGTTGCCTCTGCTGTTTCTCTTCCGTCACTGTGACTGATCTTCATTTCCCTTAACTCAGTCACCCAGCCAAGACTGCTCTGAGGCAGGATGTGTCTCCCATGAAGAGGAGAGGCCCCATGAAACCCCCTCAGTCTCCGACCAAGAAGAAACAAGTGGGGCGTCTGCGTCAGGCAGACTGTCCCTCTCCACAGAAATCCCCCCGGAAAGCAGCAGGTAAGGGGAGAAGCTTTGTGTAGGTGCGGATGGGACTGTTGGAAGTCTTAAACAAGGCTTTAGAATAGTGGAATTAGCACCAGGGCTGTGACTCCTATTTTTTATTTTCTACATGAATGCATAAATCCCCTAAGACGTGTTCGATTAAAAGCAGGGGATCTGAATTGCTGCAAAGTGCATCCTTTCCCTCCATTATTCATATACTATCTTTCACATATCTATCGTCTTGTCTAGGATCTCCTGCCAAATCACCTCGTAAATCTCTGTTCAAGCCTTCCATGATTACAAGCTCCTTCTATGGCCAGAAGAAGTCCGTCTATCTCACTCCACTGGAGAGGAAGGCGATAAAGGACTCACTGCCTTTGTCTCTTCGTCCTCTTCCTTCCCCCCCTTCTCCGGAGAAAAAGCAGCAGCAGCAGAAGAAGAAGAATATTGTTAAGGGAGGTAGCAAGCAGAAAAAAGTGGTTTTGGGATCTAGTGACGCTGGAAAGTTGGGTACCAAAAGCAGCGTGACATCTTCAAAGACGATCACACTTTCCAAACTCAGCAGCAGGTTTGTTTCCATACAAGTCAAAGTCCAGTAACACCTGCTATGTGGATCTTCTGCAGCTTTCTGACACCTTGTGTAGTTAGTTGGACATCACAAGTATAGTTTTAGTCATAATTTCCCCTTTTTAAAATCTGTTTCTGCATCATTTCTCTTATTAGTTTCACCGCTAAACCGGCCTCCACTACAACCACCCCTCCGGTCAGCTTCCCTAAGCCAATAGAATCGAAGAATGCGATCACCATCAGCTTTTCAGCTTTCAGCAGCCTGAAGCCCAAACCCAAGATCATTGTAGGAGCTGCTTTCTTCGGTACAGGGAAGAAACCCAAGTCCATGTACAAGAAATCTGCACCCAAATCCAAGCCAGTTTCAGTCCCGGTGAAACGCAAAGCTGTCCCGCTGCAGACACAGACGGAGAAATCAAAGCCAGCTGCTCCAGTGATGAAGGTACAGGAACATCCTGAAGAGGTGAGAGCAGCCACTACATCTGTTTAGTCTTGTTTGTATGTATGTATGTTTCCTATTGTTGGAGGAGCCTGGGACTTAAGAATTGTATTTACAAACTATAATGTAACTATTGTACATAAGAAAAGCCCCTGAATCCTCAGTGGGACCTACAGTTAAAGTACAATACTCCTTATTGAGCCTGAGAGAGGGTTGCTTTAATTTGATGCAAGCTGATTTGTGTCAAAACTAACTAACATGAGTTGGGACCTGAGGCAGGTACTGGCTGACTTGTATATCAGTTTCAGTGGTATTTCTAAAAACGTTCTAACATGGTACTGCTGATGTTAACTAACCGTGGTGGTTTCCTGCAGACTGCTGTCCCACCGGTCCCGACAGAAGACATCCAGTCGATCGTCAAACAGAGACCAAAGTTTGATCCGTTAGACTGGCTAGACTCCTTATCTGAAGAGCCTGAATCTCCAAAGCCATTCAGGTACTTGACTTAGTACACTAACATAAAGGCACAAAATATATGCTTGGGTATCCTGTGACCAAATGTGTAACTATAGAAAAGCATTGTTCTGGGTCTTCAATATCCTTCATCTTCCTTCCGCAGCTCTCCCAAAATGCAGTTGGAAACATATGGGATCACCAAGGAGCTGTTTATTGTGTTGTCAAGGACTCCAACAGCAAGTCCCGCATCCACAGCGTCCTCCTTCAGTACTCAGGTACCGAAGAAACAAACACTGTCGAAAACGTTGTAAAATAGTGGGTGATGGATCAATATATTGAACCAACGCTCATTATTTTGCCCTCTCTTCTTCCAGGGTGGAGGCTTTAAGCCCATTTTGGACCAGAGTGATATAAGTCCTGACGCTGCTGCCAGCCCACCCAAAGGTACACACACACACACACACACACACACACACACACACACACACACACACACACACACACACACACACACACACACACACACACACACACAGTTGTTAAAAGTTCCAGTATCACAGTTTGATATATGTTGCTTTATTTAAAATATTTTTGTGTATTTTCTGCACAGATGCTGCAGGGGTGTATCCCATCTTTGGCACTGCTTCCAAAAGGTGAGAAGAGGGATTTTCTTTTGTGAAAATAAGGGAAATATGGCAAAGTAAAGCTTTGATGATCTGGCACATTTTCTTCCCACATGTGATGGATGTATCAGCCTTATTAAATTCTAATGCATGTTGCATTAACCCACTAAGCCTACAGTGTATCTTCTGTTATTGGTTGTTGTGCAGGTTAAGAAATGCAGTCCTGCGGCCACCAGTTTCCTGCAGCACCCCCTCTGCCCCGACAGCATCCCTGCTGACCAGTCCTGCAGTCAAAGAGCGACCTGTTCGCAGGAGGAAAGAGAAACAGGACGACGACCAGCTCATCATCGTACGTTCATACCTCAGGTTATATCTTTAAGAGTGGGGGGGGGGCAGTTTTAAATTGATCTGGCAGCTAGAGCAGAAACAAAGTACCAATATTTCCAGCCTTACTTGTAATTATATGATAGAAGGCTGATGGCCGAGCATTTGGAATGAAGCTTGTCAATATTCAACATCTTACCAGGGTTTTAATGCAAATTTAAAAAGTATGTTGGAGAGGGGGATGAAATATGTGTAAGTCACTGGAGTGCAATTTTCTTCTTGTGTGTGGTCTCCATTTTCCCCGCTTAGGACGCAGGTCAGAAGCAGTTTGGAGCGACGACCTGCAGCTCCTGTGGGATGGTATACAGCTTAGACAACCCGGAGGACAACTTCCAACACAACCAGTTCCACCAGCGCTTCCTCGAGTCCATCAAATTTGTGGTAAACCTTTAAGCTCTCTGAACTGAACTCTAACAATCCCAAAAAGCCCTTTTCCCCTTTAGTGTTCCCTGGTAATAAGGTGGTTTGTTTTTATTTGAAGAGAGTGGTGTTTTGTTCTGGGTTGTTTGGTTTTAACTGCAGCTTCTTCACTCTGTTGTGTTTTCAGGGATGGAAGAAGGAGCGGGTGGTTGCCGAGTTCTGGGATGGAAAAATCCTCCTTGTTTTGCCAGATGATCCCAAATATGCCGTTAAAAAGGTGAGGAATTGAACTTGTTTCTCCACTTTGTCTGTAACCTCGCAGTTCAGCTGGCTGGAAATCAAATCAGTCAAACATATCACACTGGTAGCTGCTGGGAATGTCGTTTACTTTTTTGTACAGACTGTTTATTTCCCATGCGTTCTTCCTCACAATGTGTGTGTTTGTTTTCAGGCTGATGATGTTCGACGTGTAGCTGATAACGAGTTGGGTTTCCAGCAGATGACCCTGAGCAGACCCGCGCAGGCCAAGACCTACCTGTTCATCAACTCTGAGCGCATGGTGGTGGGCTGCCTCGTCTCTGAGCCAATCCGACAGGTAGGGCTGCAGCAGGCTGTGTGTTAATGTTGTTTCCCTCCAGTTTGTGTCACGTACCTTTGTGACTTTTGAACTCTTTGCCGTTCATTGTTCTGTGCCTAATTGCTGCTGGTGTGTGTCCCTGCAGGCTTACAGAGTCCTGGAGCAGCCGGATCATCCCAAAGACATGACAAAGGACGACTTCATGGAGCGACACCGAGCCTGGTGCTGCTCCGTCATCCCCGAACAAGCTCTGTGCGGGATCAGCCGGATCTGGGTCTTCAGTCTGTCCCGACGACAGGGCATCGCCACACGCATGCTGGACACCGTCAGGTACAACAAACATCTTAATGTCGTCTTGTTTCTGCTGCACAAATTCTGTTAGAATATGGTTTTACTGAATGTTCTTCCCTTTCCTCCAAATAATTCCTTGTTTTCTTAAAGGAGCACCTTCGTGTACGGCAGCCACCTCACAAAGCAGGAAGTCGCCTTCTCTGACCCGACACCTGACGGGAAACAGTTTGCCACCAAGTACTCCAACACACCGACCTTCCTCGTTTACAACTTCATTGCATAAAGTGAATAAATATCTCGAGGATGCATTTCTGTCTTAGCTGACATGTTTGATTAAACGTATTGCATATTAACAAACCTTCTGGGCAATCGTTAAATTGTATTTAGAATGCAAAGCAGGTTTCTAATGTGAACTAGGCTTTGGATCGTGTTTAAGCTTTGGATCGTGTTTAAGCTTTGGATCGTGTTTAAGCTTCAGATCTATAGTTACGTTCCATGTTCAGGTATAATGGCACACTTCACCCACAAAATCATCATCTGTAGTCACCCTTGCTCCAGAAAAAGAAAGGTCCTTTTCTGGCAAACATCCACATTGGGGAAAAAAGGGGTTTCATTTGAATAGAAACACTACCAAACAAGCTGTTAAATCAACATTTATTTCAATACGTTTGTATGCACACTACTTGCCAAACGCATGCATTTTGACCTAAACGTTTCTCTTTTAAATGCTCTTTTAGTCAGATCACATCGAATACATTCATGAAGACCTTTCTGTGTTTTTTTTTTAGATTAACAAAATGTACTTCACATATTCCAGTAAACGTGGCAGTTTTTGATGATTCAAATGACTTTTTAGTGGGTGAAGTATGTAGAGTTTTAGAGGGTAACGAGGCACCTGTTATCGCTCAGTATTTATATTCCGTTCTGCTGTTGAATGTTGTCTATATTGGCAGCGCTTTGTATTCAGATGTTTATATTCTGCCTAATGAGCAGCTTGAAATTTGCAGGGACTGAATGTTTTCAATTTTTTTTGTATGAAATAAAGCTAGAGGCCTCCTTTTTGATACGTTCTCCTTTTTAAGGTACTTCCAGTTTGAGGTTTTTCTGAACATTTTTGTAATGAAAATGTGTTAATAGGCCATTTTACTTTGTAAATACATTAATAAACATATTGCATTTTCCTTAAACTGTTTCTTGAACATGCTTTTTTTTAATACACTAACAGTTCTCTTAAATTTGTTTTATAGAATGTTACTTTAAAGGTCCAGTATTGTACTGTATTTGAACAATATAGGGCCATATCTACAAAACCAATACCAAATAAAACGGATCCCCCATTGTAGCCATGCCTCATACCCCTCTATTTCAGCCCTGTTCCACAAGTGCATTTTTAATGGAGGCTGCTGCTGGCCACGCCCCTTTGGCACGTCCCCATGGAAACAGTGAACTCAGCGAAGAGAAGTGTGTCTACCCTCAGAAACTAGGCTAAACGCTGCTGCGATTAAACACCACATTTCGTCCCAAACCACATCAAGCATCATTTCTGAAACGGTATGGAGCTCAAACGTTTCTCTCCCGCAGGGTTTACCACAAGTACAGTACAGTTAATATCCGGCTTCTTTACACCTACTCTCTGCAGTACAGCGTTAGCTCTGAGTGTCAGCGATGCTTTTTAATCTATATATCCCGGCTTCTTTACAGTCTCTCTCCAGTCAACATAATTACGTATAAAAGACATCAAAAACGGCATTTTGCATAATAGGTGACCTTTAAAAAAAAGTGGGTATCATTTGTGTATCATCCAGTCTTTCTGCTGAGATAGCTAGCAGCTTTAGCTTCATATTTACTGTAAAAACACGAAGGTACTTCAAGAGTGACGATGACTTAAGACCAGACAACAAAACGTTTTAGCATCAAATAATAACCACCTGCTTTCCAATAATAATAAAAAATGCTGTACATGTATTCAAATACACCTAAAATAAAAGCTGATAGAACTGCAGCTCAACACAAACAACTTCATTGTATTTTTTTAATAGTTCTATAGCCAATGAAACATAAGAGGAACACACATAACATTACCAATTTGAAAACACGAACGTGCACACACAAACACACACAGGACCTTAAGAGGAACACAAAGTATGGAAAAGGAAATACTGTATAGCAAAGCCAACACAAATAGTTGCTACTGAAAGTGTCGAAGATGGACAGTATAAAGATGTTGTCGCTTTTTTAAGCTTCATTCACGCCCAAATCATCCACCATTTAGGCCAGATCCACAATATTTACATTTTCTGGAAAGTAAATAAGAGACATTTGCAGGGGTCTGATACGTCTAATATAAGACCCGTGACAGTTCAATCTTAACCCAGTCTTTGAATAACAGTCTGGATCCACGTAAACACATGACTAATATGCAGATTCAGTCGATGACGATCAGCTCGCTGGATTTTTCATCAATTTGGGTGTTTCTCTCTAAAGCCTGGACGATCTGTGCAGCTGAGGGTCTGCTCTTGGGGTTTTCTTCTGTGCAGTGATGGAAGAGCTCCACCATGCTCAAGTACGAGTTTCCCAGAGCCTCGACATCCACCGCTGGCCTCGTCCCCAACCGCTCGTAGTACGCGTCCTCGTCAAAGCTTTCCTCCACCGATTCGTCTGAAACACAAACGCAGCATGTGTCAATGATCAGTAAAACTGGTCTGACTGTAGCTGCTGGAAATGTCCCAAAACGATAAATCAACCATAAATAGGAAGCTTTTTTGAAGGACTTTTAGAGACTGGATGAAAACTTTTACTTGACATATAAAACAAAGCAGTTTAAAGTCACAGTATTGTTGTAAAATAATAGATATTATTGCAGCTCACAACAAATGTGTACCACTGAACCTAAATGTTGTAAAAAGTCATAGTTTTTGCCAAGAAAAATACGTAATAGTGTGCCATAAAAATGTGATTCTAATATGTTTCATTACAGCTATGAAAGTGTTTGTTTTCAATAAGCTAAAAATGTGGTACCTCATATGCACGGTCTGAACAAGTCTGAATTGTCTTTCCTGAAGAAATGTGTGTTGAAAGGCCACAGGTCATCTGTCTCACCTGCATCTTCCTCCGTATCTTCTTCATTGTGTTCTTCGTTGCCCTCATCCTCCAGCATCTCCAGGTGAGGCATGGCCAGCGACATCATCTCCCACAGAGTCAGCCCGTATGCAAAGATGTCCGCCTTGTCCGTGATCTCTCCGTCCTCATCCAGAGCTTCCTTCGGTTTCCAGGGCTCGGTGCCGATGTACTCCGCCTCGGGATCTGACACTGAGGAGAGAGAGTGAAGGGAAACGGTATTGATGGAAAGACAAACACAATCATTAAGCTGTTGTTTCCTCTCATATTTATCTGCCAATTCTGTGCTTTAATCCAGGATGATAAAAAAATGTCCCTGTTGTTTACAAGGTTTCTGATACTGACCTTGTATTTGCATTTTATTTATCATATTGAGGAGCTGTGGAATACAAGGCTGTATTTTCACATTAAAGCTACCACTTTATCTTCACTGACATGAACTCAAGCGTTACCTCTCATGTTCTCGTCCAGCTGAAGAGACACGCCGACATCGCAGATCTTCACCGTCTCAAAGTCGCCCTTGATGACGACGTTACAGGACTTCATGTCGCCGTGCAGAAGCTTCTTCTCATTGTGCAGATACTGGGGAGGGAAACAGAAAGGTTAGAGCTTCTATCACCTGTTCGATTATACTCCTCTTCACTCTAACTTGAGATTTCAAAGGGGTGCAAACGGGAAGAGCAGCTGACAAACAATAAACTACTGTTGACATTTCTAGTGTACATTAGGGCTGAACGATTTTGGAAAATAATCTAATTGCGATTTTTTTCCTCAAAATTGCGATTTAATATGAGATTATTTTTTCAAGGTCCTCTTCCCATGTATTTTTCAAAGAACACAAGCAATAAATCAATCGTGAACCTCGTGAGGTAGCAACAGTAGCGAGGCACGTTCTGCACAATACTTGACGTTGCAGCATCTTCCTTTTTAAAGCCAAAATAATTCCACACAACTGACGTGCCGCCCCTCTTTGGTACCAAACTTCCAGCCGTGCACTCTTCTGACGAGCCTGAGGCCATTGTGCAACAGGTTCAAGCGCAGCGTTGACTTATTTCCCTGCCTGCTTGGCTTCGCTCGCAAGTCACGTGACCAGATCACGTGACCAGTCAAATCGCAGCCTTTGCGGTTGGAAAATCTTGTTTTGTCATATCGCGATATTATCGCAAATGCAATTAATTGTTCAGCCCTAGTGTACATGAAGACACAAGAGGGATGTCAATCCAGAAAAACATACAAATCTAGGTTGAAGTGACTTTATGCTTTACCTTAAGGCCACGAGCAACATGCAGGGCTACTTTTTCGATGTTGGCAGCAGGGAAAGCTTTGAGGCCGTCCTTCTTTCTCTTCTCGATCAGGTCGTTGAGTGACTGCTCTCCTCCGTACTCCATTGCGAGACATTTTGATCCGTCATTGGCCATGGTGAAGGCACGAAACCCTACGATGTTAGGATGACAAGGACACATAATCAACCTAAACGAGCCAATATTCACATGCTTGAAAATCAAAATCAACACCAGATTCTTGTGCTTGGTTCAGAAATTCAAATCAAAGCTATGGAAAAGCTCACATCATAGTTATAGCATTTGTCCACTCAGCCTGAATCTTGAGCATGTGTACATTTATGTTGTCACTTTACCTTTCAATGTATTATTTTCTGGTGTACACTGACCCCAGGCCATTGTAACACAGTTAATGTACTTTCCTGCTGTAATGTCTTACCAACAATGTTTGGGTGGTTGATTCCCCTCAGGACCTTCGCCTCCTCGTTCAGGCGCTCCTGATAAACCGCCACCTGTTTGGATGCACACTTCCTGTTGATCTTCTTCACAGCCCAGGGAGACGCGTTCAGCTTTCCCATTCTGGGAATAATTAAATACACAACACATATTGGATATTATTATTATTATCAGACAGACAGGAAACATGTGTTATGCAGAAGGCTTGGGTGACAGCAATGTTGACACATGACATTTTTTGGAAAGATATGTGACTATTCAATACAGAAACTGCTGATATTTCCGAATAGTGCTCATAGAATTGGCATACGTCTTGTTTTTCCAGCTTAGACACATTTCTTTTTGATTAAAACAGAGAAAATTACAAACCTGTTCATGAGGTAAACGTTGACACCAGTCCCACAGCCGAGCTTCTTCATGAAGGGTGAGGCCGGGATGGTGATCGGGGTCCCTCCGTTCAGTAAGTTATTCACTCGGACGTTTTTAGGGGTCTTAATCGCACCCTCATTGATGAATTTGGAGGCCATTCTGTGCCAGGAAATATCATAAGAAATCACAGGCGAAAATACATATTGGGATAAGAACAAACGACCCACAGTGCATGTACCTATGCTGAGAAACACTATCTAGTTTACTTTAATTTGATTAATGATTTGACTTGTAAAGATACTTTGACAGCTTGTTCAGAGGTGGGAAAAGTACTTCAGCAAAAGTAGAAGTACCAGAGAGTAGGAATACTCTATTGCAGTAAAAGTCCTGCATTCAAAATGTTATTCAGGTAAAAGTTTAATAGTATTGGCATCAAAATATACTGACAGTAAAAGAAGTCATTGTGCAGATTGACCCATATATTGACCCAATACATTAAATGAATTTAGCGGAGTTAAAGTACACAATTTACCATTCAAGATTTTACGAAATAAAAGTACTTAAGTAAATGTATAGTATTTAGTTACTGTATGTAGGTTATGTTGTGATGCATGTGATACGAGCCAAATTAAAATCTCAACTGTCTCATGTTTCACTTTCTGTTATAAAGATCTATTCAGTAAGACTACATAAAAAGGCAATAATAAACCACATTGTGAATGGAGGCTGAAGTGCCATGCTTTCCGGTGTTGTGATGTAACGTGTACAACATTTAACCTTAATTAACAACGACATAAGTGTGGATCCAAACAAAGACATAACGATATCCGTGAGACTCATAATGAAATATAAAGCGACATTAATTAATAGATAACTTGCTTATGGACCATGTATTTAGTAAACATTTAGCCAACAGCAAAACTATAGCAACGAAACACGACGTAACGGAAGCACAAATTAACTGCAACGGCACAATTAGCTTTGATTTTAATACAGTGGCAGAACAACTGTAGTGTTTTGGCGGAGTTAACTTAATAACATAATAAAGAAACGTAACATTACCTGCGTTTGCTTTCACTGTCCCAACTAACTGCCACACAAATTTAAATCGCGCCGGACATTCAAATGATGCTTCCGTATGCGCAGGCTGTACGGAGGCCGCAGAGGGACAAACGTCTACTGCTTCTACTTCTTCTTCGTTGGTGTTTTACCGTAGTTTGCATCACTGCGTGTAGATTCTGCGGATCCTGACACTTTTACAGACCAGACCTATCTAAACAACGAAATATTACTTCCCTGCCCTTCGTACATTTGAATATGTTTCCTATTTTGTCTTCAACTCTTCCCATTTTTGTTTTCGCATCCTTTTCCTGTCTTTGTGGTGTATTTTTCCTGCATGTCAAAAAGACGTGTTCAACCCTGTCAGATGTTTCTCTATTTTGAGAAGTGTACTATTAAGATTGCTGTGTCCAATTCCTAACCTGCTTATTGCCACTTTGCCTTTCCACACTGCTCCTCTATATTTTGAACCCCAACTTTGTTTTGAATTGAATTGAATGCATTCCCATTATTGATCTAGTCCAGTACTGCTGCCACTGCTGGGTTATGTTCCTCCACAATAAACTCTCCCCTTCTGACTTTGATAGTTTGTCTTACTTGTCTGCTGTCTCATTTTCCAGGATACCTGAGTGAGCTGGGACCAACAGGAATGTGATCTTCCTTCCTTGTAGCCTATTGACACTCTCGAGTTGGTAAGTATTTCATGAAGTAGCTCCTGATGATATTTGGCTGAGCCTGATAATGCTTGTAAGAGCTGCCCAGGAATCACTGCATATCAGAAAGTGATTATCTCTTATTGGTTCTGTGATTATGAAGAGGGCGAAGTGTTTAAGTTAAGGTATTTCAACATATTACTGAAATCATATACTATTGTAACACAATATTTCTCCAACAGAGGTCAGTCTTGTGTTTGGACACCAGATGGTATCACTTTCTGATATATAATTCACATTTTTCGACACACTGCTTTTTTAAAATGATTTTTAAAAAACTGTTTTGACTCTGATTCTTGTTTTACATGATCTTTTACATACTCTTTTTAAATAAACAATGCCCTTTAAAAATAAATACATTTGGACGTATTACACAATCTGTATGTATTAATATTTTGGACATTCTAGTATTTTTCAGCATACTATACAATGACTTTATTCATGATATATTTGACATACTATAGTATGAACTTTTTTCTAAATGTTTGACATATTTTTTGACACACTATGACATGACATTTGATATTCATTTAGTCATACTTTACTTTGTCTCTTGCCTGATATTTGCGACATACTATACAATTACTCGTATTTTTTTTCACATAAAATGTTGGGGGAATGTATACAGTATAGTACAGTACTTTATTTGTTTAATCATCATCACAGCATGTGTCGGGCCTCTGTTTAATGTCTGACAGAATTTCACTCAGTCAGACCATGAGGTTGACCTTGACCTTGACTCTCATGATCCCATTATTGTTTCATCTCCTTCACATGCTGCAGATGTTCCCATCTCGCTCCTCTCATTGTGTGGAGGGATAACCACTTCATTATGAGGAAGAGGAGCAGGAATGTGGTACGATGACAACTGGACGCTGATAGAAAGACTGCAACTCTTGCTTTCTCCCCACAACTGGTTACCCTTAAGGGGAATGAGCTCATGTTTGTGGGCTCATGCTGCCACATGTTGTGGTGGGTTTTATAGAACTGGGTAAGTTCTATAAAATGTATAGATGGGTAACTCTCTGCTGTGAAAACACAGAGAAACAGTCACAAACAAAGAGAGGAAGATCCTTTAGGTCATGATCAAATAAGGGACAATTACACGATTTATTGTCATGATTTAAATACAAACATATAGGGCTATTGTGCGCCAAGGCGTCTATGTCATGTAATTTAAATGGACAGTTCATTATCATAAGATACAACAAGATAAGAGAAAGCCAGATGTTTGCTCACATATGGAACAGAACATGTGTGTATATTAAGCAGATCCAAAATGAAATGATATCTCCAGATTTGTTTTGAACCACATGCATATTTTGCTGACAGTTTTTATTGCACCATGGCAAAAACTATGTAGATACCCTAACATTGCACCAAAATCAAACTGAATATATTTATTACATGACATAGCGCCAAGTTGGTGTGCATGTACAGTTCTCTGTGTGCATATGTACGCTGTATACTTGCACATTGTGACATAACATGCGCTCATAACTCTTTATTTCTGATTTGATTTAATTTTCTTTTTAATTGTCAGGATTATTTGAGGTTTACAAAAACAACAATATATTTTAAGAAATAATAATAAAGCAATCTCAGCACAAGAGGATAATTGAAAGCGGCAGGACACCATTATGAACCTTGTGGTGGGTTTGTTTTTCCCAATTGCTGTTTTCAAGGTCTATGATGATCTTTGAAATGAGGTTTTTAAGAAAGGATTTGGTGGCATAGGCTTTTAGTTATGGGAACAATTATTAAAAAAAGAAGAAATCATAGTTTAATTTAAGTTTAGACAACCAGATGTTTTTTCTCAATCCCATGTATTTCTAAAGGCCATTTAAACAACAAAAAAGCAAGTTAAGATATCCTTTTCCAGAATTGTTTTCAACCACATGTTATGGTTGAACATCTTACTTCAAATGGATTTCATGGACTGTATTATCCTTGGAGAACAGTCTTCATTCCTCGGGGAAACTTGATCAAATCCTGTCTTTAGACTGACTGGAAAATCGACCGAAAAAACAACTTACATATATTTAGACTTTTTAAAAAGGACCACCCAGGATGCATGTGTCAGGATTCACAGTTCAAACTTGTTTCTCTCTCTGTTTGTGGTTTTAACTGATGATAATTTGGCTTCTTTTTTTGCATCTGGAATCAAACAAAACTGCAGCCAATACATGTCCTTTTGCTGTTATGCAAACATGCATCATCTGTCCTGACGCTCGTAAACACTGAACACAAAATATGGATGGATCATAAAGGCCAAATGGTGGGAAGAAGAAGATGGCACTTAACTTAATGACCATCAGTCACCATCATTATCTCCTTTAAACAATCAAATGCCAATTATAGCATCAGAATCATTTCTAAAGATGATATATTCACATAAATTACTCATACATTACTAACGAAACAGTCTAGGTGTTAGAATTGTCTACCATCAATCTATATATCCAGTCACATATGTTCCATTTTATTCATGCAGTATATATTTTACTGTATGAAATAAAAACGTATAACTAAAAAGTCCTACCTTCCTGGAGGATAAGTGAAACCACGTTGAGTCAAACACGATCCGCTGTCTTTGTTCTGACTGTCGGCCATGTGTGTCGGACATCAGGTGATTTTTATTTCAATCATTTCCACATCCACTTCACATGTGGAAACGTTCATACTTTAAATTAGTCTTCACAGCTGTCAATCAAAGCTCGTACATGTTGAACACACCCACGTGCTTCAGCCCAACGTGGTATTTAGGTAAAAATACTTATAACACATAGTGAAAATACTCAAATACAGTGTGTTTGTACTTACAGTATGAAAGTAAAAGTGATCATATGTGTTCAATTTGCACAAAAAAAAAGTGCCTGTCCTCCTTTCTATACGCTATACGATGTTTTCTGATTAATATTAATGCTGTCTTAGTGCATATGTTGCATTTAACTGGTGGAGATGCTTCAGATTTAGCTACTTTTAACTGCTTTTTGAGTGGTTTAATCCACAGCAATGTCTCATATTCTATAAAAGCATTATTTGTTTGTCAGTTAGTGTACTTTGAGAACCATGTTGCTCTAAATAGCCAACCTTTAATTTAAAAATCAACCCTTTTTTCATCTTAGTGACACTGTTATGCAAAGTCACCATATTTGGAGACCCCCTACACATCACATTTGTATTATATAGATAGAATCAGAGGATGAAACCCTCTTTATTTGTCACATACATGCACACAGCAGAGCACACACAGTGAAATTGGTCCTCTGCATTTAACCCATCGCTATTGCGCAGCGCCCGGGGAGGGGGGGATTGGAGGTGTCGGGATCTTTGCTCAAGGGCACCACAGCAGGGCCTAGGAGGTGAACTGGGACCTCTCCAAGTAGCATATTTCAAGTCTGTTCGGGGACTTGAACCGGCGACCCTACGATTCCCAGTCCAAGCCCCTACTTACTGAGCCACTGCTGTACATACAACCACATATACAACCATTGCTCACACAAGTCAACACTCCTGTTAAGGTCTTAAAAACGCCTGTTTCCAATTCTCCTCTCTCAATGTTCAGGAGCAGGGATAACACAGTTCACCTGTTTAAACAAATCTACGTTTTATTATTTCAGCAGTGCATATACAGCATTTAGTGGTACAAATCAACAGAACATAACGTATATTTTCTTAAGTAAATGTGAAGCACTTTAGTGAGTATTTTCTTGACATAATCATGTTTGATTAAGGCATTTATTTCTGCAACTCCACAGCCCTTATGACCAGCACAATGTAATAAAAAACAGATACATGTACACACGTATGTGCTCAGAGACATCACTCCAGAGTATAGCATAGTAAGCTCTTTGAAAAACCAAGTATACATTTTAGGAAATTACACATTTAGATGGTTAAGTGCACTTTGCAATGTGTTCTCACTTTGGAAAGGTAAGGCATTTGGCTCTTTTCAAAATCCAAATATTTGAGTTGTTTGACCCCATGAGGCCGGAGCATTGATCCGAGGTCAGAGGCACCTCTAGCCAATCAGGGAATCACATCACAACAGTTTGTCCTGCTGATATCTGATAGGCTGCAACTTCACCGGGAAGGAACAACATGTCGTCAAAGTACATTACATGTGAGACGAGGCTCAGCCGGTGGAAGCACGCTGTTTAAATTTTGTTTTAAAATGTGATTGGTCCGGACTCATTTTACATATTGCTGTCTGCTGAAACCATTTCAACCAGAAAATGTTCTCTGTTTTTTTCGGGGGGAAAGAGTTTGAAGCAGGGGGGCAGATCATTTCATGTGAACATTACAAACATATTTATAGGTAATGCTAAAGAAGGAAAACTGACATACCATCCGTTTCAGTAAGGAAAAATGGGTAAAAAACAACCTAGTTTTAACTTTTTAAACAAAAAATATAAGCAAGAGTGCAACTAATCATACGTGATTATTCCTAAAATACAATATATGTTATTTCCACTCAAAGCATGTTGGCCTTCATTTACTGTACATGTGTCCTTTTGGAGTCACTTGATATGAACATGAGTCCAAAAGGACCCCTGCTTACCAAACCATATTCAAAATGTAATATCACTTCTATTTTCAGCGCCGTTTCAGCTCTAAACATTGAGAGTACAGAACCAAAGTGTGTAGGACTCACATTGAAGCGGGTGTGATTCAAATGTGGGAGCGAAAATTGAGTCACGGGTGAGAAGAAAGAGAAGATTCGGTTTGCTTTTGGTGCTGCAAACAAGCCAACAATTTCATGTGGGCATAAGCTGCTGTGGTTAGCCTTGTTGGTCGTCAAGACCATACATGTTGTGGTCATAGATCAGAGAAGCCACTGACAGTAATACATTTATACACTGTATTTTTCCCAGTTAAGTTTGAAAGCTATCAACGTTATCCTGTAAATACTTGATGGAAGTCCAACCTGCTGGCTAGCATACGATGATAAGGAGACCAAACACTTGCAATTCTTCTAGTAAACATCACACAGCTTTTAAAAAAGTCTGAATATTCTCCTTATAAACATTGGTCTTCCACTCCTCAGAAGGAAATGGCAAGAAACAAAAGTTGGGAGCACGGCCACGTCTTCATAGCTGCACTAATACTTCCTGCTTTTGTCAAAACACTTCATTTTTCAGAGTTATTCATCTTTAAAGGCCTGCTGAGATCAATATTGTGGAATAAAACACCCTCAAACCTGCATAAACACACAATTCTGCATAGGAATTTCAATCCATAATATTTAGTTTGCTCCTCTGGTTAGAAGTGGAGATGACAAATAAGCGAGTGAGTGAAAATATACTGCAGGATCTTTTGGTGTTAGCTTTGGCTGTTGTTTCAGAAAGGCAGAGATTTAGAGCATTGACTCCTCCGCTGGCAAAGTGCCGAGTGTGACGCCTCGACAAGATGAATGAGGGTCATCAGGACATGACATTAAGACCTGGCTGCCACTCAGACTACTGCCAGCTACAGAATACAGAGCAGATATTGTACGAGAGAGTGTGTGTGTTTTAGAATATGACACTTAATCATGCAAACATTAGCTGGAAAGAATAAGACTCTATAGACTTGTACATTTCGTATTTGTTCCATTCACGTATTTTTTACCTAAAACCACCTCATGGAGTAACCAGCTGCTAATACTGTAAATCAAATGTATAATGACTGTTGTAGTATTGTATGTTCCATGATGGGTCCCTTTGACTTGTGTCATGGTAGCACACTTTGTACTTTGGCGGCCGTATTGTGAAGTAAAAGATGTCATGTTTTTACATTTTCTGTTTTAATTTGAACTTTAAAAAGACTTTGTAGCCCAGAAATTCAAATTAACTGTGACTGCTGCTGCTTTTCACATGCCATATTATGTTTAGCCGCTTCCTGTGTAGAGAAAAGTACTCCCACTGCCTTGTATCTGACAATACTTTGGAGAAATATTAATGAATCTGTAGCCCTTCAGATAGGACTGATAATCTGCACCTTTTAAGTGCATCTTTTAGATCCATGCAGATGTATTCTTACATTTACTGAACTGGTCTCCATTATAAGACACTCAGACATGCATGCATTGAGCATCTGTATGTGTTTTAGGCTTTAATATAATAGATAAATCCGGCAGCTATTTTCGCAATTTATATATTCATTCAATTTATTAATTAGGGGAAAAAAGAAAAATTCCCATCATCCGTCTGTCTCGTGTCGTTGGATCAAGAGTCCAATATTTTTAAATACTTGAGATGTTATAAACAAGTCAAAAGCAGCAAATGCTCACACCTGAGAAGCTTAGGAGAGGATATTGTTTGAAAGATTACTTAAATCGGACGCAACTGATTTTCTAATTGATGAATCAGCTGATCGTTTCAGCTTTGTATTCAAATCATAGCAATAATAATACAACAAGGTACAACTAGGATACATTAGGGCAGCCAATACTGTGGTGTCTGTGTCATTTAGTCCTTATACTCATAGACAGAAACATAAAGGTTATTATTGCTCGCATAAAACAGTTTCCAAACCTTGTGAACAAAGTGAAACTACTCTAAAGGATGAGCAAATTAAACTAACATTGACAACAAGCTGTTGGCAAAATACTAAATGTATGATTATGTTTCTGGTAAAAAAAACACACGTACCTGCTGTTAATGCAAAAGGAAAACATGATCACACCTTTTTGTGAGCTGATTTTGGTTGGTTCAAGCTATTGTGTGCTCTGCATTAAACTCTGAAATCCCGTAATTCCCCTTTGAGTTGCTAAAGCGTCTTCTGAGACACATCACATATTAAGTCTGGTTTCTCACCTCATTTTCCCTTTTCCCCAGACTCCCTTTCCCTCTTTTCCCTCTTCAATTCGTCTTTCTTTTGCGGTATAGTCATGCTGAAGAACAGAAACCCCCGACAAACACCGAGGCACTTGAGCATGAGGTAGAGAAAGTATGATATCTGGCTTCAGTCGCCTCAAAAAGTCACATTTTTCCCTCCCTCATATGGACACAACCTCTTAAATTGACATCATGTGCACGGATTCAATTTCATAAAAAGAAAGTGGGCCAGACAACTCTTGATTTGTTTAAACTATAGGAGAGCTTACACAGACAGACTTCTCTACAAACTATAGGAGCGGAGGGAATTCAACTACAGCCCTGTGAGGTTTGCCAAATTTCAAGGTGCACTAAAAAATGTTTCCCCTCTTCAAATATAAAACATGACTGGGTGAAGAGACAAGTTCCTGCAACGACGCTTTTTGGATTGAAGAGCAGCATTAAGGAGTAATCCCTACAGAGAGACATAAAAGCTTGTCTGTTACGGCTGGTTAGTGTGTGTGTGTGTGTGTGTGTGTGTGCACATATACATATGCATTAATGCTGATACAACCCATCTTTTGGCAGTGAACGCTGAAAGCTGTAAATCGCACGAGGCAGTCGCCCATGCACCCATCTGTTTAAAATCAGCTGTTCTTTCTTTTTCACAATCGCTTCATCTGTCAAATGCTGTGACCTCTAACACTTTCCAAAATCTTTGTTACTTGTATATTCTTTTCATGTTCACAAAAATAAAACAATTGCACAAACACTGCTTTTGTGAGGTTAAAACTGCGCTTAAAAGCTGCGACAATAGTTTTGCCCTGTCCTGAAATATATTCTATAAAGTTGTTCCAGCAAACATTCGCCAATTTCAACATCCAGAAAACACTGATTGTTAAATCCAATTGTAAATTCGCCTTTTAGATCTATTTTGATCTACACCAGCTATCAGAAAAAGATCCAAATTTGGTCTTGAGCTTCTAAAAGTTCCACTCAGTTTACTAGCTATTCTCTAACTTTAAAGGGGCCTTTCCATTTGTGCTGGAAAAGAAAACAGTGGGTTTATAAGAGCCTTCATGACAAAAAAAGAAAGTCCTGTTCCAGACGGAGATAAGGCTGGTGAGAGCAGAACACCAAAACAATAGCAGATCTATAGATTTACTGTAGGTAATACTTGTGTGTTTAAAATGTAAAAATATAGGTTAGAAAAGAGGTGCGCTATGGAGTAATGTTTTTACAAGTGGCCTCCAATTTGAGTCCCAGTCCTGGCGCCTGTCCTCTTACTCATGTCATCATTTAGCGGCAGTTTTTGCGCAAAGAAATATAGCAATTTGCCAACAAAGCCAAGGAAGAACAAGCCCGCTCCATAGCAAACCTGGATGTTCACAAAGCATGATTAAAAAGGTTCAGCCTGCTTTGCAAAGGTTTTACGAAGAGGGTACACACAACGCATTTTGTGATTAACGCTCAATGAGAGTGGCGGCTATTAAGCTTGGACCTGCAAACCATCACAAGGTTGCTTCCTAGGAAATGTTACATAATGAGTTATAAGGCAACGCTGTGTATGTTTATAGCCATTCCTGTATAATACTGAGAAGAGCAGCTGCCTGTAAATGGAAAATCAGTTTGTGAATGACTCTCTCCTGTCAGTTTCTTTATGTGCCATTTTACCTCCTCGGAAAACTTGGAGACGAATGAGAACTCGGGGACGATGAAGTTGTTGTATTAGCTTCTTATCCACACTTCAGTAAACCTGACCCCTGCGAGCCTCTGGACGATGTGAAAGCTGACCTTTGGCCTTCATTGAAGACAGATGAACTCTGCGATAAGTCTGATGAAGAGTCCTGTCATGCGATCGTCTCCAGCTCATACGGTCGCTCAAAGTTTGAAAAGTTTAGCATTTTCTTTAGCCCTTATGATTCAGTCTTGTAGCTAAAACAATCAAGCTTTAGTTCATGCACAACACGGAGGTGTGTCACTGTCTTTTACATGTAAAACACTCTGCAAATGTGACGTTCCTGGTAATAGTTGGATGTTGTGCATCTTGGAGCTCCTTCAAAGTTTAAGGCACTGTTTGGGGTGTCGCTCGGCCTCTGCAGCAGTGATCATAAAGGCTTTAGACGGTGCACGTCACTCCAGCATCCTCCACGTGGCCGCAGTTGGTTTTTCCCCAGCCGGAAAACTTACACTGGTGGATGGTGTCTTCGGTTCCTGCACATGCCACGTCATCCATCCAGATCAGACCGGTACCTGCAGAGAAAGGAAGAAATCATTTATAATACAATGTGGTCCAAGTTTGATGCTTTTCTCTGATGCATCACTTTGCCTTTATGTTCATGTCCACAGTCAAAATGATGCAACTGCAGCCAGAGAGAGAGAGAGCACGTTGGCTGCAGGAGCGTCCCTTTTATCATCGACTGACGGATGAGAGCGCATAAACAAACACACTCTGAACCCACAAGATGATCCTGACATTGTATTTCTTATAATTAGTACTGAAAGCAGAATATCCCTCAAATTATTACCAAGGTAAAGCCATGAAATCATGTGAATACAAGACTATGTCTAGCGCACATCTGTATCTATTAGCATCTGGAGTTTGTCTTCATTTCTCAAATTTTAAGTCATAGTTTTAGTTACTAAGGTTTGTCGAACTTTTCGGTTGTTCTTGCCAAAAAAGCCATAAATAGGCAGTTGCAAAAGCAGGATACAGAGACATAAGTCCTCGTATATTAGTGTGTGAATACAATTCTTGAGAAAGCAAGTTCTCCTCACAGAGATGTTGATCACATAATATTGCATCTGCTAACAAATACACAGCTGCTGGTTAGCAGAGCTTTTGGCGGCAGTGTTTGTTGTGCTATAAAACTCGAGTTCCTGTTTGTAAAACTAGGAATCACTGGAGGTTTTGAGAAAGTCCCTTCAGTTTTGCAACAGTTTGTATAAGATGGTAGTCAGCTGTGCGGGAATTACAGCATTTGGTTGCACTCACACGCTGATGATGCAGTCTAAGCATACATGACTAAGAGGGTTTGTGCGCTGAAGGTGAGAGGAGAGGCTGACTCATCAGTACGGCCCTGGAGGCAACATCTGGAGTGGTGTTAATGTCATCTCTGCTGCCTCTTAAATCATAACAGTTTATCACTAAAGAACAAGGAGCTGTCAGGGAGTAACACACTGTTCCACTCAGCAAAAAATAAGAAAGAAAATAGGAACAAACAACATAACAACCCTCGTGTTGGTGAAGTCATGGATGAGGGAAATAAAAAGAACAAAATCAAAAGCAGACGAGCTTTAGGCCAGCTGGCTGATGATGCCAAACCTAAATAATTTCATATAACTCTTAATCTTATTTCCTATAAAACTGGCGAAAAGTTCAAGGCACTGCCAAAATCAAAACAACTGAACAGTGAATTATCGCCTCATGAGAACCATCTGAACAATCATGCTGTTGGTGATTTGTAGAACAGGCAGTTTCAGTCCATTTATTTTATTATTCCGGGTCCATCGCCTTCATTTATATCTGACTTTAACACCTAGCGAGGAATAACAATATATATATCAATATATCAAGAGGTTGTAAAGTTGATTTCTGATTGCAAAAGAAATCCAAGATAGACGTTAGTGTTTCTCATGTTTGTAGTCAGAACAAGCTGCAGGTCACAGGTGATGGAGGCAAGATTTGACAAATGTTTTTATGTTGTACATCTAAAAACGATACAAGGGAGATACCCTGTACAGTATACATTAGCTTAGGATAAATATAGTAATCGTGCGGAAGAGGATTAGAGCCACATGTGATTCTGTTTTGGGAGATCTGACCAAAAGGGAATTCTGCGAAAAGAAGTCGAAATCCAACCGGTTCCAGCTTTTTTCTCTGAATTCAGCTCTTCTTTTCAGAACTCTTACTTTAATATCAGAATTGTAACTTAAACTAAATGTACTTCTTGTCAGATGTTCAAATGATCCCATGTGGTCCTAATCCTCTTCCGTATAATCGTTATGAGCCTCATAACACTCTGAGTTAAGGTACCACGTAATGAAATTGCTTCCTTTAAGTTGTGGCGATTCAGGCTTCGATGCTCAAACACTGACGCTCTGTTGCCACAGGTATAACTAAATCTCAGCGCAGAGTTCATTAGAAATGTTTTTGGATTTGAATGATTTATGAAAGATGTTTTCCTCAAAACTATGACTAAGATTTGGAAACTGGTTTGTGTTTCGGTCCTGGCCCTGTCCCCGTCCCCGTGTCAACTTCGCTTGTATATTTAACCACATCAGAGATGAATTAGAGGAGCTAGAATTTCAAATATATGAAGTTTTAAAGAATTCAAATCATCAGTGGACACATAAACTCTCCACTGAAACCGATACCAATAAAATGCAAGATGACTTAGATCAACTTTATATACATACGGCCAAAAACCCATGACAAAAATGTACTTCAAATGCTTTACAATCAGTGCAACACATGGCCTAGTGTATCGTTAGACCCTCGATTTGGATAATAAAAAGGGAAATGAACTTTTGTTGGGATCAAAAGGAAGAAACATCTTCCTTTTTCCATGACAAGGTGATGTATATTATATCTACAAACAATTCAATTCTGATAAAAATGTTGTGTTTGAAGAGTCTTATCTGCATAAAATCAGTCCATCTGCCTCCAACATTCCTGGTTTGCTCCACAACGTAAAACAACAAAAGAGAAACTGCAGATTCAAACATCTTCAAAGCAGCATGAAACAGCAGGCGCACGTGTCTCGGTGCAGGCGTGCATACAGGATGGAGACGAGGTATGCAGCGGGGATTACACGAGCCCCAGCTGTTCTGCTGCTGTGCCTTCTTAGGGTTTGCTTTAATGGACACGGACCTTTAAACAGTTTACTCTGTGGATCTCGACACACGCTTTACTGCTCTGTTTGCGGGCCGGCGGGGTTAGACCGAACTTATGAGACTTCTCACAATTAAGTGTTGGATCACCAAAAACACTGTGTGGGATTTAAAGGGAACACCCAGGGGATGGTTTAGAAAAAGACTCACTTACTTTCACAGTGATTTAAAAAGATTAACGAGTTGTTTGAAAAGAGTGAGGTGAGATAAAAAACAACTTTACTATCTGCAGAAATCAGTCAGTCCTGGATCGTGTTAAAGATTCTAACATCTGTGACAAATTCTCCTTAGGGTTGACGTCTCCTCGCTGATTATACGGTCAGACAAACTCCATTCCCACTCATGCGAGATAGAAATCATTGTTTACCAACGCAGAGAAAGCTGATATGCTTCATACATGTTGACATTCTTTGAATTATTTTCCCATCTTTTACTGTAATTGTATTATTTTGGCTGAGGTTCCTTCCCTTTTCCCCCATAAAAACTCTCCTGGGGAGGTTTTGTTCTAATAGGATTACGGGGTCTACAGAGAGAGAGATTGAAAAGCCCCTTAAGGCAAAGTTGTGTTTTGTGATAAAATGTCTCAGAACAAGGAGACATTCTTTGAATAAGAGAAGATTCATAGTGACATCACCCTGTAACACTCGCACTTCTATTGGCTAGTGCCCCAACACATTGTAAGTGATGGGCTAAGGGGGCGGGACATTTCTAAGCGGTTGACCGATCGCAACAGAGCCGGCCAGCTAACCAAACAGAGCAGACTGGGCTCTGGTTTCAGACAGAAGGTGAAAAGAGGAGCTGCAGCACAGACAGTATGAGAAAAATAAAGAGCTTTCTGAACATTAAAGCATGGAGACAGGACCCAGAAAAGGCACAAAAACAAATATGAATCTGGAAATGTGCAAAATAGGGTCCCTTTAAAAAGAGTTAAGGTTGGTGACTCATCTGAAAAGATATATTTGAATTCCAGATCGTCTTAAATTGAATCCAGCGGTGATGTTAATCACTGCTGTTGTCCGGTGGTCGTCCCCTGAAACAAAGGTCTGTTTCCATCCAATTTTCCAGACTTGTCGGGAACAACTCTGGCTGGATGGAGACTCCGAATGGAGTATGGCTGACTTGGTGAATGAAATAAAATGAATGGAGAGAAAGAGAGCGATGTATCTGACCTCTGAGACTCTTTCTAAAAGACATCTGGCTCACATGACTTTCCCCATAAAAGCTCAAAATGAATCCCCGCAGCATCTTAGGGTATTGTTCGGGTGAGACGACTCAAAAGCAAAAAACAGCCGGGTTAGTAAAACAAAAAAAATCCATCAGTAAACTTTAACTATCAAAAGTGGGCGGCTAACATTTTTACTGAGTTCCTGTCATGATAGAGATGTCCTTTATTCCACAAACTGAACTCTGACTCATAAACAGTGAGCATTAATGGAGAGCCTTCATATCTATCATGGAAATACCTTCTTTTCATCCATGTGTTACTATGGGTAATACTGGGATGGTTTTAGTTTAATAAAGCTCAAAGTTTTTGCACTTTGTAGCTGTATAAATAACATTTCTTATTGCATATTTAAAATAGAAGTGCATGCAAGGATCATTGCAAGTATGTAATACACATTTGGCTTAATGCAGTTTAAGTGACTTTTCTATATACTGAAGGTTTGTGGATTTATTATCTTTATTTATGACATATTTTCTTGAAAACGTGCCAACAATATAGCTTTTTATGTCCTTTTTTCATTTATGAAGTGGTTATTTTGACCTAAGTGATATTTATAAGTTAGAATGTTAAACGTATTCACCTGTAGGGTCTCATTTGAAGTCTTCTGAGCACATTATCACACATTCAAATGGCTGCATATGTGTGTGTGAACCCTCTCTTACCCTGTCCGAAGCGTCCCGTCTTGTGGACCTCCTCGGCTCCTCTGTACCCCAGCATCCTGCACACCACGTCTCCGTCCTTCTTGTCCCAGACGTCGTCACAGATCGTCCCCCAGCGGCGCTCGTGGAAGACCTCCACGCGACCTTCATGAAGACCTGACCCGTTCACCAGGCGCACCAGCGTCTCCTCCACTGCAACACACACCATCTTACGTTACCATAATGATCAAGTGTGTGCGTGTGTGTGCGTGTGTGTGTGTGTGTGTGTGTGTGTGTGTGTGTGTTAATGGAGAGGCATTTATGCACATTTGTTTCTTCTATTTATTGCATTGGTAGACTGTTTTTTAGGAATTTATTGGGGTCTACGAGCAATAAAATGTTTGAAACTAACAGCATCACGTCCCTTAGTTTGCAGAAAAACCAAGTCTTTGTCATTTATTCCAACACGACTGCAGTGAAAGAACACACGACTCTCTTTTATCCGTGGCTCGTTGGCATGACTCAAATCTCACACTGAGCAGATTAGTTTCATTGTGAGTGTTTATGAGTTTAATGAAGCCCGTAAATCAAACCAATTTGAAAACAAAAGAAGATGAATAGGGTTTTTTTTAAACTTGATTCAAGATAAAAAAAATTATACAAACCACAGAAAAAGGCTTCGAGTCAAAAAGCAAAACAAATAACATTATTTTTGAGAGAGGGAACCTCTTTAGTGAACAGAATGTGGAGTTGAGGTTTTGTCCAAAAGTCATTTTTCAGCCTTTGCTAAACATAATGACCGATAGTCTGGCAATAATCTCGTGGATCTGAAACTCAGCGGTCGAAGGATTTTGAAATTCATAACTTCCTTCTTTAAATCTTCATGCATCTGTTAGCATTTACCCAGACACCTTACTGGACAAAACCCAATCAAGTCCCTGACATGAAACACACCTCGTTTTCTTTTTACACTTTTCATTCGTTTCAACATTCGAGACATAACTATTCTTTCATGATGGATGGATTTATTTTCATAACCCTTTTCCCTGTTCACCATCTTTAGAATCAGAATATCTTTATTGTCATCATGCTCAGGCACACTCATAAAGCACTGCAATTAGAAGGCACTGTAACAGAATTAAATTTCATTTTTACACATTTTAAAGACTTTAAAATTGGAATATATAAGTTACAACATTTAAAGGTGTCATAAATAGATGCTATAAATGTCCATAAATACTAAAATGATCATAAATATTTGGGGTTGTAGACTTTTTCTTTAAAATTCAATATTTATACTTTTGAGAATCCACTTTATACACACTATACAACATACGTAACTATTGTGTACACTCAAAATCTAATAAATAATACACAAATAGGCCAGAATAAAGTGAAGATACAAGGAAATAAGTGAATCATTGAATAGAAAAGTGTAACCGTAAAGAGGAAGGTGGTGAAACGTGATTTGTTGTGTCCGCCATTATAGACTCTGATTTCTCTCTGGAGTATGGAGAACTGTCATTTACAACAAAGTGGAATTCAAATTGTTTTGTTAGACATGGTTTGATAGCGCCTGATTTTTAACATGAATTGGGTTAGAAAATGTAACAACTACAAAAACACAACAAGTGTTTAGGTTGAGCATGTGTGCTGGATTCAGGAACTTGTATACTAGAACGTGCCTACATTAGAGCCACTATAAAGTGTGCATGTGTGTGTGTGTGTGTGTGTGTGTGTGTGTGTGTGTGTGTGTGTGTGTGTGTGTGTTTGTGCTTATATTAGCAGAGACTTCATGGATCCACATTACATCTCGTACCCCTGAAACTATGCAGCAGCTGCTCGTATAAATTACTTGATTTATCACCTTTCAGAGTGCATAAAGAAAAACAGAAAGAGAGGTAAACACACACACACACACACACACACACACACACACACACTCCGACACGCACGCACACACGCACGCAGCTCGCGGACTAATGACGAAGTGCAGCAGAGTGAAGCCAGACACATTATCTAGACAGGATATTGGTCTCATCAGACCATCATACATTTTAAGTGTGTCCTATGTTACTCTCATTAGACAGTCAAGCACTTTGCACTCACTGGCCCATCATAATTTAATACCTACAATAACATTATGCAGTACTATCATATCTGCTGCACATAATTGTATCGTATTCCTGCAGAAGAGCAGAAAACCCAAACCAGACTTCATAACCTCCTGCTGCCGCACTGAAGGTAAGGGAAGAGACAAGTGCTGAAAGTAGCACATAGGTCTTCAGAAAGGAATGAGTAATTGAATACTCAATTACCTTAAACAGATGTTAGAGTATTTGTTTTACAAACACCAACCTTCTTTTCCAAATTCCTATGTAGTTGGGGAAAAACTGGACGACTCTGCTGGCATGAAGATGAAGAGGTGTCAGTCATTAATACTTATTAAAACCATTTTATTACGAAACGGGAAACTTTGCTTTTTAAATATCCTTCTTGTGACATCAGGGAGAAATCTGCAGCAGAATTGTTTTTATTATTTATTTTGTATTTTCGTTTCATGGCCGTTCTATGATTGGTGATTCAATAATATGAACACCTTAATGTTGCATATAGAGAAAGTTCAGCTATTGTTTTAGTACATATTAGACTCAGAGTCTTTCACTAACGTTGTTGAATAAATGTAAAAAAATACTGTATTTCTCTCTGAGATTTACTTGAAGCGCAATTTTGAGATAATGGTAATTGACTGTACGTAAGTAAATGTACTTTTCATATTTCCACTGATGTTGCTGTAATTAAAAAAGTTATAAACAACCCTTCATCTTATCACATGTTCGGCCATATGTTTTACATCTTTGTAGTCTTACTTAGCACATGTTTGCAACCCCTAGAGACAAGAATCACCACTTTTTTTTACATCTCTCTCACTCAATTCATCTTTAAAGTGCCTGAGGCTCCCCACTGTACACATGAAACACTCTGGGGAGAAGAGGAAGAGGAGGAGGAGGAGGAGGAGGAGGAGGAGGAGGAGGAGGATGGAGGCAGCACATGTAGTCTTCAGAGATAATGAAAACCATACAAGCAAACTTCACAGGCCTCTCATATCTCTGCAGAGAAGGGCTGGACTGCAACATATTGGAGATGTGCGCAATTATGTCAACCCGGTGGTGGGGGAACGAGATTTATTTAGCCGGAGACTCTGGTTTAGGTCAGGATGATGCATGCATAAGAGAAAGATATGTTGTAGCTGAAATGTTGTAAGATAAAATTCAAGTCTGAGAGGAATGAATCAGACAAATAGCATGTCTGTCGAGCTTACCCTCTGCAGTAGAAACACTCACGCAGTTTTACAAGAGTATATCTTTAGATCTTTTTAGATGTTTTCTACTTGGATTGACATGCAAACTATAGCCTTAGTCTGTAAGCGTAATAGTACATAGCCTATGTAGCCATCAAGACTCAGTTTAATGTAGCTTGATGTTAGGGTGAAGCCCAGTCCGAGGAAGAAATCCTTACAGTATGAGGCAGATCCCGATCACCAGGCAGACACACGCTTTATTTTTCAGTTATGAACCGTACAAGATAAGTATCTCCGTAAAAAATAATAAAACAAAGTATAATCTTGGAGGTAAATGTGCCTCTAAGTTAACTAAACATCTGTTATAAAGGAGCAAAAGCTTAACAGACGTAGCAACGGTAGCTAACGGCAGCACGTTTTTAGTGAAAACATGATCTGGTATTATTCAACTTCTATCAACAGCAACCACAAATACAATTTTGGATCAAAATATGAGAAAATAAATGTTAGCTAAAGTTAAATCTGTGGTAAAAAACAGGAATAAAAGGCATCAATTACTTAGATCCTTGAGTTTACGTACCTGAGTATTATTTGGTACGGTAGACTGTAGTGACCTAGCTTAGTAAGAGGGTCGTCAGATCTAGACCCAATCAGACAATAACATAAAGCTCCTGGTTGTGCTTGTGTGTTTTTTGGGCCTACAGTACATGTGTTATGTAAAGTAAATAACTCCAGATCTAATAATATGTCAAAATCCTGACTTTTCACAGCTTGTGCAAAACAATGCATGAGTGAGAAAAGTTAACAACCAAACCAAACACTTCTTGGAGTAATTATCAAACGCTGAGAGATCCTGATGTCTTATCTGCTCTCATGTTCAGCTTGGAACGCCATAAACTCCCTAATTTGGAACAAACTTGACATTTCATAACAAGCCTTCCTGTGCTTCAGATATAATGACTGTTATCGTCCGGGGGGAACTCGACGTGCGAGCTCCAATGATTGTTGGTGGTCGTCCAAGCTGTTCGAGCCCGGGGACGTGAGGGGGGGTTTGCAGACTGTGGATACCTGAAGGCAGCCAGAACATGGATCGTCCCGTGTTACTAATGTTTATCTGGCAGGAACGGTCTGGACCGGACTGTATGGCTGCGGGACAAAATGTAACCAGCTCCATGTGTTCAGAAACTGTCCTCCTCCAATCGCAGATGCTTTTGTCTTTCACATCGTTTCCTCGTTGCGTCTGTTTTGTGTTTTCCTCTTTCTGTTTGGTGCAATTTGTTTGCTTTTAATTTGAATTTCTTGGACAATGATGACGCACACTCAACTTTGAGCAAACCATGCAAGCTCGTTTTGAAGTCAGTTTGTGCCTCTTTTACATTTTGATGCGATTGTTCGATACTTTTAGAAATGTCCTTAGCTGCGTTTCTGCCGAGCTAAAAGCATTTATAAATGATGAATTAAAAGTGTTGTTATTCTGTTTTCTTTTGAAGTCCTTTAATGTTAAATGACCATGGTTTTATAATCCAATTTACCAGATTTTTGTTTGTATTGTATGTTGCATCGTTAGAGGATTTAAAATTTTAACAATGAAGCTTTTGTAGTATGCCTTATGGGGTTTTCCCTTTCCTGTAGTGTGTTATATGGGTTTTAGTGCATGTAAACAGTCTGCAAAGCCTAAAATCCCAAAGTTCCCTCCCGAGGGAGTTTCTCTCCCGCCTATAATCTTCAATACTGCTAAAGCAAAGTAAATGAAATCCTTAAAAGGGTGAAACTGTGTCTGACTCGGCAGAATGAAGTAAAAAGTGAAAAGGCCGACTCACCTCAATGTTTTTCACTGTTGAGAAATGTGTGTTTGTTTAACTGTGTTTTCATGAAATTAGAAATGAATAAAATGTGATTAAACGGCACTGTGGGAGACATGGGTGGTTCTGTTCCAGCTGAAGAATAATTGAATCCAGCAAATAAAAAACGAACATAAATAATGAAAACAGAACAAGTCTGGAGACTTTCAACACACGTGAGAGCTGAGGACTACAAAGTAAATGTATATTGATTCTGTTACTCAGTATTTATGTTGGGAAGCAGCACGGAGTAGAGCGTTCAGCTGGGCTTTACATGAACATAATAACATAATGTTTTTCATAGGTCAAAGCTGCAAACATTTAAATATTAATGTCCCTGTAGCTGCACAGGTGCTCTGTAAAAACAACCTGTCCAACGTTAGGCCCACAACACTTAAAGTGGGACCCTCAAGAACAAACTGTCAGATAGGAATGACAGAGCGGGTGTGTGTGTGTGTGTGTGTGTGTGTGTGTGTGTGTGTGTGTGGTGTGTGTATCACTTCCAATCTCTCTTGTAATATGTCAACTGTCAAGTGAAAATTACCCAAAATGGCCTAAAAAAATTGCTAAAAATTCGACGTTTAGTTACAAGTTGAGACACAAGGGAATTGTAATTGTCAAATTGCTGGACTTTAGCTTCAGCTAATGTTAGATATATATCACGTCTTCAGCCTTGAAATCTACATGGTCAAAATCAGTGAAGGGGTCCCAACTTTATAAATGGCTAAAGGAGGTTTTTTTGCTTTCAGATAAGGCAGAATATTTAGCTAACTATCTTCAACCCTATGTCAATCCTGTTTAAAAGGGAAGTATATGACTATATAGACATATAATATACTGTTTGCATTTAAAGATGCAGTTTATGGAGACACACTTTAAGGCCATCTTCCAGAAATGCATTCATATATTTTAATAGAAAGTTATCTATCTATAGAGTACACAATATGAACGCGCACCATATAAAATGTACAGAATCAGACCTAAATAGCCTAAACTACAATTAAATATACCATAAACATGGTGTGTGCGAAGAAGTTCCAGCTTTTAAATAACATTTTAAGGCAACGAGGTCCAGTTTGGGTTCATTATGTACAAATTAACGGGTTTTTTAAAGGGTAAATGTGAGTTCTCTGCTGGCCAGAGGTGAGATGTTGTACAGGGTTTAAGCTGTAATTATCTCAGGCAATTTTGGTCACTTAAGAGACTTCATTATCAATCAGAAGAACGTCAATCCAGGTACAGTAGAAGGAAACTATTCCCTCTCCTATCAATTTCATAAATCACTTCAATCTGTGGTCCCATTTGCTCTCGTGTTCTGAAACTGTCAAAGTTTTCAGAAGAGCTTAAGACTCTGATCAGTTACATAACGTCCCGTACGACAGGTTCATCTTGTGCTAACACCCAACATGTGTGCACCAATCCCCCCTTTCTTTTCTTCCCACAACACAAAACCTCCGCGGCCTCCAGGTCACCCGTTCTGGTAAGTGATTATTTAGGAATGAATCGAATGCTTTGAAGCGTAAGACGATCCGAGCCACGCATCAAAAGAGAAATCAGCCACACGACGTTTGTGACGAGACGCTGCTGAGATTTGATATTCCTGACAGCCTGTGGCAGCATGTGGTCCCGATCTTTCTCTAAAACCTCAAAGATCTCTCGCAAACGATGTGAGGAGAGGACCGATCTTTGGCGGGAATGGCGTTAGCAGGGTCGAGGGTTCAAAGTGTATTTGATGTGAACTTTACTCCAACGCTCATCACCAGCAAACTTACGTAACAAAGGAAGAAAAATCTGTGTTTTTTGAGGGTCATTAAGGGTTTTCTTTTTCTACCTGAACCCAGCTTGGTGGTTTCGTACGAGGATTCAATTACCACCACAGGAAATGTGCATATTTATAATGGTTTTCAAGTCCTTTTGATGCCATGTGGTTCTTCATTATGTGTCAGAAACCGTGAGATTATGCGAAAAGAAAAGCAGATACCGATCCTTTAAACTTCCTTTAACTTTGTCAAACATATCAGGTGTTGTAGATGTTTGAGCTAATACTTTATATTGCTCTTTGGATAATACACACTGATGTACGTGCTTTTATTACAGCCCTGTTTCTCTACTATGACCGTGCGCTGTCAACAGGAGATTATTTTTATAATCAACCGTTTATCTGATAATGCTCATGCTTTGTTTGTAATTTTCTGCAACGGGTTATCTCCCAATCCAAAGAAGTACAAAGACACAGTTTGATGGTTTCAAGCACTTAATAAATATTCATGTAATGACCACAGGAGGTTGTTTACAGACTGAAAAGTAGACCAAAAACCTCCAAATTGTTCCCCATAATTCAGAGGAGTTTATCAATGCAGCATGAAATCATAAACTCTTTAAGTCCTGTTCATATTAAACATTTTAATGGGAGAAAACGATGGTGTTATTGGTACAGGAACTTACTTCCAGACTAATTAGTGTTCCATTTTTCATTTTTCCAACTTGCTTTTCCCAATGAAGTCTATAAAACATGTATTTTCAGTGTTGAATCTTTTTGCAGACCAGGTTTAATTTACTGTTTTAAGACAGGATTAACTGACTCAGTTCTGGTTGGTTAATGTGCCGTCATCTTTCGTGCTTGAAGCAGAACATTAATGAAGTCGCTAAAGCAAAAAGAAATAGCAATGCACCACGAAAAAAAAAGCTGTTTCAGAGGCAATAAAAAAAGTTGTATTTAAGCTCTTACCTGTTTTCTCTCCTCGTTCTCCTCGGTCCCCCTTCTCCCCCTTGAACCCTCTTTCTCCTCTGTCACCTGAAGACAAAACAGAAATACACATTTTAAAACATGCAGCTTTAAAAGGAGCAGAAACACTTTGTTTAAGGGCCCGCTTTTTGGGGTTTTCCATTTCCAGTAGTGTGTTATATATGTTTGTGTGCATGTAAGTGGTCTGCAGAGGCTAAAATCCCAAAGACCAATCACAACATGCTCCTCTGAACTCATTAGACTTCTGAGAGCAAATGTCAATGAGTCATGTTTGCAGTTTATTCTTCTTTATTTAGCTTGAATCTAATATTTTATTGGTCTTTGGCATATCCAAGGCCCATATTGGAATACATCTGTGCCTATTATTGTCCATTTTTAAGTGTGTACTGTTGGTTATGTATGAATAAATCAAACTAAATCCATCTTAAAAACACACGTATAACACATTATAGTACTGGAATATACACTCTTCTTGCTTCCTACTCAGAGAAAGCCTTTATAGCACTGCAAGGCTTTACTGCAGGTTTAAGTAATTACTGTAATAATATCCCATTTTTAATGACAGACTATCAATAGCAGACCTTTTCATCAGCTGAACGCCACACTCACAACCAAACGCATGGAGGTAAAAAATCTGAAATAACTCAGAGCAGCAGCAGCAGCAGCTCAAATATGGTAAAGCTTAGATTTCAAGCGCTTTCCTCTACATCACACCCACTTCCTCTTCTTTGTATATTTAGTTTGCAGAAGCCTCTGAAAAAGTCCACCCTGTAATCTTGCCATGTGATACGGGCATAAAATGTGAACAATTAGAGGACACCCACCCTGTGTCCGGAGTTAATATACCTCCAAAAAGTCCTGGTTAAATGTTGTTTTTGTTTGGAGTGAATGAGCTCAGAGGAACAGAGGAAGCAGAAAGAGAGAAGAATAATTTTTAAAAAGTTCATTTTTAAAAAGGTACTAGCAGAGAGGCATTTCTTTTTGGAAGATCTACAGCGCGGATGTTTGTACGTGTGAGTAAAAAATCCCCCTCATTTGTGGTTTCTGTAAAATGTACGACACCACCCTCCACACAGCAGCTTGGCTTCAACAGTTTCTCATTTGTTTTAATTTCAAAACAGGATATTTTCCAAAGTATGGGAATAACAGAAGCAGAAGACTGTTTCAGTGCCATTTATTGCCAATTTCCACCCATGAGGGTTGAAACCACTCGTCTGTTTTTGCCATGAAGCTATAAGAGCATCAGCTTTAAGTCGTCATTCGAACCACCTTTAATTTGACTGGTTTTTCACACTTCAGACCACAGAAGGAGCTGCCAGTCGAGGGTGGCACTCTGTCCCACCGACCGTGTGTTACTGCGTGTTCCTGCTGAATGTTCTCACACCACACCCAGCTGTCAGTGTCACATCCCGACCACATCCTTCACAACTTAATAATACTGCAATAAAAACACATTGGTGAGCTGCTGCTGAGCCACAAGACACAGCAGTGACATTGTATTAAAACTAATGCTACATGCTAACTGTTTGAGCTACCTTAGCATCTGTTAGGATGGTTATTCTGTTCGGACTGACTTATCTTAACAAATATTGGATGCATGGAGAGCTTTCATAGTCAAGTGCTTGTGGCAGTGGTAGAGTAGTTTTCCATCAATTGGAGGGTTGGTTGACCAATCCCAGCCCTTGCAGTCAACACACAGAAGTCTCGATGGTTGTGTGTGAATGTGTATTACTCTAGTGTCTCAACATTGTCAAATAAATGGGCCCAAAAACAGTTTTTCCACAAACAAAGTCATAGTTTCCAGAGAAGACAAAGCCTTCCCTAAATTGTTGGCGCCTTTCCTATTGTGCACGATAGGAAAATTGTCTTCTCTTCCCTATTGTCCCTGAACGTCTCGTATGCATGCTACTGCAGGAATGCTCCGTCTCATTCCTGTGCCTCAGACGCTGTGACCCCGTGGCTGCAAAGATCTTTATTGCACATTTGTATTCCTACTTAAGTTTATACAAATATGCATTTGTTTTATTCTAATGTGGTGCAACTGTCATGAAACCTAATCATTGCGCCTGGGATTAATGAAGCATCTTGATAGATTGATTGATTGACTACAACACATGGCTATGTCCAACTCCAAATATCAGTACAAGGCGATGGTCAGATAGCTCATAATCACTATCAGAGTACTAACTTTGTTCTGAATTCCTCATGTGACTCAAAACAAACAACGCTTGTTGAGAAATTGATGCAACTTGTGTGACGAGCTGCATCAATATCATCAGTGAGTGCCACAAGCTGAACATGTGCTACTTCCTAACTTCTGTCACAGGCAAATTGATGTTATAAACATAAAAACATCCTCTGTGGTGTTTAAAACAAGCATGATGGTTGTTCAAATATAAGTCTTTAATATCCTGAGCTCCACTGCAGGATGTTGGTCAACGTCAATATCCTGAATAACAAATGTTTGCTAGCATGTTAGCCGCAAAATGTTTCTGGGCTGTCAGTCTGAGGGGTTTTTCTTCTACTATGTAGCCAAGAAAAAAAGCAATGCAGTGGTTTCACATCATAAAATGACAGATTATATTTCTTCGTAAAAAGGGCTTGTTCAACTCAGCTGATCTGTGGAGCTTTACAACCAAGAAGAGAAGCACATAAACACCTCATGCACTCCGTCTACCAACTATGGATCCGTCTTTCTATCCACGGAAAGAAACCCATGAAGCTCCTCAGTGCTGTTTTAACAAGCCTTCAGTGTCCACAGCCGAGGCCCCGCTCACAGCAGAGAGAACAAACTCTTCACCCTCCGCTGGTTTGTTAAACCCACAGCAGACTCCAGATGGGCGGAGGCACAGACAGACATTGTTGTAAACTGCCAGAGTGTAGATGGCCAAACAACCGCGGAAAACCTTGTTTTGTTCATCTTGTCTCCATTTATCCTGCAACACATTTGAAGCTCTTTACACAACTAACTTGTCAGTCTAACAATGTTTAAAGCACCAAGCACCTTATACTGATATTAGTTGCCCAATCTTATTTTCCATGTTCTTCTTCTGTTTACTCCTCACAAATCAGACCATTGTTAAATCAAATTACAATCTACAAGCTGCTTTTCAACAAAACACTTTTTCCTCTTGCATGTGTTGATATGATTCACCAGTCAAAATAAACATCTGTGTGTATGCAGTTTCACACAGGAGGGAGGTTAATGTACTCGAGTACTGTACTTCTACTATAGTATTTCCATGTTGTGCTACTCTACGCTTCCTTACCACTATAGGCTATATTTTGAAGGCATTTATGTGCGGTGGGGTGGCGAAGTCCATAGGGAACCCGAAGGTCAATGGTTCAAGACCGAGGTGTCCCTGAGCAAGGCACCGTTCCATACACTGCTCCCCGGGCGCTGTACGTATGGCAGCCCACTGCTCCTAACAAAAGGAGCAGTGGGCTCTTCTTCTCTCTCCACGTGTATTCGAAGCAGAAGATGGTTGCTTTGCAGATTTACATTGTGAATAGAAAATACAAATCAACCAATAAGATATGATGAATGGTGCAAGATTAAAGTGACTCATACTTTTACTTAAGTAGGGATTTAAATTCCAGGACTTTTACCTGACAAGTGTGACTTAAAATAAGTACAAACACCATGAAGTGACAAACTCAGAGTCCTGCAAGAGCATTTTTAGTCCATATGTATCTGTACCTATTTTATTTTATTAGCATGGGATTACCCTGGGATTTCTGATTCTGACACACTAATGAAAGAATCTATTAAACAACAACAACAACAACAACAACTATATCATTCACCAAAACTAGAGGGGAGTCTGGTGCAGAGTGTAGAGCCACAACATACTTTCGCTCAAACCGAAGACAACAGATCAATCTGGTCCAAAGTTTTGGAGCTACTGGCCAACACCAAGACTCCAACAGTGGACACTTGAGCCAAAACCAACGTGATCAGCAACAGCTGCTGGCTGAACACACACTGTGAACGTACACACACACACACACACACACAATGACATGCTCACACCAAAAATCTCATTTGTCATGGTGATGTTTTTCCCAACAGCACTGTTGTTATGGTTGGCACTGAGGGGCTGGTGATGCCAGAGTGGAAATATCAACATGTCGGGGGGATTATGTCGATATAGACGGGTGTGGATAAATGGATTAATGGATAGATAAATGGATGAGAACATGGAATCAAAGGCGGAGCGAATCAGAAAAATAAATAACTTAACTGTAGCAGTAAGTCATCAAGTCCTAGTGTGATCAAAATATTTTCTATTTCAAAAGTTGGCATTTTATTCCCACGTCTATTTGGAAAAGTTGAACGCTCATGACATAGAAATATATGTTTATAGTGTGCAATGGAAAACTACTGGGACAACACAATGGTTAGGATGCTCCACATCGAACATGATAGTATATTCAGCTGTCCGGACACTAACGCTCATCATGGATTTTGCATGATATTTGAGAACAAGTGGTCTATTTGGGCCCTATAAGGGGCAGTAGGCTTTTTAAATCCTCAATGGACTTACTGATTCATCCATACATGACTTTAAGAGGCCCTATTATGCTTTTCGGGGGTTTCCCTTTCCCGTAGAGGGTTATAAAGGGTGCTGTGCAAGTCAATGGTCTGCAAAGGCTGAAAATCCTCCTTCCAGAATGAGATTTTTACATCACTATGTATCACTCTACAGCACTACAACACATTGTACGTGATAGGCTAAGGGGCGGGACATCTCTAAGGGGTTGACCAATCACAACAGAGCAGGCCAGACTGGGCTCTGGTTTTCAGACGGAGGGTGAAAAAAAGGGGGCAGTATGAGCAAAATAAAGAACTTTTTGAACATTAAAGCATGGAGACATGTCACAGCAGAGGAAGAAAATATAAATAGGAACCTGAAAATGTGCATAATAGGGCTCCTTTAAACTTCTTCTATAATTACATGGATCATTTAAACCCTAATAGCTATTTAGTTTTGATATTTATATACTAAAATATAGATATGTTGCCTTAAGTCTGTGTGCCTTTTAACTCTGACATAGGCAGAATTACTGACTGTAAGTTAATTCAATTCCATTTTCCCTCTTGGATATAGTCTTTTCTGCTCAAAAACATACAGAGCTGTTTATTTTGCAACGATTATGCATGGTCAAATATTTTCTTGCAATACCTCATACATTCAGCTGATTTGATTAGTACAGACAGCTGTTTATGTGGAATAAATATAAGCAGGCACGGCTAGTTAACAACCAGCTTCCAAACATAAAAAGCAAAACAAGAGCCACCTGTTCGATGTGTAAAACGTGTGAAAGATCGGGTCATGCCGGAGAATTCCTGCAGAGGAATTTTCTACTAAAAAAGTCAACATCTCCAGCAGCCGTCTGAAATGATTTGAGCTGTGAACGAGTTGACAAGATTCAGCTGTGAGTTGTACGAGACTGCTGGGAGTAACATACTCGTACTTCTGACTTGTGAATGATGAGCTGTAGGGTGATTTAATATGTGACTCATTTATAGAAACTACTACTGTTCCCCTATAAAGTACAAAGCATGGCGGTTATTACATAAACTCTGATTGTTATAATTCATCTGTGGTTCGATGTCTGGATTGGCGTTCTTGGCCGTGACGTCAAACAGTTATTCCCCTTTTCTAGACTTTAAGTTGTAGTTCTGACTATATAAAACATGTATAGATTTATGAGAGACATACCTCTAGGACCCGGTTGTCCGATGTCTCCTTTTTCTCCGTGAAAACCGTCGACTCCGACAGACCCTTTTATTCCCCGGTTGCCCTGCATCCCTTTTTCTCCGCTAAACCCTGAAACACACAGAAATACAGGGTTGAACTCAAAAAGTGATTATAGAAATCATTCTGTAGAAGGAAGCTCAAACATAATATGCTGCAATATTGTTCATGAGTCTTTCTCAAAGCGCATTTACTATCGTGGTGGGCTTCAAGGGTAGAGCATGTCAGGTGTATTCATTACTTGACGTTAAACTTTAAAAGGTTAAAGTTAAAATGTTTTCTTAAAGCTGTTTTCTATGCCCAGAGGTTTTAGAATAACCGCTTATGTAGGTTGAGAATGGTTACACTAAATAAACCATTTTAGAAACAGTGTTTAATACGCATTTGAGGAGGAATCCATTCAAATGCATACATGAATTACTAGAGTAATCAATATAAAACAGGCTTTGTATTAACATTAATTAAGAAGTGATTAAGGTTCACTTTAACTTGCAAAATCATTGCAAGCACACACCATATAGCAACTTGAAAATAAAAGGTTATAATACGAGGGATTCTTGGTACATTTACAAAAATCCTTCTTTTCTTCTTCCTTGCCTTGGCATAAATGAGGGGAGACATAAAGATGTTAGAAGTAATGCTCACATTGGTCTTTTACTTCTAAATATATAATGCTTTCCACTGGAAGAATAGCACTTTCCTTTATTCTATTCCATAAAAAACAGATTCCCTGAAAAGTTCCACCCTGTTGCTCTCATTGAGGACTTGTATTTACGGTACGCACACTCAAACGTCTTAAAAATGAAACGCATCATCGACGTACGAGGCACAGACTTTGTCAATACTCGATTTACTCTGATTAAAGCTGTTGTGACCACACAGAAACCTCATTGAAACAATTACATTGACGGCATCAGGAACAAAGACACAAGACATGCGGATGATGGATGATGTTTTTCTGTCTGCCGTAAAGGGTCAATAACGCTCTCGTCATAAAAACTCCTTCGGGGAAAAAATGCAATCAATCACATTTTGGAAGGAGTGCGGAAATGTTCTGTGTGTTCTGCAGGAAAGTCAGAAAGGATTTTCAGAGCCTGAACGTGATGACATATGTCTGGCCTCGATGTAAATGGAGTAATAGAAGAACATGCATGCAATGCTTTATAGATATATTCTGTAACCCTGTCCATAGCATGGTATTTGTAGCATCCAAAAGACTGTCAGCAGAGAAATATCAACTTTCAAAACGGGGTTTTTTTCCACGTTGGCATCGTCTCAGAGTTACACTGGTTTTCATGGACGTTTGTATAGTATTGAGTCTGGCTCGGATTTTCCTCAAGATCTTCTACATTGGGTCACTTTCTAAGAAAATGGATGTATGTATACGTTCTCCGCAGGTCTGTTTCTGATCCAAAACCAAGTCCATAATTCCTGACCTGTAAAGACCTCAAGCAGGAGGCAATTAACCTGAATTAAAGTGTATTTTTTCCATAGTAATGACTACATTTCATCACATCTAATCTTGTTTTACAATAAATAAAACCTGTCAGAGAGATTGAGTATCCCTTTGCTTGAATGCTGTTTTTTGAGGGCTTTTTACTATTTATTTTTCACAAATAAATGTCAAATTTAAGGAAACAACAGCTCTGACGCATCAAATAAAGGGCTTACTTGTAGCGTATCATTTACAAAACTTGACCAAAGCTTGATGGAGGTTTGGCACAGTGTTCTGTTTTGGTCCTCTGGGAAGTTTCTATTCAATGTTATGTTTTCTTGCTATCTATTAAACAGGCGGTTTTCCTACAGTAAGACATTAGTCTAATTCACTTTTTCTTGGAACTAAGCAATGGTGGGGGGTTTCCTTCCAGCAGAAAGATAATGCTTCTTGGAAATGTCATGCAGGAGCTGCAGTTCATCGGCCTGGGAAAGTGGGATGGATGATGACAGGGGAGGAGCGAGGGGAAGAGGTACCCCGCTGGAAGGGGTCCAAAAAACATCTGGTTTCACATTGCAGTATCTTACAGTATTTAAGATAAATAGTCATCTCATGGTTCTTGGGTGCCAATGCTGTCTGGATGAAGGTTAATGTTGTGGTTTTCGGTGAAATCCAAAGATGGATGACCCGTCCCACTGGCCCCCATCCGTCCAGAGTCTGGGGGTTTTGTTTTCGTAAGCGTATCTATATGACCTTTTTTATTCTCTGTGCTCAATGCATTAGTTATACAAGTGAGTGTAAACACGAACGCAAAGGTAATAACACAAGTCTGTTTCGTGTGAAAAGGTAGCATTTCATGCCACTCAAACCTAAAGACCGCTTGTGTAGAAAAGAAGCATTTGACTGAGAAGACTTGGTGTTTACATAGAACATTTATGGGACAGGTTTATGACCGACGGCCTGTAAAACCATCCCAAAACACCAGGCGATATTGGAATTTTTGCATCTTTGGGTTGTCATGTATGAAGAGGAAATAGTTTGGACTCCCAGAGATACCTGATCTTCAATTTCCTACGTAGATTATAAAGATACGAGTGATACAACTTTAGACATTAAAGTGGTGTCAACTTCTAACTTAGCTCTTTGCTTGAGAACACATAAGTTTCCCCCAAATTCTCTACTCAGCAGTTATCCTATCGTTGGTCTTACACCATTTTTATTCTACTCTATAACATCTGGATGGTACAGTGGTTGTACCCACCTCTCAAGCCTGTCAGTCCTGGAGCCCCGGGGTGCCCTATTTGTCCAGCATCTCCCTTATCTCCCTTTGGACCCGGAGGACCTGTGGAGAGAAACAAAATGATGGTCAGAATTGATTAGATCAAGTATGAGTGACATTATGCACACTTTGTCATTGATTGTAGATACCGCATACAGTACATTAAGTTGCAGTTTTAAAGGACGATTAAATGTTTTTAAAGGAGATGAAAAGATCAAACAGTCAGCTTAGATTGCTGGTGTTTTATAGGTTTTAGACTAGATTTTGATGCATACACGTAATTCCTGCTTTACTTCTTACAGCATGGTATTCTCCAAAGAACCAGTCAAAAGTTACAACACTGTACAGTTTTACAGGTTTTGACAAAGTAGGATGCATATCATTTTATTCCATTCACTTTCAATTGACATCAAGATGTTGTTACTCTCACTGTACTTCCTGAAGACTAATGGAAGCTCCACCCAGGGTTAGTCAGGATCTTTATTATTGCAGCATGTTGGAGCCCTTATCATGAAAAGTGTTGCCAAAGACAACGAAGGCAGGAGCCGTGTAGCTTATCACTCAAAAGGGGAACAAATGGAAACAGATATGAGACGATCAAATGAGCCTAATTTCTGCAGAAAAGGATTTTATCAGTGTCAAGAAACGCTTGTCATTTATTGTGATTCATTATAGTTCCTGCACACACACACACACACGCAGTGACATGGCAGCCAAAATGTAGGCCAAACTCTGTCTTACAACTGGTCCACGGATTCAATCCAAAGCGTTTATTGTACTTGGAAAGAGGCGAAATAGTGACCACAATGGGAACCACATGTTCAACAAGGTGGACCGCAACACAGCTTGTGGCAATGCTCAACAATTCAGAGCCTGTTATTGTCCAGCAAATGTCCAGCGCTTCAGATCTTTCAGAGCCTCCTAATGCTGCAGACTGACTGTGCGATACGGATCTGCCTGCAGCGGCACTTGAGCTTCTACACAACTGGACACAGTTAACTGGTCAACACAGGTCACAAGACTGTGAAAAGGTCACATTAAGAAGGGAGGCTAGGTGTCTACTATCCCATCTGCGTATCGGTGTGTGTGTGTGTTCCTGTAATGCTATTCTTGTGAGGCCCACTAAGAAGAGTTGTTCAAAGTTTGGACTCCCGTTGAGATAATGTCAACTGCAATGAAAAGTTGATTTATAGCAAAACAATTGAGATTAATTTGCCGTTGTTTAGAATAAAATGCCAAACATTCCTCCCTTCCAGCCTCTTCATTGTGCTTCTATAAACTAAACACATTTAGGTTTTGTAGTGTTTGCTGGATGTAACTTGAAGAAAACAACTAGGCGGTCTTATCTTGTGACATTTTATCTTCTGACCTGAGCTAACCTTTGCTCCTCAGTCTTAACCTGCTACAGATCCTCTGCACACTGTTGATTGGACTTCTTGGACCTATAAACGGTCTCCAGCAGTCAACAATACAACAGATGTGGCAACAACAGTCTAAACGAAACAAGGTGCTGAATATAAAAAGCTATTTACTATGCAAGTGTTTGTGCTTGTTACTAGAAAAAAGGAGTCAGGTTTTCTGGGTATTGGGTTTTTATTTTTCCAAGGCGCACTTGAGCATTTAATTTGAACAAGGGCTAGTTTATGCATCCAATGTCCTTCAGGGGAATGTGATGCTTGCACCATGTTCTGTCCAATTCATGTAATAGATGTTTCAATTGGGAACTGAAACGATGTCTGCAGGACCATGAACTTCTGCACAACATTTCATGGCAATCCATCCAAAAGATGAGAGTTTCAGTAAGATATGTTCGGGTCAGGAAAGGTCAAATACAAATGTCGGATCCCAAGCAGACCTTGTCCTGCTGATTGAGACGCTGTAGTTCTCTCATGTTTCTTCGTCTACATTATTCAATCAACCAGCAACTCTATGGTCACTCCGTTGGTCGTTGTTAAAAAGTTCCCCACCCTTTGGCAGCAACAGTTTTCATTCTAGGAGGCAAACATTTGGCTATGTATTGGGCTATGAAGGTGTGTGTTGGGTTTCATGCCAATTGGCAAAAAAGGGATTGGAGCAGCAAGAGGGAATTACTGACAACAACCCATCTCAAGAACTGTTTGTTGTAAGACTTGTAGGAGTAGCCATCATTTGAAACCCAACATTTCTCTCTGAGAAAGCTGGACACATCCACTCCAAAGTTTACTCAGATCAAGTACTGTCTGGAAATCGTCTGCTTTTTTAAATTATTTGTATGTTTATCTCGCTCAGCTTTGGACAGTTCACCCTGGTGGTCCTGTTGAACTTGCGTCCTCCAAAATAGTTTGTTTTAGCACAGCTTCATATTATTAATCTCTTGGCTTTTACGGGATGTCTTCATTCAGCTGAGAGTGCTTCAACAATAACAAGCCCAGCGGCCCCTTCAGGAACATCTGACAGCGCCAAGTCCAAGAATACAACACTAGTGTCGAGTTTAGGCATCTCCGTCCAACATTCATTCAATCTAACGCCGGGTGGAGCAACAGGGCAGCGAGGCTTGTATTTTCATATGTCAGATGTAAAGGGGAAGATAAGAACGGGTTTGTTGAAATACATCAAGATGACGAATGACGCAAGGCATTATCGAGGTTTAAGTTATTTGAGAGTACAGTCACTTTAACAGAGAACAGATGGACAACACTGTGGTCATAAGGAGGCTAACCTGTTCAATGTATGTCCCTAATGTAAGAGAGCAGGGGTGTGTTTAAAAGGGATTTACCCAGAGGGGATTTAGAGCAGAGTGCTTTGGTTGGACAGATACTGTTACATTACGGTGTTGGCCTGGATGTAAGACAATATTTATTTACCTATTGACCCTCAGAGACATTTTAGAGTATGATATTTCCTGAAGACATTAAGATGTTGGAATCTAGATATACATTTGCCATGGAAAGTTGAGACTATCTATGAGGGAAAAACAAAGGATTTTTGGGGAAACGCATAAATATTCTAGCAAATGAAAGTCAACTAACACATAACACTTCAATGTGAGTGTGTGTAAGCCAGGCGGGACTGAGCTATAGGACTCTTAACGAGCAAAACAAACACGCCACTCAAAATGTACATTAATTGCCATCAGATGACACAGAGGGCTGTAAATGTTTCCAGGCCTCGGCTTTGCTCGACTCACAAAACATGGCTAACTCAGCAGAAAGTCCTGCAGATCAGCATTTTTCAGCAATGACAGATCTTCGATCCAAAATCTCTACGCGTCACTGATGCTGTATAAAAACCCCCTTGGTGTAAAGTCACTTTTTCAATGAGACTTGTTTGTGAAGTCGTGTTATTTTCTGGCAAAACATGGACGAATTACTGTGAATAAGCCTGAGAGGAAAGGAATCTAAGCGAGTATAGTTTTAATTAACGTAAAAACCTTGAAACCCAGGCTGCATTTTCTCAGCAATAATCAACATACTGGTTAAAACATTCTTAGGGTGTGAGTTTGTTGTGCCTAAAGTAGTTTTTGTTTTTATAAAAGCAGTATATCAAATGAAGATGTGAAAGTGACTTGTTGCAGTGATGAACCTACAGAGAAATGTTGTTGTAAACATTAAAAATCTAGATCAAGTACTAAAGAAATATAGTAAATACCAAAACAACTGAAATTCTATGTCAATACCAATAAAGCTACTTAAACATACTCTCCTTTGAAAACTCATGAATTGCATTTTACAAGATAACAATTGAACACCTCATGATCACATAAGTACAATTGACCTACGCCTAATACATGTTAATTGAATACAGCTTTAACTTAATCATTAAGTAAATATAACACCTCATCTCACTGGCAGCTGACTGCTAATGTTAGCTAGCACAGAGTTGTTGTTTTTGACCCTGAGTTGGTCGAGGGGTATCTGTTTGAAATATTTACATCAGCAGAGAGTTTGCCGTGCACACATGTGATCATGTCTGAGTATTTTGCCACACATTACATCAACTCTTAAAATATTAAGTGTATAAAAGATGTAAATGTTGGTCTCTGGAAACCCACATGTCTGCTGATAAGACACAACATCGATGATTACTTATTCATTATTGAGTGAGAGTGAATTTTTTTGGTAACACCTGGAGGAATCACCGTGAATAAGTTTGAGAGAAAAGGAGAAGACATGTCTGTGTAGGCTCATGTAGCATTTAGCAAAAGTGAGTGGTCTTTATAAACTTAAAACCTATGAGAACTAAGCTACATTTTGTAAGCAATAATCCACCAACCTGAAGAGTTTTAAGTGTCTCAAATATTTATATATAATAGCAGAATACCAAATGACAATCTAAAAGGGGTTGACCACTTATCTATAGATCAACCCTTACAAATATAAAGTGCATTCAAATAAATTAAATATTGGCCTTTGGAGTAACTATACAACCTCTAAATGCTAAAAGCTAACGTTGGCTAGCTCAGAGTAGTTGTTTTTGACATTGTTCATGTAAACAGATACCTTGGTACCAATTCAGAGGGTTTGCCGAGCACACACGTGATCATTTCTGACCAACTAGCTTATCAAAGTATTAAGTGTATACAAATAATGGAAATCTTTATATGTAGTCGCTGATAAGACACAACACCGATGATAACTTATTCATTATTGAGTGTAATGAAAAGCACTTGAGTAATTTTCCCTATCTGGGCACAGGGTTGAAAACCACCTGCAGGAGTAAAAGTCTCAAGGCCACATTTCAAAGCAGCTTCTGATGTGGCTTTTGATTAATACAACACGTAACATGTGTGGCATGAGCCCTGCTGTGTGAGTCACAGAGGAATTAAATGCAAATAAACTGAATAAGAAGAAAAAAGAGGGGGAGGAAGGAGGGGTATAAAGGGAGGCACGAGAAGGGGAACAGAACAGAGAAAGAATAAACATGGATAGAGATGTAAAACTTTTCTTGGCGAAGGTGAGTGCCAGCTAACAACAAACAAATGAACTGCTGAGATAAAACTAATGACAGAGCTGGGTTTTTTTTTTTTACTCTGGATCTTTCGTCTAAATTTAACCCACAATTGTTTCCAGGTTGAGGGGAGACGGCATCCCACCCACATGTGAAGCAGACGCAAAATCAGGGTCTTGTTCGGTTTCAGTTGCCATCAATCAACGCGGGCCGAGTCCCCTGCCAGCATTACATCACAGCATACCTATTCTGATTTAAGTAAGCCAGGGAAGTCATTTGGTGCCCGTGCAGAGGGAGTTGCCCCATGTCGGGACTAATCAGATCCAAACAGATTGGAGAAAGAACATTCAGGGTTTCTCAATACCCCGGGTTACTAATCCCACGGTGTAAAACCACGTTTTTGTCGCTTGCGGTCAATCACACTGCAGAAATCTATTGGCTCAGACCCGCTAGCACTATCTTTTTGCATCCGTCTTTCATGTATTACTCTACTTGGCTGCACACTACATACTTCCAAAACATGTAGATGTCTCCATGTGCTTTTGTTTGTCTTTCATGTGGGTAGTTTTTCCACATGCCCCCATAAAGTCCGTTCTTTATCTGTAGCCTGTAGTCTGATAAAAATCTATTTAGCCTCGTTCTAATTTGGACATCTTATTGCCTTTTGTCCTGCAAATCAGGAAATAAATGCTTATGAGACAGGCTAACAGCTTAGCACAGGGGCACTTAGCATTTAAACCAACAAGAGGTGTACTTGGACTTCTCAAATTCCTCTCTAGTGACACATTGAGGCCAAAAGGGAACTTCAAATTGCCTCATTTGGGAACAAGCCAAGTGCCGGTTAGATAAACGTTATTCTTTTGCCCTCAGAGTCACAATCTGAATATTTGTTCTTGACTGACCTTCGAATATGGTGAAGTTCTTCAGAGCCAGAGAGTGCTCCCAGTCCTTCAGACGCAGGTCCTCCGTGATGGTGTTCAGGATCTCCATTTCGTTCCTCAGCTCGGCCTCCGTGTGGATGTGGGTCACCCATAAGCTGCTGGTGTCCTCTGTGATGTTGCTGATCTGGATCTGAGGAGCAGAGGAAGAAGGACAGGGAGTGTTAACACCTGCAGTCTTCATCAGTGAGCTGCAGTAAGTAACAGGATAACCTGTTAAAGCTCAATAACACACAATTTAAGGACATGGGAAACATCAATGTGTAGGACTGTTATGAACCTGTAAGTCTTGTATCTTCAGGTGGTGGATACTGATGTCATTGCTGAAGGTGTGATTGACAGCTCCTACCGTCCAATTAACCTCGTCCAGTTTCTCTCTCAGCCAGCTCACCTGACCTGAGGTTTCCCTGAAGGAGAACAGAAACAAATACCCTTTAATTCTAAAGCCTTCATTTGTGATGTAGTTACACTTTCATCTTTTGGAAGTGAGCATCTTCACTGTAATATAAAAGGTGTACCTGAACAGGAGGTCCTGGTCGTGGAGCCAGGTGGAGGCTCGGGTCACCTCCACGCTGAGGCTCGTCAGGTTCCGGCCGGTGGAGCTGCTCAGGGAGGACAACCGGTCGTCCAGCTGCACCAGGTAGCTCTCGGACTGCAGGGAGTTAGACTGGAGGTTCCTCAGCTCCACCTCCAGGCTCTGTGGGTGACAGAATTCAGAAATATCTTCAAGTATCACTTATACATTTTATGGTGTATTAGGTCCATTATAGGTATAAAAAAAAATCGTAATTTATTCCAAGAACAACTCTGTGATTTAAGTCGTGAGTTCACAGAAACAGTCAATAATCTCTGAGGTTATAATGTCACCAAATTGACAAGAAAGAACTTTAGTTTAACCTATACATTATCTAAAATGCTGCCGTATATAAACACATTTACTACTTAAATATCACAGTTAAACAGCATTGGTTGTTATTATTAATAAGCACATCTCTAGAAAGTAAAAAGTGCATTAAGGACCTAAAACTCTATTACTTACTGTCATTGAATACCGTGTCATCATCACCACTATTCATTTCCTGTAACAGTTCCCAGGTCTTTAACCCTGCCCTGTGAAATCTCTCTCTCTCATCTCTTATTACTTTTTGTCTTGTGTCATACCTTGAAGAGGATCTCCAGCCTCTGCAGCCAGTCACTGTGATTCTGGAAGAGGTTCTCCAGTTTCCAGATGTTCTCCAGCAGGTCGGCTTTGGTGGACGGCTCGCCCAGGGTCTGCTGCAGCAACTGAGAGCGCTCCGACATCCGGGTCACGTTCTCCATCAGCACCTCCTGTCGCTGTGAGGACACCTGGGAACGAGAGACTGGGGAGGGGGGTGGGGGAGAGAGAAGAGAGAGTGAGAGATTTGTTGATTCACTGATCCCCTCAAGTCCCCAAATCAAGTATCATTAACTATCAATCACTGCCCTCAGCTGGACCGAACCTGGATCTCTAATGTAGAGCAGATGTCCATCCAGTCGTCGGCACTAATTTCGGTTGTTTATCTTTTCCAAATGTATTGTTTTGCTAAATTATGACCTAAATATTTTCACGACTTCAAAACCATTTTCCATGGCTGGCTCACTTTGATGTTTTCTGTGTTTTACTGAGAACTCATTGTGGAAATTCTGTCCTCACTTTGGCTGATGTTTAAATTGGCCCCTGCATGTTGCTGTGCGTCCAATACCTGCAGCAGAGAGAGCGTTAGCTGCCTGCTTTATTAAAGATATGAGGTATGGACTCCCAGGGATGGAAATTAAACTACTGTAAGAGCTTTTCACAGGAGAACTGCATCTCAGAAGGTACTTTTATACGTCTCCAATATTGTACCTTTTACTCCACTTCATTTATCTAACAACTTGTCCTTCTAGTTACTGTACAGTTTACATTTTGCATGAAGATAAAACATATGATCAGCTTTTAAAATACAACACAGTTTTAAATATGAAACCTTTTTATTAATATTAACATGTTATGATATGGGTGGTGGTGGCAAAGTGGTTAGGGGCTTGAAAGAAAGACCAAGTGCTACCTGAGCAGGGGACCATTCCCTGTACTGCTCCCTGGGCATTTTTTCTAAAACTAGATCCACCTTGCTAGAAATGTAAATAAAATCATTGTTAACTTCTAATTATTATCAGTAATCATCAATATTTATCATGAAGCAATTAACTGCAGAAAGAGTTCTTTTATTTTTGAAAATACTGAGATTTTTTAATGTTTTTTTTGTAGTTTTTGCAAGAAGATAGGATCAGTACTTATTCTACAAGTGGGAATTCCCAGCATCTTGTTGTTTACCTTAAATCTCTTCATGAAATAACAAAGATGCGCATTTTGTGTTTCTACCATCTTCTTACTATCATTTACTTTATGCTCATTTGACCTTAAAAAACACAAAGAAACAACATGTTTTCAGTTAAGAGTTTGTGGGAAAACAAGGTCTGATCCAGTTTAACGTATTACTGATGTTCTTCTTTATCTTAATTACATTAAAGAGAAGGACATTTTGAGGGCGTAAACACAGAAATCTGAACAAAGATAGATAGAATCGGAGAGGGACAACATGTTTGTGGAGAGTTCTGGGACAACAAGATCTGAGTTTATTTAGCCGTTCACATTTGAAGACCTATTACTGATGAACCTTTCCTCCCTTGGTTTTGGCTGTAGCTTAAAGACCACTTCTTCTTTCCTCTGTTCTCCAGCGTGCCTAATGAGAAAAAGCTCTTCAGTTTCATGTTATGTTGAGAGCAAGTTGCATGGTAACAGCTCGATAGCCCGGGAGATATTTTGAAACCAGACCCTCAACATTACGGCATGACGACATCCTCTCTGCAGGACAGCAGGGGCCAATGCGCGCAACAAATACCTCTGATGGAGAAAAAAGGGAATAACTCTGGAAGCGTGAGGAAGCACATAATTCCATTCACACATGCTCTTCAACACTTTGATGCCCCTAACAGCGTGATATCATAAAATCTATGAATGTTTACGTTTCCAGGCACGTGAGAGAGTGATAAAAGTGTCTGTGTGGTTTTATGTCTTAACATCAAGACCAAGGAGCATGACCTCAGAGCAAGAAAAGTGCTGCAAAGCCACACCGCTGCAAACAACCCATCTCGATTCCTGCTCATTATGTGTGTTAGGGTTATTTCTAATGATCTGCAAAACTAAATAAGCCGAAACCTCTCCACTACACAGGGAGCTTAATTACTAAATGATGGTCTGTTTCCAGAAGAACACACAAACACATTAAAGGTCAACCAGAACATGATGCCAGAGTGGAGCTTCCCAGCAGTACTGGTGCTTGAAAAAATAAATAAAGCAGAGACCATTTAGGGGGCCAATCTTCTTCTAGATAACCGGTGCTTTTACCCCCTGACCAAACTGAACATGATACTGTACGGTAATTAATTATTCTATTGTGGAAGTGTCAGGGCCCTGTTATACGTTTTGGGGTTTCCCCTTTTCTGTTATAGGTTTTGGTAAAAGGTCTTCAAAAGACGGAATTCCCAAAGTTTTCTCCCACACATCTGCCTGAAACGCCTAACGCATAACGACATCACTATGTAACACTCATTCTTCTATTTGCTTGCGCTCTAACACACTGTACATGACAGGCTAAGGGGCGGGACATCTCTAAGCGGTTGACAAACAACAACATAGCCGGACAGCTCACCAATCAGAGCAGACTGGGCTCTGGTTTCAGACAGAGGGTGCAAAGAGGTGCTGCAGCACAGGCAGTATGAGAAACATAAAGAGCTTTCTGAACAAGAAACATGCAGACATGACCCAGGAGAGACACTAAATACAAGCCTGAAAACAAGCAGAATAGGGCCCCATGTTTCTAATTATCGGAGATGGATTGAGTTACATATTTGCAGGTCCTCAACTAAACCTCCACATGCATACAGTGTAAATGGTCACTGTGAAGTAACCTGGTCATTTTAACTCAGTTCCTGAAATATTAACACTTGGGAAAGAACATTTTCCCAACAGCGACACAAAATAAATACCACATTTCTGTCAGATAAACTGATCTTAGTGCTAATGCAATCCGAAAATGGTTTCCAAATGTTCTGAAGTTTGTCAGGGGAAGCACAGTGTGGGTTTTGTGCTGAATAACCTTTCTTATTTGAGGACCGTGGGTTTCTCACAGTCAGGAACAAGTAAGTGCTATTACAGTGAAGACATATAAATGTATAATCATATCGCTGCCAGAACCCATTTGAACACCATTAGTTTCCTCTTGTTTCCCCGCCTAAAGGAACAATCAATCAGCATTAGAAATAACTCTCCAATAATGGATTTCTGTTGAACTGCAGCTTTGTTCACATGGAGAGCTGCGCATTTACAACCAACCAAACCACAGAGGTCATTGTCAGGGAACTGAAGGTGTAATATACAATGGATTTGGCCACTAGGGGGCAGCAATGAAAAACACAATTGACATTATCACTTTGTAAAGTTGCTAGGGCTTACATATAACACTCATGCAGATACACAGCATTACTCATATCAAGCCATTTCTTTATTATTTTCACCTAGTTTAAATGACCAGTATACACATTTATTGGATATATATGTTTGGAGAGGCAGGCAAACTATGCTTAGTTGCAAATCGAATCGAATCTGCTGGATTTAACTAAAAAAAACAAACACATTCAATCATTTGGAAAACACTTGAGCTCAGACCGCCACCAGAAGACAAAAAGGCCCAACTTGCAAATTAAAAATGAATACATGTACAGTATAAGCTGTTAATCAGAACAGCTCCAAGATGTAATGGGTCCTTTTTTCTTGCTGAACCCTTCTACCAACTTTCATGAAAACTGGACCTATAGTTTTTCATAATCCTGCAGACAAACTTACCAAACTGAGAAATATTCTCCTTGCCGGAGTTCAATAAACCCCATACGGTCAATACGTTTTATCCCACAGAGCTGTGATTGCACTTGTATTTCAGTCATCAGCCCTTATTATGTCAGACTGCCGACATAATAAGGGTTACAGTGATGAATCTAGAAGGTGAGTGTTTTAGGACTTCAGGCGAGCACGATGGGAAATGACTGAAAGACGATACACATGCCTGACAAATCCATTTCAAAGCTCTCCGCTCTGAAAGATGGGAAAGTCATCTCTTGTCTGTTCCATTCACATGCCTATCCTTTTCTCTTTATTTCACACACACACACACACACACACACACACACACACACACACACACACACACACACACACACACACATACATACAGACATGGCAGCAAGACACAGAAGCGATTAGTCCCAAATTTACAGCTTCATGGTGTTTCAGCTCTTGTGTGGAGACGACAACACTTTTCACTCGTGTATCAAATGCTGGTAGGGGTCCAGCGCAACAGCTGGGCCTCAGTGTGTAACGTGAAGGCATTCTGCATTATTGTTTTAGCCAAAATAAGAGAAGTTTGCAGTGAAAAATTGAATTATTTGCAACTTATACTTATTCAAAATGGTTGGTTATTTAAGGAAACAAACAACCAATAAACAAAAAGGACAATTAGTGACATGTTTGACTAAATTTAAATACCAGTTTTGATCACTGAGCCTATTAATGGTAGCTAAAGGAGTAAAGTCGTGCGAATCAATACCACGGTGTACTTCATGCTTCAAATGTTTCCCTAGGGATTTAAAAACAACAACATGATTGTGAAATCCACATATTTCTTTCTTGATAGTAGGATTTTGGACAAACTGTGTTCTTGTTGTTTTTTATTCTACAACGTTCAGCAACATAAGTGATCATTGCGTACAGTAAATCCATAAGACCTCACAAACACGGTGAAGCTTTTGTTCATATTTGCTTTGAATATCATAATTCCTGCATTGTTTACATTTATGTTACAAACCTTCAAGCCTTAAGGTTATTTGTTCTTTTCTTTTCTTTGAATATTTATATGTTTTGAAACAATAAAACACTTGCTGTGTTCCTCAAGTGTGTTTTCATGTGCAGATATTTGACCTACGGAAGTGGAGATTGTGGATGGTTGTATATTCCTCGCACAATGCTGTTCTGTATTCTGTCTGATGTTCTCCCTTTGTAGTTCACACACACACACACACACACACACACACACACACACACACACACACACACACACACACACACACACACACACACACACACACACACACACACACACACACACACACACACACACACACACACACACACACACACACACACACACACACACACACACACACACACACACACACACACACACAGTGTCATGGTAAGGGCAGAGACAGAAGACAGAGGGAGGTCTATCAGAGCTGCATTAGTCTGTGGGCGAAGCCAAAGACAACCTGGTGCCTTCATTTATTTCTCTATCTTTGTGTGGGTGTCTGGTATGTGAGTGTGTCTGGTGTGTGTGTGTGTGTGTGCCTGTGCGTGTGCGTGTCTTAGATATCCACAATGTTTCTGTACACATTAAAGCTGCAACAAAAAAAAGAACCAGGATATTTCTACAGGTCTGAGGCAGTAAATTGAGTGCCCTTGTTCCCGACTTTACGATCATATTTCTGGTTTTAATCTAAAGCTAACATTTCCCTGTGACATTACTCCCTTTCATGTTACGTTGCATACTATTCTTTTATGCTATTATGTGTTGTTAAAGTATGACTCAATTTCCTCAAGGGATCATTAAAGTTTTATTTAATCGAGTTTAATTTAATGAGAGCCATATGAATGTGGTGCTGGAAGGAAGATGTTTCGATGTACACACGTTCTTACTTGTTCTTTATCAGTGAGGACAGGAGCTGGGGTTTAACATTGTCTGTCTCTTTGAGGAACAGGTCTTTCACAGAAAGGTATTTTTAAAAAGTTAAAGAGAAATGTATTGCAGTGCACTGACTTCAGGAGCAGCACCCATGGTTACTAATCTCCCTCCTTAGCTCTCAGAGGCTTTTTTTTTAATAACCTTACTTAAAAGAAGGTGTGTGTGCATCTCTGTGTGTGTTACTAAGGTGAGAAAGCAGCTCATTTAGCTTTAAAGGAACGCACCATTACAAAAAGACTTACTCATTGTCATACAGTACGTTTAAGTCATCAAAATTCACTAAAATCAAGATTATTTCGAGAAACCGTTCTCCTTGCTTCGTCTTTAAAACATCATATAAAAGTTTAAAGGGTTAAACTAACTTTGACTGGTGAGTTGAAGCTTCATTGTTTGGTAGTGTTTGCAAACACTGCAGAGAAGATGAGGTGTTTGCAAAGAGGCTAATCTTTTTCTTTTGTATTTTGTTATAAAAAAAGAGGCCATTTTCACCACAACTGTGGCTCATAAACTGAAGAGAACGTAAACATTATTACTTTGACTACAAATGTCCATTCCTCCATCATCTGCTCAACTTTATAATCAACCTCACTGCTGCACAATTTGTGGTATAAGCACTGGAACCACCTCAGCGGTGAAGCATAATTGGGTAAAACCATTTTTTGCTCGCAGGTCTTTAATCAATGGACCTCCATGAAGGAGTCAGATGATAGAGCCTTCACCTCCTCCTCTGATGTTGTCCTTCAGACGTTCACCTTAGAGGATCAGCCACTGATCGAGAGGGTTTTTATTCGATGCTAACCAGAACATCTTGTTGAAATCAAGCTTCTGCAAACATGCCGCAATCTTCCAATCTAGAAACAATAAAACGCCAGAACACAAAGTCCTCGTGTAGTGAGTCTGGTTCATCGAGTACCGGGAATGACCATTCTGAACAAAACAAGAACTTCGAGGGCTTATCAAGACACACAAATCATGATAAGATGTTACAAAACTGCTGATTAAAATCTGAACATGTTGATGATGTTGGTTTTTCCAAACATTTTTGGACTTCGTCCCTAGAAAAACAAAGACATATCCAGTTTTGAATTGAAGAATTGAAGAGTTTGTTTCTGTCGGGGGAAATAATTTGGATTTACTGAAAAATGTTGGATTTGTTACAACTCTACTTCTACCTTTTCATTAAGCAATTATTCGGCTAAAACAACTTTACTTGTCTCTGTAAATAGCTTAAACGACTTCTACATTTGCAGACTATGTACTGAAACTCTATTTCAGTATAAAAACCAGACAGAGGTGAAAGTAATCTGACCTGGGAGGAGAATGAGAGAATACCAACCTGGTGAAACAGCTGGTTTTCAGTTAAAAATAGCTCCTTTACCATGTGTCTGCAACCAATGCTCTATCCACTTAAGGTCTATGTGTAATGGACACGCACCAGCTCTCACATTTTTATTTATCCATCTATATATAACAATAATTATCATGACTAAAAAGTCAGATGTTGACCCCACAACGGTCCAAACATTGTGTTTTAATGTAGGGTAAAAGTCAAAGCCAGAGGGATAGCAATACCAGTCACCTGTACCTAGACAGAAACATCCCACTTCACTTTGATGGGATGCCAGGCAGGAAGGAGGGAAGGAAATAAAGAAGAAAGAGTCTTTTTGTGAACTGCAGACCTGAACGTCTTCCAGCAGTGAATGAGAATGAAGTTAAAGGGTCTTAAAACCTGAACCAGCAGCAACCTGCTTTCTGTGAGATCACATCCAAAGGCAGCCGTTAGGTCATTTTAAGAGGATCACTGCAAAAGGATTCATATCCCGGGTTAAGGTGAGAAAACAATATTAAAAACACTTTCTATGACTATATATAATTTGCTACTTCCTGTATGTACTGTGTTCACTGACGAGCCATTTACTTTGTTACTTTGCCTGCTGTTTGGTGCTAGGTAATATAAAGTGACATACACTGCCCGGCCAAAAAAAAGGTCACCCACTCTAATATTCGTTGGACCGCCTTTAGCTTTGATTACGGCACGCATTCGCTGTGGCATCATTTCCACAAGCTTCTGCAGCGTCACAACCTTTATTTCTGTCTTGCATTCAAACATTTTTTATCTTGTATTGATGACGGGAGATTCGGACCACTGCGCAAAGTCTTCTCCAGCACATCCCAAAGATTCTCAATCGGGTTCAGGTCTGGACTCTGTGGGGGCCAATCCATGTGTGAAAATGACGTCTCATGCTCCCTGAACCACTCTTTCACAATCTGAGCCCGATGGGTCCTGGCATTGTCCTCTTGGAACATGCCCGTGCCATCAGGGAAGAAATCCATTGATGGAATAACCTGGTGCCTTCAGTTTATTCAGGGAGTCAGCTGACCTCATTCTTTGGGCACGTTGCTGAACCTAGACCAGACCAACTGCAGCCCACACAGACCCTTCTTTTGGCCGGGCAGTGTAGGATATAGTATAATAGTAAAGGTTTGGGGAGTCAAACCAAGACAATGTGCCGTAAAAAGCTAAAAATCACAACAGAGCTGAAGAGATCTAAACTGTAGTATTTCTGTTGATACACTGCAAATAAAACGATACTGAATGTGGCATCTTTCCTCCGTCGTAACCAGCTTTTCTACTCAAGCTGCAATCCATCAAGTAAAGCTCGTCCAACTCTTGAATGGAAGTATCTTTAGTTGGGAAATGTTTCACTATATTAAACATTTTTTACACAACAGTGGACACAATAACTGGACACGAAACATCCTTGAAGAAGTTGACGTCAGATTAAATAGACAGATAGTAGAAAGGTCACATCTTATTTACAAGGGTCCTGTCTGTTTTGAATCTCAAACAGCTTGGAGTAAACAGCTTTGGAAATCAATTGCAGTCCATCCCAACAACAAAACAATCAAATAGTGGACACTGAGTACACAAACCGTGACCCACCACAGACACACACACACCGCCGTGCTCCAGCCGTCCAGCTACAGAGGAGGAGTGCACTTTGATTGTTTTAGTGGTTATTGTTTGTTTTTATTGCAGGACTTGGAACCAAATACTTATTTAAACAGGGGACCACTTACAAAGCAAAGTATTATGTCTGTGAAACTCATGAAACTATTTGGCAATTTGCTTTTGGTAAACTGCTGTCATCAAGTACAATCTGTCCGTCATCACAAACAGGATTTCTTTGTTTTTCAGCGATTGCAATTATCGCCCGACTGTGCAGCTTTGGCTCCACACAGTAAACAACACTGTTACACCAAATGATTACACTAGGTGTTAAATAAATATGGTTTCTAAACAGAGCTGTTGCATTTTTCTTCCTAAAACTGATTCAAGTGTTTAAACTGCAGATTCAACGTTACAGTTGTTGAGATAAAAAACATTCATTCTTCGGATTGTTTGGTCATTTTGTTCGGGGTCACACAACAATGTCTATACAGTCTGCAGTCACGTTGAAGTGTTTGTTCACTGGTGTGTGTGTGTTTGTGTGTGTGTGTGTGTGTGTGTGTGTGTGTGTGTGTGTGTGTGTGTGTGTGTGTGTGTGTGTGTGTGTGTGTGTGAAGTCAGGCCAGCTGTATCTCTGCAGGGATGTCCAAATGAAGTGACAGCAGTAGGGTTTTTGTTTGATTTCTAAGCGTGGACCCTGTCTGATGTGGCAGACATCAAAGTGAGACTCTTGCTGTGAGAGACTGAATGACGTGTGTCGTGTGTGTGTGTGTGTGTGTGTGTGTGTGTGTGTGTGTGTGTGTGTGTGTGTGTGTGTGTGTGTGTGTGTGTACACAATAGAAGTACCTTGTTCTGCTTCTTGTTTGGTCCTGTTAGTCGCTCATATTTCATGCATTTAGATGAACAAATGCAACAAAGCTTACCATCTACTGCACATAATCACCACTATATTTTTTAATATTTTGAGTTGTTTTGCAGACAAGACATAATTACTGTTCCACTTAGACAAACAACAGAAAAAATAACTATTATTAAAATACTATAGTTTTTAGTTGTATTTTTTCCTCCCTGACTTGTTTATCCCAGAAACATGTTGATGTTTTGAGAAGCACAAGTTTATCTGTTGTTTGCGACAAAGCCCTGGAGTTTTATCACCTAAGAAGTCAACTGATTTACAGCAGCCATGAAGTACACGTAACATGAATGCAAACAAAGCAGTAAAACTGATTCCTTTCATGGAGTAAAGCAGCCATGAAATCTGACATTTGACATAATGGTGACACAAGAAACAGACTCTAAATCTTCAAGTATTCTCTCATTTACAAGCAAAATCTAACATTTTTTGTAACTTTATGGTGCAATATTTTGATTAATTCCCCAATTTAAGTTTGAGCCCATAGAGTACAATTTGAACTCTGCATATAACTCATCCTGAATGTTTTTTAGATACTATGCAGCACTTAGGGAGGAGTTCAAGGGCACCTCCATGTACCAGACCACACTCCATACTCGGTCCGCTGTGGGACTTGAACCAGCGGCCTTCTGGTTTCCAGGCCAAGTCTCCACGGACTGAACATCATCCCACCAAACACAGTGGGAAACTAACCAGCACTCACTTTTGTATTGTTCGTTCCTTTGGACTGTACTGAGCTTAATCACCATTACTCACTCTGGATGTGTGTGTGTGTGTGTGTGTGTGGTGTGTGTGTGTGTGTGTGTGTGTGTGTGTGTGTGTGTGTGTGGTTGGTGGGTGGTGTGGTAACAAAAATGAACTGAGCCTGCCCAGAGTCTTGCGAGTCTGTTGTTTGGTAATTAGTCTGCTAGTAAAACCAAAACTAATTTAGGTGCCTGCTATTGTGCTCTTGAAATCCCTGTACCATAACCGCCCCCCCCCCCCTCTGCAGATTGAGAGACCTCTAGCCGTTTATAGAGCGCTGCATTAGTGAAGCTCGCTGCTTTTATTTGCGCTGGAGTTATTTACGCACTGCAGTGTTACACTTTATTGCATCTCATTACCTTATTTGGCTTCAAGCTGCCCTGAATGTGTGAAGTTTTGCATGTTTACAACTTACTATGGTTCAAAGCAATGGTGTCAGCTGGATACGGAGAGATGTTGGATTAGTAAATTATTAGAAATGATGTAGAACTATAATATTGTCAGTCATCTCTTTCTATGCCACTATTTCTCTGGATATTTAGTTTGAATGAGCGAGACTTAAACGTTATGTAGCAACTCATGATGGATGCAAAATCCAAAGGTGCAGAGAAACAACCTCTTTAAAATGTAATGATTGTTGCTTCAAATGAAGAATGACCAAAGCGCCCACACTAACATGCAAACATCACACACAGTATCTTTTAACAATCGTTGTAGTATCTTTAACTGGAGTATGACTCCTATATGAGGCTTAGCTATAATGACCATATGGAGCATGCTAAGTCGCTTAGTGTGACAGTGGCGAACCGTGTCTATCACAACTGCACCTCCTGCAGACACATCTGTCCACTGAATTGTCGTCTTGAAAAAGGTGCTAACAACAATTCCGCAACACCATCTTCACCTGTTGCCATTTCGACGTAAAATAAAAAACTAGGTGAATTGCTACGTAGCACTTAGCTAGATCCTCTGTCTCGAGCCACTCCAGTGAACTAACGGGTCTCCTAGAATACCCTGGAACCGTGGGAAAATCTGAAAGAATACGCCCATTGGCTACAGATCAACATATGATTGGTTGATCCAATTGTCAATCCAAACGTACGCTCTCATTCGGTTTGAGGACCAGGGCATGCTATCAACGTAACCCTGAAATATTACAGATCAACAACACAGATACGATTCTCATTCATTCATTTTATTTGTATAATTAATTAGATTTTTGGCCTTTAGGGTATTCTGACCGTTCACCACTGCTGCAACAAGGCTAATTGTTTACCATGTTTACCGTCTTAGCTTAGCGTGTTAGAATGCTAACATTTATCATGATCAATAAGCCTAATGTATTAGAAGTCAACTTTGAGTAATCTTGGCCATATCACATGCATACAATGTCACCTAAAAACCAACAACTGGATTTATTGCAATGTTTCTGTACTGCTGTACTAAATAAACAACATACACACTCTTTACAGCTCTAAAGAAACACAAAGGGAGCAGCAGAGGGAGAGAGAGAGAATGAGCTCTGGTCTAATTAGTCTTGACATGTTAATGACCTGTGTTTGACTTTGACTGCTTGAATGAGGCTGTCCATTGACTTTTGGACCCCTCTTTTCTCTGTATGTTCCTGTGTGTGTGTGTGTGTGTGTGTGTGTGTGTGTGTGTGTGTGTGTGTGTGTGTGTGTGTGTGTGTGTGTGTGTGTGCCCCTCTTATGATGGGACTCCTACAGGGAATGCTGGATCCTCTCCAGACTCTTTTCTACAGAAAGGGCCATAACCAGGATGCAGAAACCCATTAGAAAAGGCTTTATGTTCTCAGAGTCAATTTAGGGGCCCTGGGACCGTGTGTACATGTGACATACATGTCTATATGGGCGCCTGGTTATGTTTAGCAAAAAAAAAAAAGGGGGGGGGGGGTGGGCAAAATTGGCAAGACATGTTATTTGCTTGGGTCTGTGGGTCTTTCCCCGGGAAGAAAAACATGTCATTTAAAACAAATTTCCTGCCTTTCTGCACCACCTAACCTCCCGGATTAAGTGAAGAAAATGAGATCACTGTTTGATTTTGCTGCTTTGTGAACATCCCAGTTTCACAGCCAAACCCTGTCTGATCAGTGGGGATAATGTAAGGTGGGCTTCTTGGCAACATTAGCTAAACATCGACTCACAAAACTTTATCTTGGTGTCAGAAAAATCCTACTTCTAGCTGATTTAAAATTTGTCGGCCGAGCAGGTTGTTTCAACATAAGCTGATCTATCCATGTATCTGAGAAAGACATCCAAAGCATACTCCAATCACCATTGGGTTCCACTGAGCTGACTCAAAGGCTTCTCCTAAAATGAGGATTTTTTTCTATTACTTGTTTTAGGCTGTTGCTGTCCGGTGCCTTGCTCAATGGCACCACGACAGGGCCCAGGAGATGAACTGTGACCGCACGAAGCCTCAGTACTGCTCCATATTTAAGTCTGTTCTGGGACTTGAACCGGCGACCCTATGGATCCCAGGCCTCTCCCTACAGACTGAGCCACTCCCAGTGCATAATGTGTGATGCCAGTCCTGTGTATGGTTTGGGGTTGTGCATGTATGTCGTGCATATAGTATGTGAGTGTGTATAAATAACCATGTGTGCCCTTGTGTCTTTGGAAATTCTGTGTTGCACATGTCAGTATGCATGTGAAGCTCTACATGTATGTGATGATTGTGTGAGCTGTGTCTCAATATTATCCCTTTTGAGCGCATGTGTTTTTATTTGCATTTATACTTGCTCTCAACATGTGTCAGGGTTCTTGTGCCTTTGCATGTATGGAGATAAAAATGTCTCTCCTGGCACACGCTCAGCATCTGTCATTGAGGATTTACTCTCCTGCAGGGGAAGTGAGTCTGGGGAAGAAATTCCTACCCTGTGTCGAGCACAAACACAGTGCGATCAGAAACACCTCACCTCCTCAGCAGTCGACTGTTTTCACATGAGTGTGGTTCAAGACCTTTAGAGTCCCTCTTAAAAGTTGCTAGGAGTGGCACTTTGTGGTGTCAGATTTTACACTGCATGTTTTTCTACAGACAAACTTAGCCTGACACATCTGGTCTACATTCAAGACAGGTTTTTATCTTGTATCATGTTGTAAAAAAAGTGTGTGGTTTCTCAAACAACCTCTAAAGTTATTTAAATGTTGTGGTTTTGGTAAAATTAGCCTGTCATTGTTTTTATCTCATGGTCAAGTACGTCCATGTCCTTGCCTTGACAGTGTGAGTGTCCCACAGACCCTGAGTATAATACCTTCCAGGGCTGGATCAAAAATAGATAGTTATATCCGAAAATTGTTCAAAACGTCTACATGAAATGTCTGAATCAATAGAGAGAGGAGATACATGTTTTCAGACTTAGATTGCAGCAACAGATCAATATCACTAGGATCAATTCAAGAAGAGGGCTGTAGTGAATTATAAGGTCAGCCAAACCGAGTTACAATGATGTGAGAACCCATGCTCGTACATTTTTATGGAAGGTGTGGTTGTATTAGCTCAGAGTTTAGATCAAGAACTCTGCATCACCAATTCTAAAAGAGTTATAGGTTGTACACTCTGGGGTCATTTATTTGGTTTCTTTGCCAAGGTCTTTAATAATGAGCTGAGCGAAGTAGACTGAACGACAGTTGTGAAGCTCAGGCCAACTCTCTGTCCACACCGCTAAATCAGAGAAGTTTCCAGGGTTTTATATGTGGCTGAACAAATACCAGACAATTACATTTAGTCAAATAGATTATGGCCAGGTTGTCAGTCAAAGCGACAAATTAAGAGTGGATGTTTAATGGTCTAACTGGGCCATTTGTGTTACAGCCAAGGTGAATTGCCTTGGTATTTTCAGTTTTTGTGTTTGTTCTATTGCTGTACTTGTTTTACTATACGTTTTGAATCTCTAATCGTCATCATTTTTAGGGATTTCTATTTCCTATAGTGTGATACATAAGTTTTGGTGCATGTAAATGGTCTGCAAAGGCTAAAATTGCAAGTTATCTCCCAGAAACTGCCCTCTTGCCTTAATCACCTCCATTTCTTTACTTCCGCAAGATAGTGACATCACTATGTAACCCTTTCGCTTCTATTGGCTAGCGCTCCAACGCATTGTACGTGATAGGCTAACGCAACATTCACACGGCTCCGTTTCCGTTAACGCTTGCCGGAGGGCTTATCTGGCGCTTGAGGGTAACTCGACCAACAACCAATCGCATCAATCTCCCGCCTGGCTCCGGACACTCAGAGCAAAAAAGCCCACTTTGTAGAGCTGGATTATTGCGAAAAAATGGATTTATATGAAGATTTATGGCATTAATGTTTATGGCGCTATTTTATGCAACATGCCATGCTAGCTTAACATACTGGATATGCCTGCTAGCTGTCCATTCAATGTTTAAACGAAGTACACTGGATATAAACTCCCAAACAGGCGAATACATACCAGTTTCACCCACTGTCTCTGCCACCTCCCTCCATGCCTGGTTCCTCCTGTTTGTGGTCATACAAAACCGGTGATTCCCTACAGTTATTGTTATTTCCATTTTTGGTAAATGAGTAAATGAGTCGAGCTATGGCTCTCCCGGCCTTTTTACATACATGCGATCTGATTGGCTGGCGCTTCCATCAACGCTTCAAAAGTTGAACTTTTCTCCACTTTCGACGCGACGGAACCAGAAATGCAGTTCGGCGACGCTTGACGTCACCCCATTCAAAGGGAATGGGGTGACGTCAAGCGTTAAAGGCCTATGGAACCGTGTGTACCGGCCGTAAGGGGCGGGACATCTCTAAGCGGTTGACCAATCACAACAGAGCCGGCAAGCTAACCAATCAGAGCAGACTGGGCTCTGATTTCAGACAGAGGGTGAAAAGAGGTGCTGCAGCACAGGCAGTATGAGAAAAACAAAGAGCTTTCCGAACATTAAAGCATGGAGACATGTCCCAGTAGTGGTACAAAATTCCAATAACATGTCCTTCTTTAAAGTACACACGCTTCATATTTGGCAGAAAGACCGATTGAAAAACAAGTTGTAGCGGTTGCTGTAGTAACGGAGTGTTTAACTGACACCAACTGCTATTAATAGAACACTGCTTTAATTAGAGCCAAGATGGCGGCAGGAAAAGTTGACGTTAAACAAAAAAAACATTATGCAAACAAATGCATGACCGATCCCTCTTAGGGCAGGGACCAAAATAACCCCAAGCTGTTTAAGAGCCTGGGGCCTGTTGCCCATTTCTGCTGGCCAATAACATGCCTGGTGCCTATCACTGAACAACACATGCTCATACTGTAGATCTGATGGCTTTGATGGAATAATAACAAACCCACCACCACCATCATGTTTTCCAGCATACTGGCTGAGGAAAAAAAAACACCACCCTGCCAAACCTGAGAGCTGCATGTTTGCTGGAAAACATGACTCAGTTGCACCTATAAATTGAAGAGAGGCATGCAGGCAGCGCTTTACGTCAAGAGCACACGCTGTGAAATAACTCAGCAAACATAATTGGCTTATGTCCATACTCAGGTAGAAAATAGGTTTTATTTTGTGGATATAAATGGACGAACTGTATGCATCATATGAAATGTGTAAATCCTGCTTGGATCTCCTGTCTTGAACACCGAGACATCTTTAAATCAAGCTCTGTCTGCAAAGCCATACATGGACCAATCTCTGGCCATGAGATGGGTTTGTTGGGTGTTTTAAACGACCTGTTATTCTGAGAACTGGATCCAGATGTAGCACAAGGTATCTGTATGTCTTGCCAAAATACAATATAAAACATCCCAGCCCTTTGCAGAGAAAATAGGAGTTCCTATATGGCAAGAGGAATACTAAGAAATATGAGGAAACAATCCAGACATATGTTGGAATATTTAATAGACTCAGTAGCTGTATGAGCACAATGCTGAAAAGAGTTGTATTTGCAATAACACAACATAAGTGTTTTGATTAGAGTTTGTGTACCAATCAAAATAGTTTATTGTGTATTAAATTGTGGAAATGACTCAAAATGACTTACTATTTAATAAAAATACGTCTTTAACTTTAATCTAAAACCTACTTCCTTTGCATCGTTGCTTATTCAGGGGTGCAGGACTGAGAAATGAATGTAATCATATTACCAAAAGCATTCTGTCATGTAAAAACATGTGCAAGTAAACATTTATTTATATAGATTTCTGTTTATTTACATACTTGTTCAGTCCAGCATCCCTTTCACCCATTCCTGTCTATGTGCAATAATGTTCTGCGGTGCTGAGCTGATTTAATACCTTGGATGTAGTTGTGGAAAACATCTTAAAAGGCTCAGGCGATTTTAAGGAAATGTTCCTCTGCTGTTTATTTTGGAAATAACGTGGAGACAACAGAAAAGTCAGACTTTTTAACAAAACTCTACATCTGGTTTCCCTTTGGAAAAGTTGAGAAGAGTTCACCTCGTTATAGTGTGTCACGTGTGGTTTGGACCAATCAATAGCAACTGAAACAAGGTGTGGTCTATATTGAAGAATAAAGCTCATTGGAGCATTAGATATTGAACTCTCTGTGGGACAACTAAATCAGCTTCCAGCTTTTATTCCAGAACATGTCACAGGTTTCTTCCTCAGCTTTGGGTTTCAGTTGCTCATGATTACAGATCAGACTGTATCTGAGCATGATAAATGAAAATATGTAAGTATTTTGTGTCATAAAATATTGTGTAGTCAAATATTTGCGACCTAAAATTTTAAATGGTTCAACTTAATGTTATATAGGATTTGTAGCTTTTAGGCTTAAACTTTCTCAGTTATTTGAAGTGTAGATTTTCTTTGAGGACAAATTAAAAACTGAAATTTAAATTCTAGGAGAAGAACCGACAAAGTCTTGCTTTAAAAAAGAAAGAAAACCCTACAAAGATCACTGCCATTCACTGGGAATTAAACCTTAATAGCATCCTGGTACTTTCCTACCACATGATGAGGAAGCAGTTTAAAAAGATCCACTTTGCGTTGACAACCGCAACATTAAGTTACTTCAAAACACATTTAGGAAAAGCCACATGTTCAATTCAACAGCTTTACCAATCAATATCATCCAAAAGAAGCTGAGAAGGAACACAATGCATGAAAAACCCTCCATGTGTCGCTGTATCAACAACAGGAACGAACTACACTGCCTGGCCAAAAAAAAGGTCACACACTCTAATATTTTTTGGACCGCCTTTAGCTTTGATTACGGAACGCATTCGCTGTGGCATCGTTTCCACAAAGCTTCTGCAATGTCACAACATTTATTTCTGTCTTGCATTCATTTTTCGCCAAGATCTTGTGTTGATGATGGGAGATTCAGACCACTGCGCAAAGTCTTCTCCAGCTCATCCCAAAGATTCTCAATGGGGTTCAGGTCTGGACTCTGTGGGGGCCAATCCATGTGTGGAAATGATGTCTCATGCTCCCTGAACCACTCTTTCACAATCTGAGCCCGATGGATCCTGGCATTGTCCTCTTGGAACATGCCCGTGCCATCAGGGAAGAAAAAATCCACTGATGGAATAACCTGGTGCTTCAGTTTATTCAGGGAGTCAGCTGACCTCACTCTTTGGGCACATTGCTGAACCTAGACCAGACCAACTGCAGCAACCCCAGATCATAACACGCCCCCCACAGGCTTGTGACCTTTCTTTTGGTTGGGCAGTGTATAAGCACACTCAGAGAGCATAGACCCCTGTCAAAACCAAATGCCATATAGCACAATGTCATGAAAGTGAAAAACAATCAATGTTTTGTTTGGATCAGCTCCCAAACTCAGTTGGCTATTCCTTTGCTCATGCAACAACATACTACCAAGTTTTATGAGAAGCGGGACAGTAGTTTCTTCAAAATCAAGCTGAAAAACAGTCAGAGAAACAATAATATAGTGAAAACATAAATGTCTCGGTGGAGGTAGGAGTTCCTAAATCAGGCCTGCACATGTTAATTACACCCAGCGCAAATGTAAGGCTCTTCATGAGAAAAAGCCAGCTGCTCTCCATCTGTAATTGTAAACAGGAGCTACTAAATAAAACTGTTCAGCTCGTGCCTTAGGGTTTCTGGGAAGTAAAGCCTTCAAAATGTACCTCATGCCCCCCCTTTTCCCCCGGTCAACGTGCACAGTGTCGCTGTACTGCTAAAGAGACCAAACATGTCTTTATTAAAGGGCCTCCTCTTAAACTGCATCAGTCAAAACAAGTGACAAGAAAGAGGAACGTTTCTCCAGCAGGCGCCTCTGAGATGATAAAGGTTGATGTTTTGGCTCAAGGCTTTGACACTGGCTGTCATGGGAATTGAACACATGACCCTTCAATTATGTACTGCTACGAGTCCTCTGAGCTGTATGCAGATAAGATAAGATAAGCTTGTAGAAGTAATGGACTGATAAGGCAGCTGTGAAACTCTGGAGCAGATCGTCTGGCTTTTTCTTCTTCTGTCATCTTGGTTTCATCTTTCTCTGCTTTTGTTTATCACTCTCCCTCCTTTACCTGTCCAAAAGATTTAGGATCAGATTCACTGACAGAAAATACTAGATTATCCATATGACTCCATTAATGGAGATGTTTTCAGCCAAAGATGAAGCACATTGATCCTACTACCTTTGAAATATGGATGTTTGAGTACATTGGGCAAGCCATGGAGTTGGGAGAAAGCCAGAAGAAGCATTGCAAGAGCTGGAAAAAAAAAACCTCAAAGGTCAAGTGAGAATTCAAACACAAAGCAAATGTGGATAACACACAGTTGAACCTGTGTTCACATCGGAAAACTGGCAGCCGCTGTGAGTGTGTGTGTGCATGCACTGTGTGTGTGTGCAACAAAGGGGCCTCCAATGCAGTTACGCTGGAGCCACTTAGCTTTTGGATGGCCGGCATTTACTTTAGGAGAGGCCTGTTGAAAAGCCCGGTCTGATTGCTTTTCTTAAACAACCTCATCTAAAAGCCTTAAATAACCAAATACCTCTGTGACGACGCTGAAGCCGTTCCAAACTCTCACTACCTCTCTGTGCCTGGGAACACTGGCATCAGCCGTGTGGTTACAGCGGGAGTGGGAGGCTCGGGGACAAGAGGGTCTTGAAATGAAATTAGGATTAGTGAGGGCAGTTGATTCGTCCAGGATCCTGCTGGTGGGAAGCCAGACATCTTCTAAACGTGTTACTGGGTCGCTCATTTTCTTCCTAACCGTCCTTCTTAATTGTTCTGTGCAGCTTCTTTCCTTCTCTATCAGCGTCTCGTCTCTCGGTTTTGCAAAAGGTAATATTCTATCACCTCCAAAGCTTTCTCTCTCACACACACACACACACACACACACACACACACACACACACACACACGATTGGATTGGCGATGACGCTACTTCGGCATCCCTCCAGGGTTTTTCCAAATGAACCAGGAGGAGGAGAAGGAACTACAAGCTCTGAAGACGCTGGAATTTCCTATGCCACTGTGTCCCACACCAAATGAAATTACACAATAAAAGCTAATGCTAATTTCCATGGGTCACAAGTCTAACTTTCCACATTACTGTTTCACTTGTTGGGTGCCAACCAGTGAGGCATGTTGTGTTTCAAAGACTTGGAAGTTGTACGGGTTGTTTGGGACTGGGTGGTTCTGTTTTCTTCTTACAGCTCAGGAAAAGGTTTTAGTGGCTAAGTGAATTACTTTTCTCCATCCTTTATTACATAATGTACCAGTGAGTGCTCCCTAGTCAAGTAATTAGTCATTCAAAGCTAAAAGATGCAACTTTTTGTCTCAAATCCCAAGTTTTAAAACACAATCAACTCAGTTTTTCCCCATTTTTCATTCCAAGTGTCACTCTTCAACAGCATATAGCTTCAACATAAGGTCATGAAAAGAAGAAGTATTTCCAGAGGGCGCAAGTGGACCTTTAATTGAGACGGTTTTCTCCAATGGCAAAACAGCAGCGCTTCAAAATGTAATTAAAACACTTACAAGCTGAACCAAACCTTGGTCTAATTAGCTAATTAAAATATGAGATTAAATCGCCAAACACTGACGACCACAAACAGATAATAAGTCATAGATCATCCTAATCAGTGGTTAAAGGCCAGGTTTAGATCATTTGCAGTTCACTTTGTCATACATTTTGCCCTCATTTGGCTCCTTTTGCATATTCTAAATGTCGTATGTAACGCATATACTGTAAATCTGCAAGTATTACTCAACAATGCACTGCTTCAGTTTGCTTACAGTACAATAAGAACGTTTATAACATCAATGAATGTGGGGGCTTTGGCCTAAACTGTGAGTCTGTCATGATGTAACACATGGTGAATGAGGTACCATTGGAGAGTTTTGCCTAGTCACAACCCAAAAATGCATCAAATCTGGGCCAAAAGCCTCCAAGTTGTACGCTTAAACACCATATCCAATCCCCTAACTGAGTATCATTCAAGCACTACACCGTACTTCCAGTTGTTCTCTGGCAGTTTTTGACTCGCAGTTAAGAAATGCTGAACAAACTTTTGAGACTGAACCACATTATCATGGCCTTCATCTCCCAGAAAAAAATCAGCTGTGATGCCAACTCTCGAATCAGGCCAAAGGTAATGGTCTTTTTTCCATCACTCTTAGAAGCCTTTGTGTATACATGTATAGTGCACTCCTCTGCAGACTGAAACCCGGTACTCCCACAGCCATGCATTAAGGAGGTATGGGAACCATGCATCACAAAGAAACCAGCAACCGTCTCGCTCTATCTCTAACTTTTATGCTACCCTCTAAAAAGGCAAGCCGTGGAAAAGCATCACACTTGCACATAGAACAAGAAGCAAAGAAAACAGTTGTAAAAAACAGATTTCATGATTTACTATGAAGTTGCATTTAACTGATACAGAGGTATGAGCTACTTCATACATTTCAACAGCTATAGTAGTAAAAATGTCCACCGATTAAAGTCAATAAAACCTCCAGCAGGACTTTAACGTGACTGAAGTTTAGGTTATGCTTCATATGATTGTTTATTCACTGTGTGTTCGTTCTCAATGCTAAACTATAACAGACAGTTTAAGAGCAGGGTAAGGATTCAGAAGACGTCCAAGAGTGTTACTTTAGATTGAATAAGTGGGTCATGTGTGTATGTGTGTGTCCTTCTTTGCAATTCAACCTTCACGAATGGCTGATGTCATCTGCATAACTGAGCTCTGGGAAGAAAAGACGACCAATATGCACGGTATTGAAGTCGTGAAACTATATATTCTTGTATTTTCAGAGTAAATGTCCACTGGAAATCAAATAATGCTTTGGATTGTTGGAGACATACAGGTAATGGAAGACCAAGTCAAACCCTACCTGCCAAGCAGAGTCCGAAGATGGTGAGAAGGACCAGGATGTAGAGGGAGACGATGGCGTACTTGATGGCTGACAGGGAGTTCAGGTGAGCGCAGCACTGATCCTGCTTCCTGCGACGCTTTCCAGAACCTGACCAAGACAACAACAAAGACATTGGGGTCGGTGAAAAAGTCCAAATAGATGTGACAGGGTTTTCTAAGAACAGCAAGGGGAAGTTGGCTTTTGGAATAAACGTGGTGTTTATTAAGGTTGTTTTAAGATTTGCCTTTGACAAAACAAAGCAATTTCTCTAAGTGGTGGGTGGGATATTATGTGTAACAACTAAGCTCATGTTTTCGACTTTCTTCATGCGATAATGTTAAGAAAGGTCGAAGCTAAAACAAAATAACCCCAGAAAGCTTTTATTTGAAAAGCCTGACATTTACTCGTGCAATGACGTACTGTGTGATCACAAAGTAAGATCAAACATTTAATGAGTGTGGTGCACGCCATCATGGTATTTAGCTCATCAAGAGAAAGTACACTTAATAAGAAGTGATGACGGACAATATCAAATACACTTCTTTACTGCTTTATTATCGTCTTACTTGCATTGTGTCAAATATAAAAGAGGTGAGAAATTATGCATGCATTTGGAAAAGCTACACGCACAGATTTTGCACGAATAAATTCAACCTAATTCCCCCCCAGAAAAAACACAGCCTCTCAGTAGAGTCATTACTAGAATTCATGTCATCACTTAAACCTCCTCTGAGGGTCAACAGATGTTTGGGAGTTAGTCTTGATAAATGTGACAAAGCTGTTTACGTATGATGGAAGCTTTTTACTATTTAGAGTTTAGCAAAACAATTGTGTTTCTTATTTGTGTGAGTGTGTGTGTGTGTGTGTGTGTGTGTGTGTGTGTGTGTGTGTGTGTGTGTGTGTGTGTGTGTGTGTGTGAGCTCGGTAGGAGGCAAGGATTATGCTGTTGATGTTGAGGGAACATTACCCTCAGGTCAAAAGGAATTTCAAAGGACTGTTTTAGGAGTCACATCGTTCAGCAGTTATGGGAATAGAAATGTCAAATGACTTCTTTTTTTTAATGTTTTTCAGCACATTGTGTTGTTTGTAAAGAAATTACCCTCAGCAGTGTTACAGAAATCAATGTGTGTTATGCACCCTTAAATTACCATGTGGTGGAAGACATTCTTCACTGGAAATTTGATTTAATCTGGCCTCAGTTTTAAGGGAAATTATAGAGAAAAGGATATATATTTCTCACTATACACTGATTATGTTTACATGCATGCTCACAAATAGAGAATAATCAGATTCAGACAATAGTTTGATTTAACTCCACTGTGATATATTCCCATAAGCAGGGTTTTATTAGGTATAGGCATGCAGGAGTTCACACCCTTTAAGAGGACATATTCTGCTCATTTTCAGGTTCATATTTGTATTATGTGCCTCTACTGGGACATGTCTCCATGCTTTAATGTTCAGAAAGCGCTTTATTTTTCTCATACTGCCTGTGCTGCAGCACCTCTTTACCCTCTATCTGAAACCAGAGCCCAGTCTGCTCTGATTGGTTAGCTCGCCGGTTCTGTTGTGATTGGTCAACCTGCTTAGAGATGTCCCGCCCCTTAGCCTATCACGTACAATGGGTTGGACAGCTAGCCAATAGGAGCTCGGGTGTTGCGTAGTGATATCACTTTGTTCCAAAAGAGTCTAATGGTGGCGCTTTAGGCAGCGGGGGAATGTGTGTCCAATGGATTTTAGCCTCTGCAGACCATTTACATGCACAAAAACCTATACAACAGACTACAGGAAGGGAAACCCCCCAAAACCATAACAGGACTACTTTTACAGTTTTCAGCTACCACCTACAAGATGAGCAGGATGGATAAAAACAAACCCAGACAAAAGAGAAATATCTGACATTAAGGAAACATTCCCAGGAGAAAATGTGAAATACGAACACACATGTCTGTGGGAAATCGCCGTGGCCGTGTGACATGAGCAGTATGTTAGATATTTAACTCGCTGGGATGCTAAAAAGGTTTTAATGAGATTCTATCTTCCTGTGAACCGTCGTGATGTTGGCTCGAGTCCTGGTGCTGAATTTAAAAAACACTGATTTTGCTGCACGGCCTCCCAACAGCATGGTTTCATTTGGACCGTGACAATCAGTGAGTGGACACTGGTGGATTGCACGTGCACGGCGCACACCACACACGCGCGCGCACACACACACACACTCACACACACACACACACACACACACACACACACACACACACACACACACACACACACACACACACACACACACACACACACAAAGACAAACACAGCTGGCTCAGATGTGTCACATGGCAGGAATGTATAGGAACACAAATTGCTCTCTGAGTTAGTTTGCCTCTAGAGTTTAACTCGTGCTGAACTGAGACAAAACAACTACATGTCTCTCTCACACACACACACACACACACACACACAATCATAAAGACATGCTGCAGGAATATAAAACCAGCGGTGTAGAGCTTTAGGGGGAAATTATCACATCATTTTCTTTCTCTGACACGCATGAGACGCTGCATGACTTTAAACATGGCTTGTTTGAGGTCATTCCAGAGTTGGTTGGTGAAATTGATATTATAACACCTTCGTGTCTGTGCCTTAAAGGGATAGTTTGGATGTTATAAAGTGGGGTTGTGTGATGCGCTTATTCATGCCCTTAGTTTGGGGAAACAGAGAGAAGTTGCATCATGGAGGCAAAGCGATGTACTGCTGTATCCAAACATATTTCACCTTAAACAAGATCTTACATTAAACAAATCTGTATCAATTAAGTGTACCACCCTCCCTTTAACTCACTGTAAGCTCTTGGAAAGAAAGTGAATTTGATTTATTTTGGATGAATTGACGAACATGTAAATGTGAGGAAAAAAAAACAAATGAAATAATCAATCACCATTTCCTGAGGCCTAATGTAACGTCTTCAAATTGCTTGTTTTCACACAGTCTTACATCCATTTTACAATGAAGTAAATCTGCTAAAGCTGCAAATACTCCCATTTGAGCTGCTGACTTAATAAAAGCATGAATCCATTGTCGTAATGTAATGTTGATATGTTGAAATGTCCCTAAAAAGACCCTTAAGTAACGCTTTGCAGCTTTTCCTACTAAAATGAGGGATAAAAGTCGATATTCATTAATCAAATAACTGGAAACATGTTTGGTAATGACATGACTGCACCGCTGAATGTTTCCTCTGACTCATATCTGGCTGACGATGTCCTTGTCAGCATATTGTTGTGTTTAAAAGAAGAGACAGTGGACTTAGTAAAGGGATTATGTGGGGATTAGAATATTTGTAGGCTCATTTTATTAGTAAACTGAAGGAGCAACAATACAGTTTGACACAAATCTGTTTAGAAACTGTTTATATCCAGCAGGGTCATCGTGAGTCAGTTACTGGAACTGCTCCTGTCTGTTGACTGTGGGGACATCAGTGAATTTACAAGGACAGGCCTTAGTTGCTTTGACTTTCCAAATCAAATGCACATGGTCCTGTGCAAGCGCATGAAAATCAGTGTCTCTGGTATTGTCAGTTGATGGTGAGCACAGCAAAAAAGAACAACTGCTTTAAATGCACTCATCTGTGTGTGTGTGTGTGTGTGTGTGTGTGTGTGTGTGTGTGTGTGTGTGTGTGTGTGTGTGTGTGTGTGTGTGTGAGTGTGTGTGTGTTCAAACTTTAACACATCATCGTTTCATTAATGTAATGTGCTGTTAAAACTAAAGACAGACCGATCAAAGTGGAGAAGCTTGATACTGCCTCATGTGAGGGAAACTTCTGGAGCAATGCAGAGGAAAGAGAGGCACGGGGAGAGCTGGAACTTTTGATGGCAAACACTGAAGGTTTATTATGAAGCTAACGACTGGATAATTGACAAGACATTTGCTGAAGCCACGAGTTGACAGAGCGGTTGCCCGACCCATTCTGAAGATCTCTACTACAATACGAGGTTTTAACCAGTTCGGGATGGACAATCAACATTCTTCAAGCGCCAGACTACATGAGAGCGGACACTACGTCTAACTAAAACTGTCATCTAGGTCAATAGAATAGGAATACAAGAGCACCTGGTGCCAGATAAACTGGCGCCCAGCTGTCCCAAAACAATAAAACCAATCTTAGGTCAGCATGATCTCGTAGGCTGGAAGCCCAGGCTGCCCCTCCTTAATGAAGATAACAGCACCTCCAATGCCGAAAAGCTATGCCATGGCAATACAGACAGAGGAAGGAGAAAAAAGGTGAACTAGGTCAAAGGTTAAACACCTAATCAAAATATTCCCTAACACCTCATGCCAGAGTTTGTAGAATTTGAACTACATTTTTCTCTGTGGATTTAAAGCCTGTTTTTTTTATGCATGATTAGAAGTTCATAAATTCCATGAGGGGGAGAGGGTTCCAGATAAACATAAACAAACAAATGGACGACACAACAGTACAACTGAAAAAATGGGCAATCTGTCAAACTTTAAAAAACAATCCCAACCAAATGTATTAAAACGGTAATTTATTTCAATCAGAAACAGCCTGAAAGATAAGAGCTTGTTGATTAACTGTTTTAGATAACAAGTCGACGATAGAGAGGATCTCATTAGTGCGTTTAAGTGAGTAATTTAATGTGTAATGAACTGTAGTTCGGTGTGTTTACCTCATCATGCACGCTTGCCGTATAGTTCTCTGAATCGTGGTTTGATCTGGCTTGGATAGAAACTTACAAACTTCTTCTCCGTCCCGTACTGAACCCCAGTGAAACAAACAGCTGCATGGTTGGGAATATCTGCTCTAATTGACTGAGGTGTGAAAATGTTCTTGGATTAGAGGCATGGGAGGAGAACAGTCTCTCTGATGTGTGTGGCCATTGTCCGCCCTCCACTGAAATGTCAACAAATTCTGTTCGCTAAGACTTTCCCACCAAACTCACAGAGTTCTGGGTCGAAACCTGAGAACACCACTGGGTCAAGTGCGGATATGTTGCAGCTGCACCTGTACACACACACACACACACACACACACACACACACACACACACACACACACACACACACACACACACACACACACACACACACACACACACACACACACACACACACACACACACACACACACACACACACACACACACACACACACACACACACACACACACACACACACACACACACACATTCCTGGCATTCATAGATGACCATAGCAGGTATAGAGCGAATGCCAAGCGGTGACAGCATTGCTTTTGTGTCTGTATTGGTTATTAGGGTGTGTGTGTGTGTGTGTGTGTGTGTGTGTGTGTGTGTGTGTGTGTGTGTGTGTGTGTGTGTGTGTGTGTGTGTGTGTGTGTGTGTGTGTGTGTGTGTGTGTGTCTTTATAGAAAGTCCCTCTCTGAAAATCAATCAGGGTGTATGACGTTCTGTCAATACAAGAAAGTGGATTTCCATTTGCAATGCAAGACATCTGCAGCTGTGGACTTCTTGAACAGATTCTTGAGCCCAATCCATTTACTTAGTATTTCTCTCCTGCTTCTTTACCACGAAGAAGGCTGTGGTTCTTACCTTCATCACACAGGTTGAGCTTGGACAGGTTGTGTCCATCGTAAGCCTCTTCGTACATGGAGCCGCTCTCTCTCTCTTCGTACGTGCTCAGATACATCGCCTTGTTCTCCATCTCCTCCTGACTGGAGACAAAACACACAGTCCACTGTCATTATTACACATGCTAAAACACTCTCTCCTCAACCAATCAAAACCGCTTACTAACCCAAATGCAGATGCTTTCATACGGGTGGAGGACAATTTCCTTGCATGGTTTGGGTCCACCTGTCCCCTTAGAGGCACAGGTTTAAGTAAATTAAGTTATGTTTATGAGTCATCAAAAGGGCCTCCCTTCCAGGACACATAGCAAATTATTGTAAGAGAAGAGTTTGGAATTATGGAGGTTCAAATGGGAACTGTTTTTCTTCTATTGATGCCCTCTGGTGCTGTGAATCAGACGAGACAGTCATGAGAGCTTTGACCGCCTATGTTGCACTTTTCACCCGACAACACACACACACACATACAGAAAAACACACACACACATATACGCCAAACAGACACAGCAAAACCCTTGTGGTCTGAGGCATGGGAGGATTGTGGCTGTCTCTGGGGTTGTGTTGGGTTTTCTGTCCGCCTGTTTTTCTTTTAACTGGATTTATGTTTTTCTTTAAGCTATAAATACATTGGCATTAAGACATTATGCATGAAGGAACGATCAGTCATGGGGCAAAAGGGAAGGTGGAATGGGCTGCTGCTTCTCAAAGTATTGCAACAGAAGGTTCAGCTTGATTATATCACATAAACTGAAAAATTGGACGGAAATTAAAGGGGCACAATTACGGGTATGGGGGTTTTTCCATTTCCTGTAGTGTGTTCTATAGGTTTTTGTGCATGTAAATGTTCTGCAGAGGCTGAAATCCGAACGAAAATGGAGTCACAGCCTTATCATTTAGCAGATTCCGTAAAGACCTTATATAAGGTGAAACGAATGAACAGTGGTCACATCAAATAACCAGAAACTGTTGGTGTAATTAAGGATTAAAACCACTGGGCATTGCAAATCTGACACTATATCCATTGAATTGTGGACATTTCTTTAGGATGCTTGACCAGAAAAGTCAGAGTTGTTAATACGACTTGAACGTGAATGGTATTTACAAGTTGCAAAGCATTGATTATAGTAAATCCTATATGAGCGAAACATGCTGCTCATAAATCTTCTTGTACAACCAGTAAAGCATAACGCTAAAAATCCCAACGGACACTGCACACATCCACACGTTTGCCTCCTACTCCATCATACCCTTCCTTATAGACCCCACATTTGGCACAATAGGAACACAAATATCTCACTCTCCATTCCAAGTACACCAATGAGAAGGTTAATCTCCCGGGGCTTCATTTATAAAAGTGTAACCTTGAAATAATTCCCCACAGTTGGCTGACATTTGACTCGCAGAAAAAAGGAGCTCGGGAACCATAACTCTCCCAAAGTTCTTAACCCCATATGAATTACGCGAGGTGGAAAAATGAGAAGGCCTTTGGCAGATATTGTTATGGCAGGGTTCCAACATGTCCTCCGTTCGTAACCTTACACATAAATCTCATAACAATATCTCCTGGGAGAGGAATGTGTCTCAGAGGCCACTTATCACTGTGCGAAGTAAATCCGTCTTAAACACACGGTTGACATTTCCAACAGCAGGTGTTGCTATCGATGAGCTACTGTTTCTGTCACTGCTGCGATGGCGCAACTAACATTTTTTAAGTAAAAGCAGATTGCATTTCACTTGTTATTCCCAAACACTTGAACTGATAGTGAATCTCGATCAGCTGCAGACTTATATCCAGGTATTTACTCTGAGCCAAGCACATTTACTCTTCTGGTTTCCCACGCTACACAAACCAAATATGTCCGAACCCAGAACAAATAGATGCAGACACAGACATCTCTGAGGAGTAAAATTAAATCAGGAGCCTGCGGGGTGTTAAACTCCCAGAAGCCCCGGCGGCACATCAGTGAGTGTTTGACAAAGTCGTTAAAAAGCGCTCAGTCTGGACTTTCTCATCACGGGAGGGGACAGAGGGGTCAGGTTGACATTTAGATTGAAGCTGGGCAGGAAACATTAAGGCTGCTAGGGGATCCCACTGAACTATCCGTATGTGTTGTGTGTGTGTGTGTGTGTGTGTGTGTGTGTGTGTGTGTGTGTGTGTGTGTGTGTGTGTGTGTGTGTGTGTGTGTGTGTGTGTGTGTGTGTGTGTGTGTGTGTGTCACTATAGCCAGTTAAGTACCTCAATGTGTGGGTGTGTGAGTTATCTTTTAATTTCCCTGGGTTTTCGAAGGTTACAAGTGTTTTATCACACACACACACTCTCAGTTAATTTGTGAGTCAGTGCCAACAGAGGACGGTGGGAAAGCAAAGAGTCATCTTTATCTCTGGAAATGTGGATTAAATAATAAGAAACACAAGTGCTGAGGAATGAGTCCTCAAACCAAGTAATGAGTTAGCACTTTGGTACTTCAGCTTCCCTCGTCTCTTAGTCAGTGGCTTTTTTAAAATTGTTTTTTGGTCAGAGGCCTGAATAAGGTTGGTGGTTAACACAAGCTCAAATCATTTTAATATTTTGTTCAATGCTTTTGTCAAGGGAACCAAGGGGATGCTAACTTCCAGGTTGGCCTAAAAAAAATATGACTTATCCCTCCAGTAATATGCACAGTATGTGTCAGGTTTGAAGGGCCCGGCTACCCAAAACAACAAATAGGTGAACTCTACCGGAGCATTTTCAGAATCTGCTCCAGGAAAAGCAACACTGACCATAAATCACACAAGGCTTTGAACAGAAGCGCACACAGTTGGTGAAAGGAGCACGATCCAAGAGGTCGTTATAACCTTTGACATTGATGACTTTTTCAGTCTTTTCCCTTCATCCAGGTTTGATTGAACACCAAATGATCCTTTAAAGCACATTATCAGCTGTTGATCCCAGCGTTAAAGAGCTGAGGTCTGGTGATTTAATGTGGCCTTATGGGAAGGGGAGTTTCACTTTCTACCCTCAAATGACTGGAGGCTTTCCTTCTTTGAGATCCTTCCAATCACTATTCTGATCATGATGGAGAAGAGCAAGAAAAAATAAGAACAATTAAAGCTAAATAAAATGGGGATAACCACGTTTAAGTACCTCAAAGTTGAGTACGTGCACTTTATGACTTTCCCAAAAAGTAAATGACACATTGAGAGACTCTGCAACAGGTTAGAGTTCAGTCTACTCTACAGAAAATGCACACAGAGGCAGACGGTTGAGATTCACTCAGCTGTAGAGGACACAATTATCTCTTCATGCATCATCACGTCACGAGACTTTCCCCCAACTGAGCATCTTGATTGTCTGCAAGCGAACCAGCGTGTGTGGTCTCAGGCAGAGAGACGCATATTGGAAATATATGAATTGGGATGTTTTAAATGACTTAACAGAGTAAGCTGCAAAAGTTAGTTAAAGAACATACAACTCAAGCATATGGAACACTAATTAAAAAACACACTTACATGTAAACAAACACATGCATACAAGCAGGCTTTTCTCACACAATAACGCTGTTCGTAGGCCTAAGAAACAGGAAGGATTTTGAGGGTAGATTTAACATTCCAAGCATCAATTTCAGGAACATCAGCCAGTTCCTGAACTTATTCTGAAGCTGTATTATGTAATTATTTCCCACTTGCATGTTGATTTTATGAGACTACTGTACATAGAGGTATAGGGGGCTTAGTGGGAACACAATCTCTCTGTATACATATGCAACCATCCCATATCATTGCTCAGTCATCCATGTGCAACATTAACCCATTTTTCTTGGTTAATTACAGGCAGATTTACTTCACCCATGACCGCTCAAACACAAAGCAACACTTTTCTGCGGATGAGTTCCATTAAATGTGCATTTCCTGTCCTTTTGTCCATGTAGCATACGGCTCTAATATGCATTAAATCAGCCTTTTAACGGCTGCCTTTCAACTTAATTGCAATGAATATTTTCCACATGTAAACCAGTTTGCCACTTAAAAAAGGTCAAAGCACAATAAATCATGCGGCGAGTTTAAACGGCTGCATAGCAAATATCATTAACCTTTTAACACTCACACAACAGCATTAATCACTTCATTAAGTCTCTATTAACTACGTTTTTTCAGCTCAAATGTTAATATGCATATGAGTTTTGAACAGAGTTGCTCCCTTGAACATAATATCTCTTTAAAAAAAGGAGGACAGGTGACAGTCAGCTGAGGTTCAAACAGGTGCAGTCCCTGCAGGATTCATGCATTTTAGGATAACAATTCCCCAGATTATGTTAGTTTAGCACAACATACAACACCAAACTGAGATTTAAGGAGGTTGAATAAATCATGATGTCTCACCTGTCCAGCTGTCAATTGGAAAATTAAATCACAGCTCCACGTGTCTCATAATTCCTCTCAAAAAGCAGTTTCTTGAAGCTGTATCTCCAGTTGTTTCAGATGTCAGAGTTCAAAACTGCATTAGATTAAACTTGAAGCTGCAAGTAGAGTGAAACACTGCACCATGCACACACACTCTCAGTGCTCTATAGAAGCGAACACGCTCTGACATTGGGAGTAATATACTGACAACATCGTCACGTGACCATCACAAAACTCCAGCTGTAGTTTTCTCTGCAGCCGAGCAGCTGGTGCAGAACAGAGGGGAGAAAGAGAGCACCTCCTGTACATGTGCGCCCCCTGTTGGGTGTAGATGGTTTATTAATGGACCTATACGTTTTATGAAACTGGAATCAGAAACTGGAAAAGGAAACTGACAAACATGTCAGTATTTGACCTTTACACAAACTATTAGGACTACTGACATGACCTAATTTGGTGGTGCCTTCATGAACCCATGAAAAAAAATGTATATTATTATAATTGTAATCATTTTAAAATTATAAATCATATCTTCAAGAGCAAAGTACTGTGCTGTTTGGCAAGTAGGCTGATGTGTACCACTATCACCAATTCGCAACCAAAGTGAGTTAGTAAGGCCCTAAATGTAAACGTGTCTTAGTCCCTGTCTTCCCTGTCTTGTTGCATACAAATAAATACATTTCTCGGTCATTAAATGATAACAAAAATATATTAAAAACTACTTTGGAGAAGTTGGGCCTTAAAGCTACAAAGCTTCATTATTGAAAACGGAATGTTGCGTATTTTTCATCGTGATTTGCATGTGCAGTACAGGTGGCAGTATTCCTGACAGCAGTGAAGGCATCACGTGCAGCTGCACCTTGGTGGGCGGGTCCAGGAAGAGGAATGCACCTAATGGTACCTGAATGTTACTCTTCAGGTAGTGGAAAGGGTCGCCTTTAATACTTTTGTCAAAACCAAACGGACTGAAGGTAAATATCACCTACTTCCTGTAGCAGTAACCGATCCTAACGTGTGTAAAGGGTTTTGTTTGACCAGCTGTTTAGAGTGTCTGCTGTTATGAAAGGCAGCTGTTGATGGGTTACTGTACCGGGCCGTGTCTCTTCCCACACAGAACACGCCAAATTACATTCGTATTTTTTATATTTTCAACAGGCTTAATTCACCGGGAAAGCAAGACAATTGCTAAATCACAGAAAATACGTCTGAGAGTAACTACTGTAATTCGGCATTTGCCATGCGTTCAAGAAAACACCTTATGTGGTCGAAATGTCAACATTTTCAACCACATTTTACACTTCTTAAATCAACACGAGCTGTGTGTGTGTGTGTGTGTGTGTGTGTGTGTGTGTGTGTGTGTGTGTGTGTGTGTGTGTGTGTGTGTGTGTGTGTGTGTGTGTGTGTGTGTGTGTGTGTGTGTGTGTGTGTGTGTGTGTGTAAGGCAATGCAGTTTTCAATGAAGTGATGAATGACGAGTTTGTAAAATGTCAGACACAACTTTGAATCTATTCTCAAATGATAACAGCCCTCTTTTAATGAGTTCATGATTTGCTTTTTGCTAAAACGAGAAACAAAATTGAGCTTTCAACTCACATAAAATCAGCCTTAACCTCCTACCATGGTATGATAATGGATCAAAATCAGGCTACGAAAAGCTGCAGGTTAATTAAATGAAGTCTCAGTGAACTTGAACACCTCAGCAGTCCAATGTAAAGGCTTGTTCAAGAGATGATGTAATTCTGCAAGGCACCACAAGATGGTAGGATTACACTTTAGGATGCATGATGACCACACACTGCATCTTGAGTGTACTGTTTGAACACTTTGTCTGGTTTGGTTATTTTGTCACATGAGAACATACCCATTTTAACACTTGTGGTCCTTTACTTTGTCCTTGCTTTGTCAGGTCGTCATTGTAACATTCCTAATTTCAGACTGTATTTCATTAATGCACATTGTGTGACTGCTTGTGTTTAGACAGTATTTTAATTAACATTCAGAAGTTTGGCGTCTTTAATGTATTTTTGAAGCAAGTTTTCCAGAGAAAAATGATTATATTCCTTAACTGAGGTATCAGTAAAGTATTGTTTTGCTACAAAAAGTGAAGCCCAGGCATCATATTGACTTAACTAGAGTAAAAACAATCCAATTATACCCATTTATGCTCAAGAAAACATGGAAAATGCAATAGTTTTAAGTTTGTGGAAATATCTTGTTTAAAGTTTTTCGAAACACCCAGAGTGATATCAATGCACTGCTTTCTGTTTACAACATCAGAACCACTTTACTTTCCTTCCTGGTACCACTTTTCTCTTCATACTTTTAATGCAGCTCCTGTTGCTATATATATATATAATCAAGATGCCAAGTAAAACCTGAATAGCTGCCCAAGAATTCACTTCAACGTCACTACCCTAAAGCTCAATACAACTTTCAAAGTACAAGTCAGCAGGCATGTGTTTGGTAAAGATTTAAACACATCCATTTGGATTAAGTAGTGGACATTAATTAATAAGTTGCAGTTATAGTACAGGATGGTAAAATCACTGTGGTACAAAAAGCCAATTTCCAAACCCTTCTTGTTCCCGTATATTACTTTTGTTTACAAGTCCTGGTTTACTTGTAACTGGGCGACAGAAATGAATGCTTCAGAGCAAAACAAGAGGCTATACATCCACTTTATTTCCCTGCAGATTTCAGCCCATCTTGGGAGTCATATAGTTTAAGAAACGCTGTCCATAGGCATAAAAATCAGCCTTGAGATTTCCTTCTTTACCCTCAGCTCGACCTGTCTCCAGTTGGAAGTTTCCTCCGTGTCTTTGCCCCGTTGTAAAGGTCTTCACCGTCTGTATGTCAATTACTCTGCTGGGACCTCGTTATTGCACCAGCCAATCACCCATCCCACTTAATTAACACAGAAAATTACATTCCTGTATTTATACCCCAATAACTACACTGGCCCGCTGAAAAGGTCACATCAACAGTTTAGCAGTTTTCGCCCTATAGCGCTGCAGCCCAGGAGGATATAGCTGGGAGGAAAGCCAACAGAACCGCAGGCTAAACAAACTTTTTCGGGGAACTTTTCTGACCTTTTTTTTGGTGTCTGAGATGGTGGGTGTCACCTTACTGTTATTTTCAGCCTTGAGGAATCCCTCAACGAGATGTCTGTCAGCATCTTGGTAAGGCCATTTAATCTCAAGTGTTAAATGTCAAGAGAAAATGACATTTCCTTACGTTTGAGGGACAACAGGCAGCAATGTCCTCTGCTAATGGGCAAAACTGCACATGAGATCCTGCAGAGGGGAAACTGCATGTTCTATGTGACGACAATTCTGCTTAAACTCTGGTGAGGTGAACTTTAATCATCACGGGAACACTTGTCAGGTTTATTACTAGCATAACGCCTCCTGTCCTTATTGGAATAAATTGTAACAATTTCTCATTACTTATTTTCTGGATAAAATGTTCTGGCAAAATTTAAATGCAACACATTTGGGTTTTAAAACATATGTAGGTAAAAAAAAACCACCCTGCATTTTGTAAAATGGTAATGTATTTGTTCCACTGTTTTTGTTTTTTAGTATTGACTGCATAATTGCTAACGAATAACACTTAATTGCAGCCTGACAAACAAGAAGTGATGTGTCATTAAGTTTAATTTTGAATGGAAACCAGGAAGAATAGAAACAAATACCCAAATGATTATATTAATAAAGTATCTTTTAGCCAGTGTGTTTCTGCAAATATTAATCAAATACAATTAAAAAATCCTCTATATTTAAACTAAGGCTTTATCTGCTGTAAGTACGTCATGAAGAGAGTAAGCTATGATAGATTATTTAAAAAAAAGAACTTCCTTTAAACCATTCTTGGAGTATTTCCCACCTGACTGCTTATGTTTCTTGTCCATCAAATGGCCAAACCTACATTTGCCGTTCTGTAGTAAACCTGTAAACCTTTTGTTCTTATCTCTTCTGGTTTTGTTTTCCCAGGGTGCTGCTGCTGCTGCTGTGGTTGCAGAGTGATGGGCCTGTCGAAGCGAGTGTCATTGTGGTCGGTGGAAGAGGTGTTGGAGTGGATGCAGGACTATCACCCGGCCAAGATGGACACGCTCCAAAAAGCCATAATTAAACACGCCATATCAGGTATTAAGCCATGCATCAAACTCAACCTGCTTTGTTTGCACAATTACTACAAGACTTTATTAGACAGAGATTTGATTGTACTGTACACACACATCCAGTTAATGAATGAATGAATGAATGAATTCCCACACATGCACGTCTCTCTTCCAGGCCGTGTGTTGCTGAGGTTAAAGGACCATCACCTGGAGCTCCTCGGGGTGGAGGCTGAAGAAGAGCAGCAGGAAATCTTGCAAGACCTGCTACTCCTCAGAGTGCAGGAAGAAGTCAACGAACTCAACGACATCTGCGCAGGTGAGGATGCTCAATTACTTTTATTTTTAAAGGATTCACCATTCGACGCTCTGTATTTGGTTCGATCGGGACTTCAACTAGCGACCCTTTTGTTCCCAAGCCAAGTCCCTAAAGACTGGGCCACTGGGTTTAATAACATACAATTTAAGTTACCAAATCCACCAAAAAAGTCTTCTTCTTGTGTACCATTTGTGTCCAACAAAAGAGGGAAAATATTCTAACTATTTTTGTGTATTTTGTTCTCTTTGCTAGAGTGTTTTTCTTCATAGCGGTAAATAAATATCTTCAGGAGGACTGTGAGGGGCTTGTTTTTTTTCATTCATCCAAGAGAAGGAGGGAGAGAAGTGGGAGTGATGGAAATAACAAGACAAGGTGAAAGAGAAAGAAGAATCGATGAAGAATGAAGAGAGAAAGAAACCCATTTCCTGAGTGAAATCTGACCTGTGCAGATGGATGAGATTAGTTTTTGTCTTCTTTTTTTTTGAGCCCTGCTGTGCATTAGTCTCTGTCTGTCTCTATAGTGGGTTAACATCCTATCAGGAAATATTTTTAGCTATGTAAAACCACTTTAGTCAAGACTGAAATGTCTACTGGATAGATGGTAATAGTCGTTCATGACCCCAGAGGATGAATTATAATGCTACTCATTTTTAACTCGCGAACCGTCATCAAGTCCTTTTGTACTTTTGTAAATGCACAATAAAAAAAAGCCAAAAAGGCACTAATATTTCATTTAATGTATAAAACACTTTTCGATTACTCGAATACACTTTAAGAAATATGTTTCATACAACTTTAAATAAAAGAATTGCAAGAAAATACAACATGCAATGAATTTAGAGAAAATACAAAGAAAATATAGGCCCCCAAAAAAGTAGGTTTTGGTCAGTTCAAGGAATCCTCTTGTGAACGTCTTCAAATGAAACGGTCCAAACATTTCTGAATGCCTTTTTATAAAATGCCCTTTATTTATTTATGTTGCCCTTCTTGTAATGTGTGTTCTAGGCATCAATACCACTCCACATTTGTATTGCGTACAGAAAAAGGTCATGTCTGTTTGTGTACATCAGTTCATGGCGATTGGTTGGATTAAAATAGCTGCTTTGGAAAGACACTCGAGGCCATGTGTGTATCATTTTGCAGACTTGTGTCTCTCAATCACATCCAGTTTTCTCCTATAATGTTTCCACTGAAGGAAATACCCTAACCCAAGACTTTCCCTTTCCTGTAGTGTTTAATATAGATGTTTGTGCATGTAAATGGTCTGCAAAGGCTTAAATCCCAATATCTCCTTTAGAGGGAGTTGCCTTAAACTCTTCAATCGGACTCCTGTGGTGTACAAGATATACCTCACTCCTTTGTTAACTTCTGTAATGTAATGACATCACTATGAAACACTCACGCTTCTACTGGCTCCAACACATTGTAACTGATAGGCTAAAGGGGCGGGACATCTCCAAGCTGTTGACCAATCATAACAAAGCCAGCCAGCTAACCAATAAGAGCAGACTGGGATCTGGTTTCAGACAGAGGGTGAGAAAAAATATGAACCTGAAAATTAGTTTAATATGTACTCTTCAAGCCAAATTCAATGGTTTGTCTCCCAAAAATGTGCAAACATGCACTAACAAGCTTACTCAAAGGAATTCAAAGAGGCAAACTGTTAAGAGTGAGAAACAACTTGCTTAGGAAAACTTCACCAAACATCATGAGTGACCTTTCCTCTTTTCTTTCTGACTTATTCCGTGTGTGTGTGTGTGTGTGTGTGTGTGTTTGTGTGTGTGATTAATACCCCAGGAGATGGTGTGACATTTGATTTGGTAGGGCGTGGTTGCGGGAAGTGCTTACTCAGCAGAAATGTAAATCCACCTCACTGATGGAGTGAAGGGGGTGATGAAATACACCACTGACCCTGACGAAATAGCCCGAAGAAAAAACTCTGACGATAAACACACTAATGCTAAATCAGCCTATTGCTAAATATGTTCTCTTTTAGGAAATGGCAGTGGGTTGTTTTGTGCATATGAAATAAATAACCTGAAGATGCATTTGTAGAAATATAATATGACTCGATGGCTCCACTTGATTGACATCCAAATTAAGTATGGTTTTTAATCTCATTGACATCTATGTTGATTGTAGGCCTGCAATATTTAATATTTATCATTATTTTGAACACTTTATGGTGGTGATGAGCTGCAAAGAGTGTAGAAAGAGGGTCACAGGAGACCGGAAAGGGAGGGCACAGGAAGAGTGAGACACACCGGGCTTACCAAATAACAGTTTGTTTAAAAAATGCTCTTCAATATTGCAATTTTTGGTGCTTTTAATATATATTTTTCCCTGTACAATTCTATGTTTTCCTCTATATATAAGTTCCTGAAATAATTACTAGACTAACATGAACAAGGTGCATCTTCTTTCGAGCATGTCATTTAAAAAAACCTGTTTCCACAAACCCGATTCAGTCTATTTGATCTCTTTCTTTGCTGTCCCAGGCTTTCTTGCATGCATGTGTAACGTACGTGTGGCTAAATTAAATTAAAGACCTTGACATCCATATTTAGTGGATTTTCTATTTACAAATCACAGCTCAACCTCATATATTGAAAATTAATCAAACAGACACAGAGAAAATATAAATAAATAGTCACATTTTACAGTGAGCTCACTTCTGTTGATGCTTTGTGACACACACACACACACACACACACACACACACACACACACACACACACACACACACACACACACACACACACACACACACACACACACGTTGACTTGATTTATCCCTGTTTTTGGTCAGAGAGCCACACATTCAGGAATAAATCCACAAATTCTGTCATTTTGTTCTCCATTGTTCCACAACCAGGCCAACACTGCAGCTGTGATAGCGACCTGGTGTCCAAGGTTTCAAAAAGGCCAGTTGAAAGTCAGCGAGAGCCTCCTCCTCGTCCTCCTCCTCCTCCTCAGTCCTTTAGCGTCTCCCAGACAGAGCAGCCTCTCTGTCACTTTCTGGTGATTTATTCATAGCTGCACCAGGGAGAGAAAGATCAATACTTTCTAAAAGAAAAATGACTTAGCGTCAGGAAGAAAAAGAGAGAAGTTCAGTGCAAGTTCAGAGGGGATGTGAAAGTTTAGCAGGCCATGCCAGGAATCCGCTGCACACTTCACCGCATGCTGGCACGTTTTCCTCCTAACTATAGGCTAATCATTTGAAAAGTAACACCATCAGCTCTACTTATGACTCCCTCGGTGCAGTCATTTGTCACATTATGTTTCTGTTATACCTCTGAAAGTGGCTCTTGGCGTTACCTTGAACATAAGCTGGTTTCCTCCTGTGTGAAAACTGCTGGTGGTGACAAATATTACGGAGCGGTCTATTTGCATTCTTGGCGTGCTAGTTTGCAATGTCAGCTAACCCGACAGCTGCTGGCAGATCAAGCTAACACAACAGGACACAAAGCTAACACAACACTAGCACTGCTAACATGCTGTTTACTGAAGAGCAAACAAATCCCATGTGGGAGCTTGGATGACTGCAGTGTACAGTGTTTAGTTGAAGTTTACAGGAGGATCAATACACTTTCAAAGCAGCCATTCAATCTCATTTTCCATTCTGCTATTCAGACTCAGTTTTCCAATTTATTCCAAATTATAAACTATATTTCTGTTGATTTCTGCACATACCGCTCTACTGTAGTACGGGGCACAAGCTAACATAGAATATAAGTGAGGGTTTGAATGATGGATTGATTAATGGTCCAGTGTGTGAGATTTAGTTGCATCTACCCGGGCTCGTTCTCAGCTAATTAAAACACGTCAATTCTTAGTTTTATGAAACGATACTCTAGTGAATACCTATATAGGAAAGCTATATTCCATTTCTGCAAATAGATCATCCTAAATCCTGCACACTCAACCTTTAAATAACCGTACCCGTAGAGGTAAAGATGAGGAATTATAATTAAAAGCATGTGCTAATGTAAAAATCTATTTATAATATGAAACCCATCTGTATGGATTATAGGATTATATTATTATACATTTCACCTATGAGTGGTTCAACTGGAAGGCCCAAAACATCCGTTCTATGACTTCCACCGAGATGGTATTTCAGTCACCCTGCACAGTAATTACATATCTATAGTTATTCCTCAAAATGAAATGGTAATACTATATTTGTATTCCCCTGTGAGAAAACTTTCCAAAAAGTACACAGATCTCTTTCTTCTCTGCTTAGAGCTGCAGGCAAAGAAGCATTTTCAACACCCAGTTTTACAGCTCACACACTCCTCGAGGTGCATATGTATGTGTGCTCACGAACATCCACACTATACTTGCCGCGTGTGTGCAAAATTGCCTGTGCATGCAAGCATTTTACAATACAAGTGAAACTGTCACTTGAGAGCAACCAAACACCACATCACATTTATTACATTTTCCCCGAGTCTGTGCTTGTTTAAAAATCACTCCTGCTGCAGCCTGTAGTTAACCAACTGTAGAGCAACAAAATGTGAAACACGGAGTCTGACAAATATCTGCTTTTAAAAATGCTGCTTTTGTTCAGTCTGGATGCAGAACGAGTAGGTGGTTAGAGGTTTTCAGCTCCTGCAGCACTTGGGCCTGCAAACTGTCGAGTTCCTGAACAAAACATTGAGTTGCTAACCCGAGGTGAGCGGACCTTACTGAGGAGGAGGTCAAGAGAGGCTGGAGTTACTGAGCAAGATTGGTAACAAGAAGTTTTGCATTACTGTATCTGAGAAAATCCTCGAGCTGTTTTAGTTTTTGAAAAAGTAATATCAGGTTTTTGTGAATATATCACTTCCTTTTTTTGTGGATCATGACATATCATGACTAATATTGATCTGTAGATGTATTTGTATATTCATATTCAAAATACGATGAGTATGTTTGATGGAAAAAGTTTAAACTGAAGGAAAAATAGGATGGCTGACGGGTGCAAACGCGCTACAACGGCCCATACATTTCCATAACATCTTCGCCAACTTGATAATCCATGCACAGAATTTAGAAAGCATTCTCCAACTTTATTAAGAGCGCTGGAGCTCCAAACACAATGGAAACAAGGGGACACAAAAACCCGATGCACACAGCTACATAACCATGATAATATCAATAGGAATCATGTGATCACATTGTTAAAATAAGCCGATAAAACCAACATTTTCAGTTTTGAAAATCAGTTTTGAAAAATGTGTATTTGTATTCGTGTGAAAAACACCAAAGAATGTTGTACAAATCTAATTAATGCAGCTTTAAAATGCAATGTTTAAGCTTAAGTATATTTATTAATTGTGTGATCTGAATGTGACACTGAATAAGTTGACAGTTTTTTCTTGAGGGTATCATTCCTAAATCGATTACCTTCCCTTTACTTATTGTGAAACTGATTTCAAATCCCACCAAATCTCCTTTGTCAATTCAAGCTTTCAATTCTCCTCAACGCTTCTTTCATTTTATTCCTCTACGGTCTGACTCATAGCCTGAAAGTCGATGTCTCCAGCTACATACAAACTGGATTCCTGTCATGGATCTTCTTAGCAATAGAATTACAGCCAAAAGAGAGACATCCTGCAGCCTGAAGCCTCTCCCTCCTGAGACTCTTTCAGCAGTGATCAATGTGGCGTAACCGGAAAACTGTCCACACATTCAGTCAAACCATCCCCCCAGGTGAGAAGAGATATGAATGAATAAATAGGGAAAGAGCAGGTTGTATGTTTGCATTATGGTAAAGTAGTCCTGTTGACTTCCATGGATACAAAAAAGGTGTTAATTAGAGCTATTTCCTGTCTGTACGTCCTCTGTGTTGATGATTATCAGCCAGTTTTCATATTCTTGGCTCAGGGTTGGGTGAACTGATGCACCTGGTTTGGAGTGAACAGAGGGGGGAAATAGTGAGAGGGATAATAGAGAGAACAGATAAAAGCAGATTCAGTGATCCTGCTGGGTTTATTAGCAGAGCACACCTGTTCATGGGCTACAGCAGGTGCCTCCAGCAGACAAGGCCAGACTGAGCATACAAGTGTGTGTCTGTGTATTAGTCCAACCAAATATGGCCGTCTGCTACCGAGCACACCTATTTGTCAGGACAAACGAATGACACAGGAAGGAAGGCCAGAGCCAAAAACAGAAGCAGAATAAAACACTGTGTACTTTATTACCTGGAAGTGGGAAAATGAGTTCTGTCAACAAATGGTCCATTTATTTCCCCGCACATCAATGGGCTCCTGGCACTTGATTTATCTTCTGTGTATGGGAAGCAATGGAGTGAGAAGAGAGATAGCGAGAGCGATGAAGGATGAGGAGGACGGGCTCCTGCTGTATTTAAGCCTTGTAGGAACAAGCATCACAATGTTCCACTGAGAGCGCAGAGATGGAAACTCTGATCAGGAATCATCTTTAACCACTCCACAACAAGTCGAGCAAGTAAACTCAATCTCTGTTGTCTTCACGGCACATGGTGGAGCTTTCTATCCAGAAAACAAAAAAGCATTTTCATTGCACACAGAGGATGTATTTTCCCCAGGTATTCAACTGGTATTGTGTGAGGGAAGAGTTTGTTTGTTCACCTGCCTGCAGAGATGATCCTTTCATGAAGCATTTACTCACTCTGATTTCTCTCGTCGATAGTGACACCAGGAACAACACACCTGCTGACATCCTGTTTCTCTTCCTTATTGCCTTGTTTCATTCCTGTTGCATCAACCTGGAGCTGCACCTGCGTGTTAGCCCTGATACTGTAAACCCTAATATGGCAATAAATCATTGAGCTTTACCTCTCTGTCTGTGTTTTTCTGCAATGGGGCCAACTCCACATTTGTTGTGGTATAAATCTGAAGTTTCATAGTATGACAGCTTTATTATTTTAGTTAATTTGTTCCCAATATGATGTAGTGAAGATGTGGCTAAAACTACAAAATTATAACCTCACATGTAAGCTCTTTTATACTGTTTTGGTGTTTTCCCTTCCCTGTTGTGTGTTGTATAGGTTTGAGTGCATGTAAATGGTCCACAAAGGCAAAAATCCCAAGGTTTCTCTCCCAAACACTCCTCCCCCTGCCTGAAACTGATACATTATACTCTTCCAGACATATTGACATCACTACATTACACTCATGCTTCTATTGGCTATCACTCCAGTACATTGTACTTCATAAGCTAAGGGGTGGGACATCTCTAAGCCATTGACCAATCACAACAGAGCCAGCAAGCTAACCAATCAGAGCAGACTGGGCTCTGGTTACAGACTGTTAGAACATTAAAGCATGTAAACAGGTCACATTAGAGGCACAAAATACAAATATGAATCTTAGAAATGAGCATTAAATATCCTCTTTAATTTACCTTTGTGGGTGTGTGTGCATAATATGTAAGTGTGTGTTTGGCTGTCATGTTGATCAAGATAATCACATATTACAGTCAACTCCATCGCCCTGATGGATGCTCTCCTGAACGCCTGCTTGCTCCTCATCAAATGGATTACAGTAAATTATCCCTCTTCACACACTCACTAGAAAATGTATGAGAACGTCAGTCATTTTGCCTTCACATTAATATTTCACTCTGGTTAGTCACTGAGGCATAGCTCCGACTATAAATCAAATATTGTGTGTGTGTGTGTGTGTGTGTGTGTGTGTGTGTGTGTGTGTGTGTGTGTGTGTGTGTGTTTGCACTAAATGCCTATACCAGTTTGTGTGTGTTTGTGAGCAGCCTTTAAAACAGAATATTAAAACATTAAAGCTGACAGAATGACAGAGTGTACTGCGCAGGGTGTTGTGGATAATTGAAATGCCAAAAGCTCAAGATGGCCGCCTCATTTTAACATGAATTTACAGCTTCCATCACAAGCCATTAATACTGAAAATATTTTATGAGGAAGCCGTCACGGATTTCATTTATCCAGGCGAATATTCGCAAGATAAACCATCGCCTCGACGTTGACAGAAACAGGGTCTTGCTGCTTTTACTCAGACATGCATCGATGGAAAAAGGGCCGTGATGGACAGTTGGGTTGAATTTCACTTTAATAATTCAAAGGCTTGTAAATGGTCATGATAACCCCTAAAAAAAACTGTTTTCAGTAAAGTGCACTTTAATTAATTACACATTTTATGTATTTGATGCCAAAGAAAACAGCTTCTGACACTGTCCCACTGTTTTTTACCAATTTTATTCCTCCATGCTATACCTGTATTGTGCAATCTTAGCTTTAAATTGTATTCTCTGACCTTAAAAAAGACTGTTTTCATCCTATATAAATACACTTGCCATTGCTTTGCCAAGTTAGCACCAGTTTTTAACGTGTGCTGCACCCTCTTAGAGAATAACTGCACAAACACAAAGGAAATAAAGGTTAAATCAAAAATGGCTAGTATTTTTTACTCAATAGTCTCACCGAGCTTTCGGACGTGATGCGGTCTCCATAACAACGGCTTCCTCGCCCCGATGAGCTGTTTGTGACATTACAAGCATCCTCTTGACATTTCACAGTTTGGGGCGAAAGGTCAGCAGTCCTGGGCAAGAAGAAGAAGGAGGAGGAGCAGAGAGGGAGGAGAGGAGTCCTGCTTCTCTTTACCCTGAGTCCTGCAGGCTTTTCCTTTCATCGATTGACCCTAATATGTTTCTTCTACATGCACACACACATATATATATACACACACTCTGCCGGTGGTGACACGAAGATGCATTGAGGTGAAGAGGGATGCATTCAAAACCTATTTAGACCATCTTGAAACTGGAGGTTGTATGTACAGGGAACATGTTAGAATTATCCTGTTTCATCCAAAAAAGAAAGAGCCTACAGAGAGTTCTCCTTGTCCTACTTACTGTCTCCTCTTCTGCCTTTTCCTGTGGTTATAATGCAGGAGTAGTAGCCTTTTAAATTTAGGTTGAAACAGTTGAGTCTATTGAGTTGATACAACAGAATCAAGATGGTAAAACAGGAGAGGTAAAACAGACTGTGTAGCCTACAAGTGGCTGTATGTGAAAATGCACAACACTGTGAAAAAAAGGTCGCCAGATTGACAAAAAAATGCACAAATGACAGCCTTAGAAATACCATACATTCACAGCTAGACACAAAATATTGCACGTGTATCCTGATGATGATAAGTATTATTCCAATGCATCTAGCCTGACATTTTCTTTCTCCAGAGGGCTCTTTGTGTGGATGCTTTTTGAATTGGTTACAACATAAACAGGTGAGCATTTGTGAACTGTGGTTCGGACTTTTGGTTAATTATTTGGGGAACATCTGGTTTGAGGTTAACTTGAAGTCATAGCCTCATTTTCAGTTTATTTATCTGCAGTTGAGACTATGCTCGTTGTAACAAAAAAAACAGCAAGGAGAGTAAGATTTATTTGGATATTCATTGTAAACTATTTCATCAAGGGGTCGACAACTCTGCCTGTGACCTTACAAAAGACACTGTTGGCCGTGACTTGATACCTTATATGTTCATTTGAAACTTAAGTTTAAAAGGGTAAAATGATGACTTGATGATATTTTGGACGGACTATGATGTAAGCTGCAACTTGACTGATTATGTGGAGGCATGCAACCAGTTCCAACCAGTTCTAGGTGTATATTGCATTTGGTTCTGGTGCTGTTTTCCCAGTCAGAATGCATGCTGCTCTGTGATGTTATCCACATGCCATTTTGTTTTGTCATTAAAAAAATATGTGTTTGCTTCCCCTTTTAAAACTTCAGTGCATGCACTTCTGTAGACGGAGCAGGCATTTTAGCTGCTCTGTTGGTTTGTTATGACTCTCAAATGGATAATAATTACTGCCTCGCTCTTTGTGTTGTGTTCGGCAGCAGATGGTCGTGGAAATGCGAATTGTTGGAAAATTGTACTGCAGCCTCAAATCCTGAGCTGGAGCATCTGAACAGAGCAGCTAGCTGCCCAGCTGGCTATGCGTGTGTGTGGCTGTGTGTGTGTGTGTGTGTGTGTGTGTGTGTGTGTGTGTGTGTGTGTGTGTGTGTGTGTGTGTGTGTGTGTGTGTGTGTGTGTGTGTGTGTGTGTGTGTGTGTGTGTAACATTATGAGGTAGCATGAGTCATTACACGAAACCAATAATCACAAAGCAGATTACAGCCATGGATATGTTTTTTTACTATTTAGTGTGTGATGTGGTGTTAGCTGAAGGGGGGGTTCACGTGCCCCCATCCCATGATATGGCTCAGTCAACAGCGTTAGCATTTAGATGACTCCTTCACATGGCATGCTGAACAAAGATTAAGAGTTTAAAACATTTTTTCTCACGCAGGAATCACTTCTCGTGTTGCTGAAAGTTCTTGTTGTAGAACTTTGAATCAGTTTCTCTTCTCTGGTATCAGGAAAGAATTCCCCTTAAAGGGACAATTCCCCCCCTTAAAAACATTGGGAAAAGTGTTTCCTCTTACCTAATCGATGTAGTTTGGGCATGAGTTTTAGATATCAATCATAGGGATGTGGGAAGAAAATGTCCCTTTCTGGGAAGATGAAGAAGTTATTCAAAATGTGCATTTTGTTGATTAACCAATATTCTTAAGACAAAATACATCTCAAGGTGTTTTTTGCATCTGCATATTTCTACTAAATTCACCAATAATGATCATAAAATAAGCCTAACTTGCATAAATTAACAAAACATTTCAGAAAACATACCGTACAAACGTTTTCCTTTAATGTAAGTAATTACTTAGGCGAGTCATGATGATATCTATCTGGTTTACCTTGTTTACCTGTCTTCACGTAACCGCAACTTCATTCAGTGATAGAAGAAGTTTCAAGATTGTTTCCTTAAGTAAAAGTAAAGATACCACACTTAAGTAAGATACAAGAGCAAAAGTACATTATTAGCCAACAAGGTAAAGCTGCATCACAGCATCCTAAAAGCTGGTACAGGACAGAAGTACACTTTACTTACAAGTCACCTTAAGCTTCAGGATTGATGGTGAAAATAAGGAAGTGGATGAAGTGAAGCGGTGGACTGAGACTGGAAACAGATCAAAGTTTAGCTCCCTCCTTCTCTGTGCTGCCCTGCATCTTTCTCAGATTTATCTTCCCCTAATCGACCATGAAGCCATCAACACCAGCCAATCCCTCAGAGTTATCACATTGCAGGTAAGTGAAAACAAAACTGGTGAGCAGAGGTAGTGTTTCAGACAATCGTTGGCCTGTGTTTTTCTATAATTCAAAGTCAAAGGATTTATTCTGCTATTGTTCAGCCAGAGATCAAAGATGAGAAATCTCCTTTATAGTGTTGTTTGAAATCCAGGATTTATACCGCTCCCACCTCCTGTGAGCGGTCCATTTCTGGCACCAGAACAACGGGAAGACATTAAACTGTACCAGCAACAAGTTTTACAGCTATAGGTTTACAGGATGTTGAACAAAAAGGAAAAACAATCCAGCCAAATCAATACGACACAATCTGTAATATAACGATATAAATTATTTTAAACCCAGATCGCATCGGGCAGAGACTGGAGACACGGCAAGTAAATCTTATTTATAAAGCCCTGAATGGATTCAAATGAGCAGAAAACAGAGCTGGAAGGACTGAGGATGTAAGACCTTCAATCACAAAACCAATGGATCAAATTAGTAATGCAGAAGCTGGAGAAGATGCACCTTCAACGGCTCCATTAAGAGATTTGAAAAGCCCATTAATAACTTGGTGTGTACAGGAAGTCCATTCGTTTCAGATGATGTTCTTTTAGGTTTCTTTGTTTAGTAAAAGGATATAGCACTTTTCTAGTCTTTGTAGACACAGCCAGATGTAAGTGCAGTATTTATTTATCATACTGCACATATTTTAACTGGATGGCTCATGTTAGAGTATAACAAAAACACAACTGTAGTGCGGTGAGAAGTACAAAGTGTGCCAGCACGGCCTCTGGTAGACCCCCACACAATATGCACTGTTGAGATCTTGTGCAATGAACGGCAATGTGCAATATAAGACACCTTTCTTTAGATACTGTGCAATCATCATCATCATCATCATCATCATCATCATCATCATCATCATCATCATCATCATCATCATCATCATCATCATCATCAATCATAATTGTTATAATGTCTCAACTCTTTTCATTACACACGTAATTTGCGTCCTAGCCACTTCTGCGTCCACGCCACTTCTGCGTCCACGCCACTTCTGCGTCCACGCCACTTCTGCGTCCACGCCACTTCTGCGTCCACGCCACTTCTGCGTCCACGCCACTTCTGCGTCCTAGCCACTTCTGCGTCCTAGCCACTTCTGCGTCCTAGCCACTTCTGCGTCCTAGCCACTTCTGCGTCCTAGCCACTTCTGCGTCCTAGCCACTTCTGCGTCCACGCCACTTCTGCGTCCACGCCACTTCTGCGTCCACGCCACTTCTGCGTCCACGCCACTTCTGCGTCCACGCCACTTCTGCGTCCACGCCACTTCTGCGTCCACGTCACTTCTGCGTCCACGCCACTTCTGCGTCCACGCCACTTCTTCGTCCTAGCCACTTCGCCACTTCTGCGTCCACGCCACTTCTGCGTCCACGCCACTTCTGCGTCCACGCCACTTCTGCTTCTGCGTCCTAGCCACTTCTGCGTCCTAGCCACTTCTGCGTCCTAGCCACTTCTGGTCCATGCCAGCCACTTCTGCGTCCTTGCCACTTTTGCGTCCACGCCACTTTTGCGTCCACGCCACTTCTGCGTCCACGCCACTTCTGCGTCCACGCCACTTCTGCGTCCACGCCACTTCTGCGTCCACGCCACTTCTGCGTCCACGCCACTTCTTGAGTAAATGTGTTGATTTGCGTCACTACTTGTCTGAATGTCATCAATTAGCTAAACAGTGTCTCTGGCTCAGTGGAATAATATGCAATGTTCTTATTTCACCTGCTTTGATTTGTATCTTGTCCTGCCTGCCAGTGGTATCTAATTTTCCTTAAATGTCATTTAGTAGCTACATCAGCCAGGTAATATTTGGTTCATGTGTGTGTGTGTGTGTGTGTGTGTGTGTGTGTGTGTGTGTGTGTGTGTAAACTGGAACTATTGAAGTGCGGCTGCAACATGAACCACTCGATGGCACTGTTTGCTTCATGATCTGCCTTCAGTGTGGCTCCACAACATCTTAAACAGCACCTCTTAATTTATGAGATAAAGATATCTACTTATTAAATAATTACCAATTTGATTTGAATCAGTCAATGTCTTCGGAAATATAAGCGGCAGGAGAGATTGACGGATAAGTGGTCGAAGTTGATTTATTGGGCGGGATATTTGAATCATTAAGAGATTAAATGAGCTGGGCTTAATTAAAAGTGGTTTAGGTTGGCATAGAGTCAGTTCACTAAACCTTGACAAGCCTTGACAAATCCTTTTAACATCATTTGCAACTAAATTATCATTACCTCAAGGGGAGCCTGCAGAGTGCAATGAGACAAATTGCATGCAGATTACAAAACTTTCCAAGAGCCCGAAAGTGTTGCCTAATTCACTCTTGTAAATTGAAGGGAAAACAACAAACTCCATTAGAAATGTTCTTGATTAAGAGCAACACAACAAGACACGCTGAGAGTGAATTTGCATCCATTTAGCACCAAGCTGCACACCTCGACTGTTTACTAAAGGGAAGAATACAGTGTAAAAAACTAAAAAATAGACTGTACTGAAAGTATTACGTCAACAGATAAACATAATTGTATTAGGTTAGTTGAAAGCAATAATATTAAACCATTAACTCAATAATATAGCTTTCAAGCAAATGTTTATAAGTTCATATCTTAATGGAACAAGCTGCATAAAAGGTGCAACCAAAATGCCTAAACTGCATCATTAAGTCCTGTTTAATAACTCGTTTAAACTCAGATAATGCATCTGAAGGGAGTTTGGTTTGTAAAGCTGTATGGCAAAGTCAGTATTGAAGACCTGCATGCTTTTATTGCTTCCAAATACATTTCTGAAACCTTTCCTCATTATTAAACCGACAAAAACGAAGCTTCAAATGCAGACTGAGAGATGCTGAATCATTGCAAGCTCCTGCACCTCATATCAGATCCAACTGAATCGACATGCATGCTCCAAACCCCCCTCAGTGTGTCAGGTTTATCTTCTGCTGCTGCTGCTGATGCACGGTGGCGCAGCCCACATCCATCTGAGGATTTGAGGAAGGAAACATGAGGACATCGGGTCTGCTGGAGGCGAGCAGTCAGGATGGATTAACCGCGAAACACCACCAATCAGGTTGTTCATTTTCTCCATCACTCTCACCCTATTGAGGAAACCCCGCTGCCTGTTGTGCAGACCGTGAAGACGCACCTAATGGGATTTTATTGAAGCGCGTCTCTCCGGATCAGGTGCGCAGGCATTTCCTTAACTCACCTGGGATGATGATCATTGCTTATTTCTCACCCGGAGAGCAGGTGGAATAACATTTCAAAGTTTGGATCTTGTTTTTGTGGGATTTTCCTTTTTTTTTGTTATAGGGTGATGGCAGTTGATGATTTGACATGCATGTTAACACACCAGTTAATCCTGGATGGATGCTGTCGGGGTTATCACGGCTGTTCTCGCAGATGATCGTGTGTCTACATTTCCACCTCGGATACCTGCGGTGCTGGTAAATAGGTGCGCGCTCGCCCGGCCGGAGCCTCGTGCACGTGAAAATCACTCCGTGGTATTTCCACGAGGAAAGTTTGAGACTGGGGCGCGGGGGAGGATGAAGCCAGCGCACCGTTTTGGGCTTCCCTACGGACGCAGAGCTCAGTGACTGCTGGGAAAACGTGCTTTTAACGTAGTATAAGATCCGTGGATGGATTTGTGATCCTGGTGTTTGGGCGGTGGAGCTGGAGAATGTGTATCCGAGTTGAGGAGCGCTGCTCGGGCTGGAGGGGAGAGCAGCGGATGTCCGGATCTCTTCCCGGGACCACAGGTGTTCCGTGTAAACAGGTAGGGCAATGCACGGAGTTTGGTGCTAGCTCAGGTCACCGAAAACAATTGAAAGCAAGCATTACTATAATCCTAACAGTGTTTATGGAGATGGATTACTAAACGGTGCAGATATACCACGTGTTTCCTCATGCATCCCAAACCACGCTCCAAACCACATTGAGAAATCCTGCAGTTCAGTGCAGCGTTTCTCACCAAACATCATCGAATGTCTTTCTTCATTAAACCTCCAGCTATGAAGCTTGCACCAGTTGCATTGTAATGTAGTTTTATTTATGTGAATGTTGGGATTATTCACAATTTAATCGCAGAACCCCGAAACACGTGTCACTGAATTGTTTGAAAAAGTTACGATTTTGCAGGAGCAGTCTGCTGCAGGCAAAGCTGAATTTGCAAGGGTTACTAATGGTATTTGCGAAAAGTCTTGAAGCATATCTATAAAGTAAATAGCTCTGCTAAAAGTCAAATGCATGTTGAATTGGCAACATAGTCAACGTGTTCTATGATAACATTTCAGATGCTTGTATTCTTTAATAATGCCTCGCTTTCTGATTTACAACAAATCACTGAGTGAGATGCACCAGTTTAACTTTGTTTGATGCATATGACTATTTTTGTGGGGTTTCAGTTTCAAACTATTGAACACGAGACCTGTCACATGCACATTGCTTCTTTTTTTATTAATGCAAATCTACATTTGACTCCAAACACAGTTAGATTGATCAGCTTTTTAATTGATATGTAGTGCCTTAACACTGCTCCTCTATTAGCTTTCAGTCAAATAAGGAGCCAAATGTAACTGGATTTGTTGTACTCTATCTCTAACTGGTAGGATAATTCATCAGTACTTCTTCTGTTTCAGTGACTCCAGATCCCAACATGCCGAGCTGTGGATAGAGAGCCTGTCCTGTGGGTCGACCGGACCTGTGTCTACCTCCCTGCTCCTCCTCTCCTCATCATCCCCTAGTTCCTCATCCTCCTCTTCATCCTCCCCTCACTCTTCCTTCTTGTCTCTTCCTGTTTCTATCCCACCACCTCCTCCTCCTCCTCCTCTTCCTCCCCCCCACAGCACACATGCAGGCCAAGAAGCGGTACCTGCTTGTGTCTGTGGGGGCCGGTCTTCTCTTCCTCGTCTACCTGTGGGGTCTGCAAATCGGGGAGTTCCAGCAGCAGCCGTACCAATATCACCAGTTTCCCCAGTACCCCCAGTACCACCAGCCGGATTACCAGTACTACCACCACCAGAGCCAGGAGGTGTACCAGCCACAGCCACTGCCCCAGAGAAGTCCATCCAGAACCCCCAGGCACTGGCCAGAGTCCACCCAGCTGCTGGAGCCGTACCTGGAGGGAGGAGAGCAGGAGGTAAACTGTAGCTCATTTAGTAGCAGCAGTAGTCACTGGCAAAAGTGTAACGTTTATAGGACTGGATTATATATTGCTATATTGACATAGGACTTGAAGTTGTCTAAGATTTCTTTCCCCATAAGTGTCGTCTTTTAATGGTTTTAATTGCTGCATTGTGGTAAAGTGATGTCATTTTCTATTCTGAATTAGACCTTATTATCAAAATGGCGATATCCGATTAAGACGTGTGGGGAATTATTACTTATTATTCAATTTGTGACTCATGGCCTCTTGCCTGTTAACGCTCAGCTCTGTGCCTTGTACAAAAACCAGTTTGATCTTGTTATAACCATAAGAAGCTTAACTGGGAGACCACAGATTTGCCAAACTTGCACAATTTTGTCAAAAGGAGTGCATGTAAAGTGCTCCAATATGATTACTGTTGAATATTGACTATTCACAGTCGGATGTCAAGAGGAATATTACTGGAACATGCATATTTCTTTTGTCATGTAAAGGTTTAGAATGACCTGCTGTCTTATTAGAATAAAGGCACAACTGGAATATGATATGTTGTTTCAAAGGAGAGCTTTCTTTTCATGTGTTCTCTGAGAATTGATCATGCAGTGTTGATAGACTGATGAAATACACATGATTTGTAAATATAAACTGTGTGTCTACAGGAGGACAGCCCTCAGGTCCAACACCAGCACACGTCCCCTCGAGAACGCCGAGCAATCCGAGACAACATCTACAGGAACAAGCGCTGCCGCATGGAAACCTGCTTCGACTTTGCTCGCTGCCAGTCGGGCTTCAGGGTTTACATCTACCCCCCTCAGAGAGGGGACGAGATCTCCGAGACCTACAAGAAGATCCTGTCATCCATCGAGGAGTCTCGCTTCCACACCACAGACCCTTCGCGGGCCTGCCTCTTCATCCTGGCCGTGGACACGTTGGACAGGGACCAGCTCTCGGCTCAGTTCGTCCAGAACGTGAGGCTCCGAATCCAGAGCCTGCCCACGTGGAACGATGGCAGGAACCACCTCATATTCAACCTGTACTCTGGCACCTGGCCGGACTACACAGAGGACCTGGGCTTTGAGGTGGGCCAGGCCATGTTGGCCAAGGCCAGCGCAGATGTGGTGAACTTCAGACCCAACTTTGATATCTCCATCCCCTTATTCTCCAAGGAGCACCCGCTAAAAGGAGGGGGCATAGGATATCTGACGCTCAACGATGCACCGCCTTCCAGGAAGTACCTGCTGGTTTTCAAAGGGAAGCGATACCTGACTGGCATCGGCTCCGAGACGAGGAACGCTCTGTATCACATCCACAACGGGGACGATATCATTCTGCTGACCACATGCAAACATGGCAAGGACTGGGAGAAACACAAGGACTCTCGCTGCGACCGAGACAATGAAGAATACTCAAAGTAAGTCTCGCTTTTTGATCTCTCCTTTGTTTTCGCTGGGTTTGCTTTTTGAAACGAGTGTCAGTGCTTTGAAGTTCAATAAATGAAGAGGATTGTTTTTGTCTCGAAATAGCCTTTTCTATTCTCCGCTGGTATTGGAATTTCTTACTCTTTTGCTCCAGAAGTCCTTTTGGTTCTTTCTGCAGTGCCTTGGTCTCTGCAGAGAGGGCAGACGACCTGCTTGTTGTCAGATGTTATCTCAGTGACAGTTATCTCATTATCACCTCCTATTTGCTGCTGGTTGTTTCAAAGGCAGTGTTTGTTGCACATCATTACAGCTCCTCGTGTCTAGGGATGGGTTAATGTCTTAATCATTACAAATCCTTGTTTATTGGCTGAAAACCCTCCTGCTTGAGTGTGTTGTGGACGAGCCGCCTCTTCCTCTTTATTTGAATGAAACAGGTTGGATGCTTCATATTTCACAATTGTCCAGGAGTTCAGCTTCACTGTTGCTGTGCTCCTGAGACAAAATGCTACGAAGAATGTGTGTATGTTATGTGTGTGTGAGTGAGAGAGAGAGTAGCAGGAGAGCAGAGAAGTGTCGAAGTGAAGGAAAGTTTTGTCAGCTCAGCAGTTGGTCTACAGCAAAGTGATCTGAGCCGAGAAGAGGAATTCACCTTTTGAAATTTTTAGCGAGAGCTGACAGGAAAGACAAGATCATGTGGAGTAAAATGGGAACAATATTCTCAACTTTCCTGGAAACCTTAGCCCAAGAGTCAGCTGATGCATATTTACCTTTTTAGAGATTGCAGAACCAGTGTGAATCCTGCAAACCAAACTTTAGCAGGGAGCAATGTGACACAATGTCCTTGTTTTGGCTCGATTTTAACACAGTGATATCAAACTGAATGTGAGGTTTATTGTGTATTTATAACTCCTGGACAGCTCCAGAAAAGGACTGGAGTCAGGAGCGTCATCCAAAACAATCTCTTTATGTTAGCACTTCATTCAGTTATTGACTCTGAATCGTTCTTTATGTCTCGTTCATTAGTTTATCTAGATTATTCAATCGTTCTCTTTTGCGCTCTTCAGCTGGGTCATCGCGTTCTGGTGTCTCTAGGTTTAAGCAGTTCTTGGAAAGCCAGCAGTTGTCTCAAAGTCTTCATGAGACGACACCTCACACACAGCCGCATACACATCTCAGTACAAAATATAAGACATGCATTGATATACTATAGGATGTGTGAGAATGAACAGTGTCTTCAAAGCCTTTTTTTAGCCTTCAATTTTATGAAAATGCCCCATGGACATTGACCTTTAATACACTGCATGTGAACTAAGTTAATTTTAAGGGCAAACAGTTTAATCCTGACCTGACTAACCTCAATCTGACTGAGGCAAAGAGACCCGACAGAAGCAAAGCATCATGGGACAGATACCAAGTGTCCAAGTGTTACAGACTTCTCCCGATCAGAGAAAATATTGGATGATGTAACTTTAGTTTTTTAGCCCTACGTTAGAAAGGTTTAACCCTAGACTGTATTATGAGGGATTCAGTCACCTTTACTGGTCCCTTATTATAAAAACCCAGTAGCTAATTAAGATAAAATGCACACCATAAAGTCTGACACTTGACAATTGACTGTATTATCCTTATAGTTATATTATTTTTAACCAAGGTATTATATTTCATTCGTGTTTTGATTAATGGCATTGCTCCAAAAATAATAATCATTGTGAGAAACTCTGCAGTGGAATTATTAACAACCAGGTTTGAATCACATTATTAAAATTTGTGCTCCATATATTTTGGTCCCTTTTTTTTTATAGCTATGAACACACAGTTCCTTTGCTGTTTCTGTGATTTGGATTCAAACACCTTTTTAAATTAAAGCTAGGAGTCAGCAGTGCAACTCGAGTTAGGGTTTTATTTCCAATGTGTAAAGCATGTCTCTGTGACTGCAGTGTGTTTCTGAAAGGATTACTCTCTGGTTCTTTTATCTGCTCCACAGGCCAGTATGTTTTATCTGTAGCAGCTCACAATTCTCCAATATGTGATTTACTGGGATAATAATGACGATAAAAACAGCAAGCTGAATTTACGTTCCTGTGTTCTTCAAAAATGTCACTTAATTCTGGGGCCTTTTATTCCTTATTTCCTATTTATCTGCTTATTTGGGTGTGTTGTGTGGTAAGAGGGATGTTGCTGTTAATGTGTGTGTGACTATATTACTGCAAATTGTCGGTATATAAACAGGATGTTGTAGTACATAAAAATGTTCTCTGTACGAATGGAGGAGGCTGGTAAACGTGGTGGTTTTATGAGCTCTTAGAAGCAGCTTTTATGGGGAGGAAATATAAATGGACTTGGTTTCAGTAGAATATAAAAGTATTAATGTAAAAGGTGCTTGAAAAGGACAAATTATCTCAGACGAAACACAAAGCGTGATAATCAATGGAGCACATTAATGAACGGAGAGTGCTGAGAGCCTCCTCCACTAAACAAATACTACATTAGTCCTTTCCTTTCAGGCTGGCATGATATCCAATAACAAAAAGCAAAAAGCTTATTATGGCATTGAGTTTTATCCTCAGCAGAGATTTCATTTTTCTCCTCTCTTGTTCTCTTGTTACCATTTGTCACAGAGAGACATGTTTCTATGAACCTGAAACACTGATTTTAAAGCAGTAATGGATTTGGTGTCTGTCGATCATTTAGGTCTAACATTTTGAAAAGTACAAATTGAGAAGAAAAAAAAAATCGCCGGCAGAAGAGCTGCGATAATAAATCAACTGACAGAAAAATAGGCGACTGATAATCAATGAAAAGTACATTTTGATGCTTGAATGACAGACGGATGCTATTTTCAGCCTCTCAAATTGAGATTCCTGTGCCCTTTGATAGCATCATAAGTGACTACACTCTGTTGGTTTTAGACTGACAAAGAGCAACTTTTGGACGATTAATCTAAAAAATAAATGGACAGTTTAATCAACAATATAAATGATTGTTATTTAGCCCCTCATATCTCATATCTTATAGGTATACATTTTTCTTTTTGCTGAAACTTACTTAATCTCAGTTTTATTCACAGGCATTATTTTATTTCACTTAATGTCTTTTTTTGGTTGTTAATATTTGATGCTGCCTTGTTGGAGGAGCTGAGTTGTAGCCTAGTTGTTTCCAATGAAAATCGTGTCTACATGAAACCATATGAACCCTTTTTGAATCCTTATCGTCGTGACCGCGGTATCCATTTGATTGATTCTTTTCTTTTTGATTCACTCATGGACTGAATAGAGGCTTGTTGTCTAGAGAAATGGAATTCCCAGAGGCGATAATTTGTGTTTATTCCGACGGGTGATGCAAAAGTAATACAACATTTCAAACAAACTCTCTCCTACCTAAACTGGTACATTTAAACATTGAATAGAAAACCAAGCTATAGTGTCACACGCTCCCAACAAGCAAGGTCTAAAGACTGATTTTAGGGAAGAGAATGAGGGCCACCTTTTGAAAGGGATTTCTTTTAAAAAACATGATTAATTCCTGAGATAAGTCAGAAAAAAATTCAGACTTTTCTCGGAATTCTGGAAATGTTCTCCGAATTCCAACTTTAATCTCAGAATTCCTGACTTTTTTTTCAACTTGGTCTCATAGATCTTGAAAATGTTTTCCTCTTATGTAGACTTTAAATGATTTCCACCTATGTTGTTCTTGATTCTTGGTAGAACGGTATTCCTTTAATGAGACTACTTTTATTATTTGACTGATCTACACATCACCGAGTTACGCATGCTAAGCATCAGCTGTCGTCTCAGCGTCACGGTCTTGAATCTTGAGCTTGTGACTGAGAAAGTCTTCTTGTCTGTTTGAAGCCGTCTGCTCTGGTGTTTTACACGCAGCACATCAATACAGACATCACCAGAGGAGGGGGGTGGGGTCCTTCACAGCAAGCCTCCCTGATGGGAACAGAAACCGACGAGGATCTTGAAGCCTCGGGCGGTCGATAATTGCCCTCCAATTGAATTAAGCCGTGTATGAAGGGGATGGATAGAGATCTCACCTCCCACTGAGCAGCGCTGGATTGAACTCGGGCTGTTTCCACTGTACATAGATAACAGCCGGCTTCATCAATAGGAGCCGCACTCTACAGAAGTCGCTCTCCAACACTGTTTGATAACGACGGCTCAATTTAAGGAGCAGGCTGATAAGACGCTTAATTCAGATCGCCGTCATGTCTTTCATGATGGTCAAAAAAGAGAGAGGGAAGAAGAAGGTAGGAGATGGTCAGATGTGATGAGAGGTGTCGTTCTTCTTCTCATCTCTGGTAATCCACCGCCTCCTCCTGTCTCTGTAGCATCTTGATGCTAATTTAGCTCTTTCTATCCTTTCATGCTACTTCAAATCCATGGGAAAGTGTTGAAACCGACGTAACGTAGGATACATTTTTTTCCAAAGCAAATGTGGCCTTGTTTTCCAGGAAGTCCTGAAGGCATTTTTAAAAACTTCACAGGGACAATGTCAATTGGGTACATGTTTATCAATAGAAGCATTTAAAAGCCGCTTATATTTTGTCCATATTGGTCGATATGTTGGACAGAGTTGAACAGTAGGGCTGTACTTGTACTTTCCTTGAGTGTTTCCACTTAATGCAAATTAATCTCAACTAAATCTCAAAGCACCTTTTCACCTCACTGCATTTCTCTGACGGTTTTTCTACTTTTTAGATCACACATTTTCACACCCTTGCTGTCAAATGAAAGCTCAAAATGTTATGTTTTTTTAATGTCATTAAAAACAAATTCTGATGGACTCAAAGAGGAGGTGTTACTTTATGGGTAGAGAAAGTGTTCCCTATTTTTAGCTTTAAAAAACGGTTAAAATAGATAAACAGGCCAGTTTGTTCCACTTTTACGTAAAATCTGGATTTCACAGGCTACATATGTGATGATGTTATAGGATATGATGCATGTGTATATTAAACTACCAAACCATATATGTAAAGAGTCGACAGACAATGATCAAAACAATAGGCTGCAGTGAAATACAGCATGCACATCAATGCAGCAGTACGCTAATATTAATCCTACAACACCATAATGCATAAAAACAACTTTCCATTCTTGAGTTACAGTTTTTCTTTTACTCGTAGAAGTATTTTCATTCTTATTTTTAACTTTAAGTTGAAGGATCTAAATACATCTAGCAGTGACGCGAGCAAGCACTTGTTTATTGATGTTTCTCCACTCTATCATCATTTCCCAAACGTGTCTCCATCCCTGATTGTCTCATAATAAGTAAGTAAAGACGTTGAATGCATTAGTTATAATGCGCTGCTTCTAATTTGATGCGTCGCAGACTGCACAAGGATCCTCACAGCTGCTGTCACATCTGCGAGTGTTTGGCAGCTGCAGAATTCAATATGTATGATGGGAGAGAAGAGTCTGACAGTATTCATTAAAATGTCAGCTTTGGTCATGTGGGTGGCCGGCGCTGTGTAAGTGCAGAGTGTGTGTGAATGTGTGTGTGTTATCAGTCGTTCTTCCCGGGCTTGTTGTGAGATGCTCTATTAAAGCACATCAAAAGTCCTGTTTACATGTTGGTGCTTATCTCCCTCACTGCCCATCCTCTTCTCTCCACCTTCATCTCTTTTCTTCTCCTCCTCCTCCTCCTTTAGTCCCTTATCTCTCCTCTGCCTCGTCCTTTCTTTCCGCCCGTTGTCCGCCGAGCAAAACTGAACCGTGGAAAAGCTTTTCCTGCTGTTTCAGAGCATCTTTGATTCAAGTCATGATGGAGAGCACCGTAAAGAATAATAAGAGCCAGTTTCAGAGAGATGAAGAGGGAGAAACTCCAGACGTTTAAACACTTTGATGTGTGGCCAAACAACCCTATTAGAAGATGGTGTGTTAAGGGGTTTCTGGAGATATCTGTGTAGTTAAGAATATAAGTACTGCTTTATCTCCTGATTACTTATGTCTTTCAAATGAATTTTATAGTTTTACTTAATCGAGAGTGCAAGGATAAACGTGATGGTACAATTTGTGATTTGAAGCTATTTTAAAGGGGCCGTTTTTACACTCATTTTCGCATTTGTATTCTGTGTCTCTCCTGGGACATGTCTCCATGCTTTAATGTTCAAAAAGCTCTTTGTTTTTCTCATACTGCCTGTGCTGCAGCCCCTTTTTTCCCCCCTCTGTCTGAAACCAGAGCCCAGTCTGCTCTGATTGGTTAGCAGGCCAGCTATGTTGTGTTTGGCCAACCGGTTAGAGATGTCCCGCCCCTTAGCCTATCACGCACAATGTGTTGGAGCGCTAGCCAATAGAAGCATGAATGTTGCGTAGTGATGTCACTGTTTCAGAAGTAAATAAAGGAGTCAAAAGGAGGCGTTTGCAGACCATTAGCTTGCAACGAAACTTGTATAACACACTACAGGAAAGGGGAAACTCCAAAATACATACTTTCAGCCCTAAGTTACTTTAGTGAAACACCTCAGGTTTATCTGAAATCATACATTTGATTTCCAACAGCACTCGGTTACAGAATTGAGTTGTTAATGTACTAAAGTTTTTTGGGCCAGAGCTTAATGCATTGGTGGTCGTATGAAGGTCATCAAGATTAATAAATACCAGCCATAATATATTGCGTATGAAGGTGAAGATGGGTGTATTGAGTGGGTTTGGAGAGCTGATTCTTTACAGGATCTTTAAGAGTTTCTTTGGGCCCATTGAGCTTCCTGCAGATCTGCCAGCGGAACTCATCAATACATCGAAGGTTTCTGCCAAGGCTGGTTGGAGGGTAAAAGGAAGCTCTATTGATCGGGTTTGACTTGGACCACGCCAGCCAATCAGCAGATGAATAGAGGTTAGCGGTTAATGGTCCTGTGAAAGCCAAACATAGATTGGCATTTAGCGTGATAAGACCTTGGCATTTATTTCCGCTGATGCTCTGTCAGTCTTAATAGGAAAAAGGAGTTAATGCATCAAAGGGAAGGCAGGCGCTGTGAGAATCAAAAACTGGGATCTTAAACATTTGTTGGATTGATTCAATAGAACGTTTAGCTCTGAACTGCAGAGTAAAAATGGAAGTGTTCATTCAATAAATCCTGTGAGGGAAACTTGCATCTATATGCGCCATTAAAACGTATCTCACTTCCATGCACTCGATTTTACTTCCTGGCCAGAGCAGAACTTTTTTAGATATAACGAACCAAACTGGAAATCAGTTTACAAAACGCCCTCAACTCAAGGTGAACCGTCCGAAGTTTGGAGGCTTTTGACGAGCCACCTCTGTCTTCTGGGAATAAATGTAGGTGTTTTTATACGAATCAAGCAACAGCACAAGTATTTTTTTAAGGAAATGTAATGCTTCCTAATTTATGCTGTTTTTAAATCAAATGAGAGAACCAATGAAACCAATTCTCAGCAACAGTTTTTATTTAGTTTCTCTATGACAGCAGTGTCCAAACTTTTTTCACTGAAGGCTGGGCCACTCAACCGAGGTGAGATATTTTGCCTCACAAGTAAATCAATCAAATATTGGTACATTGCTTGATTCTTGAATATCCTTTAAGCAAAGACAACAATCCTACATCACAGCTCTCCATAGGGTTTCATTTATTTAATACAACAAGTGTTGGCAGCTCATCCCTTAAAACAGTAGCTTCAGATTGCTTATAATAAGGGGAGATGTGAAGGGTTTATTTCAGCTTGTTGCAAATACATTATTTTTTATCAACTGAGATAAAACAAATTGCAAACGTGTCAAAAGTTTACAACTTTAATTGACTGAATTTATTTGAAAAGTGGGTTTATTAAAACATGAAAACTCCTGTGCAAATATATGTTTACATGCAGTATATATTTAAGAAGTACAATTTAAGAAAAGCACAAGTTTCAGGTTGGGGCCATACTCGATTTTAAAATAGACAACGGGCAGAATTTGGCCTCCGGCCCATAGTTTGGACACCCCTGCCCTATGATATCCACTCGTAGCAAATAAAATACGACGTTTTGAATGAAAAGCTGCAGATTCTCAGGTTTGAAATTAGTTTTCTGCTCATTGTTTTGTTACTACCTCTACCTGCTTGGCAAACAACAGCAGACAGGTTGTAGTGAACTTATTTAGCTGCTAAAGAACCCAACATGTTTTCTCTCGGGTTGGTAGTGACCACAAAATGAGCTAAAAATGGAGCCAATATTTGACTTCATTTTGAGTCTAGATGATTTCTAATGTTGCTCCATAACTGCTGGATGTGTGTATATAAGCAACAGTTTGCTAAAAACGTTTCCATATCAACTTAAAAACCAGCCACATCCAACACGACTACCAGGCGACCGTTTGGTTTCCCCCTTAACTCTGGGAACAGTGATAAGTTCAATATGCATTGATCATAGTTGGAAAACAAACAACCTTTTGAATGCCTCCTTCAAATGGACTTTTCTCTCTTACTTTTCTTCTTCATTTCCAAAATAAGAGCTTGCATTTTCAATCATTTCCCCCTTAAGAGCACGAAAGAAACAGTAATTGCCCATTCCTCACCACATCTGTTTGACAGTCGTACAGCTGAGGAACAATCTCTTTGTCTGGGAAAACAACAGAATGTGAAGCAGCGATGTCTATCTGTGGAAAGGATGTCATTTTCTGAAGCCGTATGAAGTGTCACCAGCCTCCTCACTCATCCGTACGTCTCACGCTGTCATCGTGTACCCAGAAAACAAGCCAGCGGGGACACAATCCAACTCAATTACTGCTTTTTTCTGCTCCTGCACTGGCGGCTCATTTCCACCTCTCTGCCTACCACACTCTAATTTCTCTGTGGTCGTACGCTGCGTTTCTTCCTCTCTATCCATTAGTTAGCGGAGAGCTGACGATCAGTTGAGCTGAAGTAAAGATGTGCGGGTCGTTCAGGGATGTTCACCATCCATCCGTCGCTTAGAGAGACACAGAGGAAGGAATTAGAGAGGTGGGAAAGTAGTGGGAACGCTGTGTGGCAGGATGGATTGCAGAGTGAATCCATCACATACTCACTCACAGCGCTCCTTAGGAAGAAAAGGACAGAGAGGTTTTATCCGAGAGGAACAGGGATGTGCTGTTCTTGTTACACCATTAAATTGCTGCATGTGAACGTACTTATTTTTCCTCTTGTTTCCAGGAAACTGGTCAAAAAAGACTGGTGGCTTCACTTGGTATACTTTGTCCCGCCAAGCCTGATGATTAAAGTGTTCCACAAATCCATTTATTTCCTGAATAACAAACACATAAACAATATTACTCCTCCCCGAATTCCCCAGATGTGCTTTGTTCGACTTGAAAGCATCACGTTGCTGAAATAAAACATGACAAAATAATGTGACGTCATCGCGCTCTAGTTGGAAAACATGAGAAATCAGTGCAGTAAACAACAACAACAGACAACATAAATGTGGAGAACAAAGTGCACATACAGGGTAATGACTTCTCTTTTTAGGACTCCAACTTATAACTTGATACTTGACGTAGGACTTTAAAAAAGGTTTAAGATAGAAAATTGTCATTTGGTTTGTTTTTCAGCCAAGAAAGGAAAATCGTCACATCAACAGATTTCCGTGACACCTTGTACACTTGAAAAAAGTGTGTGCGCTATCAGCTCTCACTACGTCTCTCACACACACACACACACACACACACACACACACACACACACACACACACACACACACACACACACACACACACACACACACACACACACACACACAGAGTTGAGATTCTCTTTGCAATGAATTTGTTTTTAGCAGCTATATTTATTCTGCATGCTTTTGATTTTAACTCTGTAAACATCGCCTGCTTACACGTCCTTGAGAAAAGTAATAAATGGCATCATGCTCCAGAGTTCAAATTAACCGTGACCTCTACGTCTTGGTGACATTTTATTTCAGTAGAGATCACCTCTTTTTATTTATACATTTTTCAGAGTTATATTATAACATCTTTGGTGTATTTTATTTTAGCATCAGTTCATTGAGATTATTTTTGTTTGTTTCATATTTTTTTTGCAATATAATAAACTGTAAACCTTTTTCATTTGTTTGTGCAGCTGTTGTTCCACATTCAGGAGATGCTGACAATAAAGCAGACTAAATTATCAATAAACATATAGTGTCCCAGAAAACAAACCTGCTGCTTCGTACATCACTTTGACTTGGATAAGGAAAAACACACACACACACACACAGACACACACATACACACACACACACACACACACACACACACACACACACGTTAATTAAAGGAGCGTAGCTTGTAAACCAGGACAATCTAAGCGTCGCGATGTTAATTTGGCATTAAATCGCCACATGCAGCTGTTTCTTGTTAATGCTGACTAACACACACATATATAAATATACATTATGTTTACACACACACACACACACACACACACACACACACACACTCACTCAGCACCATGTGCCGCAGGGAGGCGACTGTTTAATAGTTTCAGTATCGCCCCCATAAGCTCGTCTCGCTCCATAACTCTGTCAGCAGGGATTTACAGCTCATTGGCTCTCATTATGAAAATGTGATATTACACTTGAAGCCCCCCCCGGCTGTTCCTGGCCTCTGAACTTCTGCAGAGTCATGGTTTGGAGATGGAGGGGAACTCAGCTGCAGCCTCCTCATCCTGCAGGTCCGGAGAGGTGGAGACGCTCAGTTTATCCTCATTGTTATTCCAGCAAAGATCCTTTTTCAGGCTGCTGAACATTAAGTTTAATAGACTACCAGGTGGTTCTAAGGGTCTTTTGGGATGGAAAATGGGGTTTACCTGCTTAATAGTCAAAGCAGGGGGTTGTCACACAACACACGCATGGTCATGAAAAGTTAAAGGAGGCCTCATTTAGTGAAATTTACCAAGTAATTACTTTGTAGTGCGTACTGATGGGCTGTGAAGAAGCATGTGAAGTTGTAAGAGGGATTTGAGAAAGTTATTATAGTCATTACGTCATAAAACCCAGAAACTGCTGTGAATTCATTAAGGAGCAATATTTTAAACATTTTACCCCTTTTTCAGTCGAGTTTCTGATATTTAAAGGACAGATTTTGGTTAACTTAATCTCAAATGTAGCTGAGATTATGCTCAAAGCAAATGGATTTATCCGCAGACAGTTTTTTAGATTCATTGCGTGTTCCATAAAATCTCAGATATTGACAACTTCTTCAATCCCTCATTAGTCTGGCCAACACTTGAAGATATAAAACATATTCAAAGAAACATTATATAAGAAAAAGGAAAGGAGTTGTCTCATCTTCATACTTTTGAAGTTGAAGCAAATAGTTGGCTTAAAATGTTCGGAGTGAGGGATTCATTTTAACCATACACACGGGAACAAAGACTGAAGTGTCCCCTTTAATGTGTCTTTGTGAGAATGTGTGTGTGTGTGTATGCAAATAAGATCAGAATAGATGATCTCTTATCTGTGTCTGTCTGCAGATAGAGCTGGATAGAGGCTGCTTATCACACACTTACACAACCAGCAGCCTGACGCTCTACACTTCCTGCTCTCGCTTTCTTTCCATCACATATAAATGCCATATATTTTTATCTTATCTTGTTCTTTTACTTCCCCACGCCTTGTTTCTTTTTTTCTTCATCTCTGTCCCTGCTCCTTTTTTAGACGTTTGCTTCCCCTCACATCCTTTTTGTGTATCCTTTCCTTTAATCATTGCTCTTTTTCCCCTCCTTGTTTCATCTCTTCCTCTTGGTTTTACATCCTCTTCCTCTGTTTCTCACCTTGCTTCTGTCATGTTGAGCTCTTTTCTTTTCCTCCTAGCTGTTCTGTCACTTCCTTCCTCTTTGTAGTTCTTATTTTTTCCTCCATCTTTCCTTTTCAACTCGTCTTTCAATTCCTCCACCCAGGTTTGATTTCTTCTGTCCACCTCTCTTCCAAACCTTTCCTCTCAATCCGTCTTCCCTCTTTCTTTTCATCCCCATCTCCTCCTCTTCATCTCCTGCTCTTTTTCCATTATTATTTTCCTTCAGTTAATCCTCACATCTCTCTGTCACAGTGTGAGGTCCGGACTCGGTCCTGTAGCGTGACGGTGGTGTTGAGAGCGGGTCATTTCAAGGTTGGGATCAAACCAAAATAGGCCTGTGTGATGATACCGTGTGTGTGTGTGTGTGTGTGTGTGCCTGTATCTGCACGATGCCTGTTAGTTCACCCTTACATGCTGAGAGTTTGATGTGCCTAAGGTGAGCGACACACACACATACACACACCAGGGTTGGAGAGGTGAAAATGGTAAGACGCCCTTTGACTCCGGACAGCAGAGTCGTAACAGATTGCTTTTACTCCGTCTGCTCTTACATGTGACATTCCCTTCTTATATCCAGTGTGTGTGCTTTTAAATTAAACTTAATGTATGTTTAGATACTTTTCCTTTGCTCTACATGATTAAGAATAGATTATTTGTCTGACCGAATACGTTATCTTGAATCACAGCTGCATAAACAACCTGAACATGAAAGGGGAGATAAAGGGTCTGATTTATTCAAAATACATTGAGACCAAAAGGTGATGCATTGTTGATTAATATTAAGTAGTATCTATGTAAAGTTTACAAGCTTCTGAAGAATTTCAAATATTCAAAACGAGAAGTTGAATATAAACTTTAATAAACTCCAATTATTGAAGTGAAACTGCGAAACTGCGGCCACCTGAATTTGACATGCAATTTTTCATAGCAGACTTTTTGACATGTCATAGCGAGGAATAAAGAATGTATTAAAGGTGATCCAGGGTCACTGTTCCTGCTGCATGATGGCTCACTGCCACAATCTGACTGAAACACCTAATGAAATGGAGCCATCCGCGATGAAATGCGTTTCACCTGTGCAAAGTCAAAATGTCTGCTGTCAAAGAAGTATATTTGGGTGTCAGAACTCGCCCCAGTGCACCCGTCTTATTCTAAACCGTCACCACAGAAACGTTAGACATTGAACAAGCTTCTTTTTTTTTTTAGAGTGAAGTAGGAAAAAGGGATTCTATATAAATAGGGTTATTTCATACCGATCAATTAAGGTATACCCAGAATGCTTCAGGACATCTCTGTTAATTAGTTTGTTCTAAAGAGCAGCAAGTTCAGTGGGAAGAGCATGCTATTAACAAACTGGACAAAAGAAACACAACATTAGTTTTGCTTTAATCCAAGCAAATCAAATGAATTTGCAGGAGGGTTTTTCAGTTTTGCTCGCTTCACCGCCTCATAAAACGAAAGTATTCCTGTCGACCGTCGTGCTGCTGTGTTGGCAGATCTAACCTGTTCTTGTAATTGACTTGTGTTATTTTTTAATGGAGCCATATGTTGTTTTTGCTGATTGTGGCACACTCAAAAACATCACACAAACACATCCCACACACACAGAGCTGCTGCTGCTGCTGTTTGACACGTTGTCAAATGGAGCAGCAGCAGCTCTGTGTGTGTGCAGGAGGCTTTGTGTTGATGTTTCTCAGACTGAAGTTCAACTTTTGTTTTCATACCTCTCCTCTCCATTTCTTTCACAAGAGAAAGGAGAAACAAGACCTCTGACCTCTGACTTTCTATAACGCAAAAATAAATACAGAATATAAAGAATCCTGACAACATATAAATAGACTTCAGCGAGGCACAGTGTGTCTCTTTGCCTTATAGTGTTGTTATTATGTATGTCTGGGAGCATTACCTTTATTATGAGTAGTATAAACTTCAATAGTGTCTCATCATACTGGATGGGACAGAACTTCCTTGAAGTAAATGAATGTAAACGACACAGGCGCTGCATGTAGGTGCAGCAACGTGACACATGAGAGCACGTTATGTATTTAAAAAAAGTAATCAGGCAATAAATGATTCGAAATAAAAACGTATGCATGCTCAGATCAGGAGAAAATAGAACATTTTGCAGAATTTCTTTGAAATATGGTTTGGTTCTCGCTTTGGTTTTAATCAGGAACTCGGCCAGTTGCTGTGACCCTGCTATCAGCCTGTCCACAACATGCAAAACTGGGAAATTGGTTTTCAAACAAGCTTACATATTCAAATAGAATGAATAAATACCTTATGGGGTTTAAACGAAGCATTAATCCCCAGCCATTTATTTACCGAGCAAATACCTCCTCAAGTCAATAACTGCTTATAAACTCAACAAACCTAATTAAACCTTAAAAGTCTCTGTTTCCCTCTGTATACATGAGATATGTTCAGGGAACATCTGATGGAATTTCAGAAAAAACCCGGAAAACAAAGTCTTTCATATTTCAATTAAGACCGTTGTCGTAAAAAAATAAGCTTGCCAACATTTTCTAGACTTTTAACAAGTATGAACCACACACACACACACACACACACACACACACACACACACACACACATCTGAGTGAACACATGTCAATAGAAACATGTTGCACAGTGTGTGTCTAACATGCGAGTCTCCGTCTTCATGGAGCATGTCTCTGACGTAAAGACAGCAGTTTGCTTTTCTTACTTCTGTTTTGATGTGCTTTGAGTGTCAGCATGCCTGCACACGTCACCACCGTGTCCTGCCATCTGCTGACGGCTTTCTTGTTGTTCTGTTCATTCCACGTCACTATGTATTTGTCCTGTATGCATATGCATGATCAAACACACACACACAGAAAGGCAATTTTCCCTCAAGTGATGACGCATTCCCCTTTTGAGTGCTGGGGCTGCCGATTGGAAACTCGTTCACTCTCAGAAGTGAGCGTTCAAAGTCGTTTCTGTTTGTAAACGCTGAAGGCGAATTCGCCACGGCCGCCTCTCAGTCGCTCCGTGTCAAAGCTGTTGGAGGGCCGCGGAATAAGAAAGCACTTTAATCGAAAGTCTAATCTCCATTCTTATTACCTCCTGTGTGTGTGTGTGTGTGTGTGTGTGTGTGTGTGTGTGTGTGTGTGTGTGTGTGTGTGTGTGTGTGTGTGTGTGTGTGTGTGTGTGTGTGTGTGTGTGTGTGTGTGTGTGTGTGTGTGTGTGTGTGTGTGTGTGTGTGTGTGTGTGTGTGTGTGTGTGTGTGTGTGTGTGTGTGTGTGTGTGTGTGTGTGTGTGTGTGTGTGTGTGTGTGTGTGTGTGTGTGTGTGTGTGTGTGTGTGTGTGTGTGTGTGTGTGTGTGTGTGTGTGTGTGTGTGTGTGTGTGTGTGTGTGACTCTGACAGCTCAGAGGGGCGTTCTTCACAACTACTGTCATATCTGCACACGTTCACACTCATTAGGCACCGATCTAAAGATATGTAGGAAATAATAGTCTTGAGTTTCGTGGTATTGATGGGATCTTCAGTATTTGGTCACATGTAACCGGTTAAAATGACAATCCGGTGGGTTCGCTATGGTCCGTGTGGTTAATGTGTGTGAAGGTGTTGGTGGTGTTGGTAACCAAAAGAAAGTGCACTGAAAATGCACATTTCCAGCTTGAGCTCAGCGACTCCTCGGGAGTGTTGTTTGAATCTCTTCAACAGACACTTGTTTACCTCAGCTCTCTGCCATTTGGCTCCGAGCAGATAGTGTACAATGAGCCTGTGCTGGGGGCTGCTGTCCACAGATTACTATGGGGTGGGAAGGGGACTGGTGGGCGGCATTGGGGCTCCACCAGATGGTGAGGAGACGCAAACAATGAGCTGCAGGCTGCGCTGTAGATTCTCAGAGGGATCTGCACGAATATAAACCTTTCTCACAGTTACGGGAGGCATTCAGTGCCCAGACTATAGGTAATGTTCTAGAACTGTTTAAAGAGAGTCACTTTATTGGTTGCCTTTCTTATCCCAGACATTCTGCTCCATTTTAAGGTTCATATTTGTATTTTGTTCCTCCACTGGGACATGTCTCCATGCTCTAATGTTCAGAAAGCTCTTTATTTTTCTCATACTGCTGTGCTGCAGCACCTCTTTTCACCCTCTGTCTGAAACCAGAGCCCGGCTCTGTTGTGATTGGTCAACCGCATAGAGATGTCCCGCCCCTTAGCCTATGGCATACAATGTGTTAGAAGCGCAAGTGTTCAACAGTGATGTCACCATGTTACGGAATTAAACAAAGGAGTCCAATGGAGGCGTTTCAGGCAGGGGGGAGTGGAGTGTGTTGGAGAACTTTTGGATTTGAGCCATTGCAGACCATTGACATGCACTAAAACCTTTAACACACTACAAGAAAGAAAAAACCCTGAAAAACAAAATAGGGTTTCTTTAAGAGTCAATTAAACATTTTTTTATTTGATTTAAAACAAATTACAGACACATTTGTAACTGTAATAATATAAAGCCTCGCTGACGTTTTTTTTCAGAATAATTGGTTTTAAAAATGGAAAACATGCGTGCAACATTGCAATGCAGTAAAACGGGTAGTCAAAAAATGATTCTAACATGAAGTGCAGGGTTAAGCTGAGCTTTGAACGGATAAACACGCTGAAAAAAGTGTACTTCCTTATTGGATGACACACACGCACACACACTGCAATGGAAGCACCTCTACTAAACGATTTACAAGGTGTGAAACTGCACAGGTCTCTAACATGTGACACTATATATATAAAAACATGTTTTCCACCTTTGATTCGCTGATCCATCACGCACACACACGCAGCAGTCTACACCTGCACATACACCGGGTTGTAAATATCAAACGTGTCAGATATGATCAGCTCAGGTTTCTGACTCCCATGTCTTGGGTTGGGATTGAATCTGAAATCTTTTTTAGTGCCACATGGATGAACTTCAGAGCCGACTGAGCCGCATATCATAGATCCCCAACTGTCCAAATATGTTTAAATCATTTCAACTGTCCTCCTGTGTGTCCCAGAGTTTAAGTTATGAACCCACCAAACAGGAATCAGATGGGATGAAGTTACTTTGAAATTCTGTGAGGGTTTTCCTCTACCAGTTCTCCTGTTGATATGAGTTTTAAGCACACAGTCTGACCCTGTAGTTTCAAAGATACCAATGTTTAGCAGCTTAAAATTGTGAGAAATGCTGCAGGGAATTATGGAGGCATCAAATGGAAAGCGTCAGTGTCAGCAGTGGGACCATATTTACATGAGCACGCTCGTACAGCACAAACAGCCCGGAGTCGGGTTTGGTTTGTATCTCTGCTTTCACACTTCACTGGACAAATACTGCAGAAGAAGGCTGAGGTTTTACTGAGCAAGGTTCATTATGTAGTGAAGTGTCAGGGGGTTTAGTTGTGTTTCTGTCTGGATGTAAAAATGTGTGGGAGAGAAACCCCCTCCGGAGGGATTTGGGGGATTTCAGCGTTTGCAGACCATTTACATGCACTAAAACCTATATTACACACTACAGGAAAGGGAAAACGAACCAAAACCATACTTGTCCTCTTTAAAGGACTCGCAAAGGATGGATTAAAAAATAATGATCAAGATTGGCCAACTCTAAGAGCCATATCATACATTTCCCATGATGCAACTTGATAAAACCTTGTTGTTGGACCGTGACTGGGAAAGGCTTAATCTTTCAAACCACATGCATTTCTAGTTTGTAACACAAACTTTTTAAGGTTTGTTGTTTTTTCGTTGATGTGGACTAAATGTGTGTTTAACCTTCCAAGATGATCTGCATTTGGGTTAGTTTGTTTCACAGCAGTATGGACATAAAAGTTTAGGCTTGGTTTACATGAAACTTGATTTAAAGATGTGTCATGAGCCAGCAAAGAACCCCTTTAATTGCAAAGCTGATTCACACAACTTCTCAAACCTAGCAAGTTAATTTACTTTCCTAATGCAGAAGTCCAGGGTCACTACAACTTGGAAAAAAGGTGTTTGTTTATAATTATTTTAAGTATGAATCCCATAAACGATTGCATACTGACCTGAATACACAAACACAGCAGCTGCTCAGGGCTTTTTCTCACCACAAATGTTTTCAGAATCAAAATCTGTTGAACTATTTTAATCGTCTAAAAGAAATCAAACAACCCGCCATGTTTTCAGTTTGAAATCTGTTTAGAAACGATTTACACGCGTCATCGGCCGTTAGCAGGTCCTGTTACCGTTAGATAGATAGAAGTACTTTATTAATCCCAATTTGCGATTACGCTTTAGGATTGTGTTGAGTGTAGTATTTTTTTTAAATGACATTATAACCAGGTTGTCAGAACACAGGCTTGGGGCTTCTTCTACTTTCATTTAACCTCGGATAGTTACGACATTATGGCTAATAATCATAATGTTCTCTCAGAAAATAAATGGGATTTTCACTTGTGGAAGGTTACTGTTCTATACACACACATTTTGCATACACACACACACCACACTCACACACACACCAACAGGCAATGCTACGGATGTGTCCGCGTTGATGCTGTCCAATTACAGGCCAGGATCAATGGCCTTGTCATTCTGCTGCAAAAGGTTGCTTATGGGAGTACACAACACGCACGCACACACACACACACACACACACATACACACACACACACACAAGTAAAATTTTACCGTCTTCCCCTGCAATGCGAGGTCAGGACCATCCATCACGGATTGTGTAGAGTTTTGTTCCGTGTCAGAGTAAAGATCGCCTCCCTCACCGCTGCCCAGGCTGACTTCTTAAACGGCCCTAAAGAGGGAGGAGTTTGCTTACCCCTAAAGAGTGAGGGAAATACACAAGCATAGGCACCCACCCACACACACACGTACACATACATAAACTAGGAAATAAGAGATGCTAGAGGAGCAGAAGCCAGGGAAGGAGGTAAATAAATCAAGTCAAGGTTGTGGCCTTCCTGGGTGAAAATGACGCCCGTCTGCTGTGTAACGGAGAAAGGTGGAAACTTTTAATGCATGTGAGTTGTTTCTCATTACTGCCTGACACACTGCTATATCGTGTGTGTGTGTGTTCTGTAACAACGGAGGAGGTGCAAAGAGTAATGCTTTAGAAAGGCCTCTCCAGCTGTGCGATAGTGAAAATGGAGCTAGCTGTCATTTGCATTTGTAACTCAAGGACGAGAGTGACATTAACCGAGTGCGGGGGATCGCTCTGATGGCACACACTAACAGAAGGACACACATTTTGGAACATGACGTTCTTCCACCTGCTGGGTTCAATCGCTTAACGTTTAAAGCATAATTTCCTGAAGCAATTAAGGGGCCTTATATGCATTCTAGGGTTTTCCCTTTCATGTAGTGTGTTATATGATTGTGTGCATGTAAATGGTCTGCAAAGGTTAAAATCCCAAATGTCCCTAAAGAGGGAGTTTCTCTCCTACACACGCCTGAAACGCCTCCATTGGACTCCTTTGTTTACTTCCGGAACGTAGTGGCATTACAATGTAACACTCATGCTTCTAACACATTGTATGTGATAGGCTAAGGGGCAAAAGAGCTGGCCAGCTAACCAATCAGAGCAGACTGGGTTTTTGTTTTCAAAAAATTAAAGCATTTATGAAAAATACAATTATGACACCAGAAGATGAGCATAATGAAGCCCCTCTAAAGGCTGATTTCCTGAAGCTTTACCTCTTAAATGAACTGCAAACTGAGGCTTAACATGACCCAATCCTTTGTTTAGACAATATAATAATCACAGCATTACAAGAGAACGTGCAAATAACCAGATTGTGTGAAACAAACTCATTTAATCAACAAGTGTCTATTCAAAAGCAAAGAGAAGCAAAACCAAAATAGGATTTTCTGATGTCCGTTACCATGGTCCTTATCTTTAATTCTCTCCAAGTGTTTTAATACTTTTTATAGAACAAACATATTAGGGACATAAACCCTAGTCCACTAAACCAAGTATTCCAAACACTAAATACATAAGTCACATCATCAGTATCCCAGCAAACATAAACAAGTCAGCTATTAAGTTTACTCCAAAAACATATGTTTCATTTGTGAAAATGAGCTGCATATAAAAATGATTTGCACATGACAGGGTCAGACTCACCAATAGATGAGGCCACCAATCATTTCAACATGGAGGTCACCTAGAAAATCATTAGCAGTAAAAGAGGAAAACACTTTCTGATATCCTCCCTTCTGTCAGGTCATGTAAACCTTTATTTATATCCCACTCGTTGTACTAAAGCCTTCATAAAAAAGGACTTGTTGTGCACCATATATAAAAGGAGAAACGAGGAACAAAAATATGACTCCTTTTTTTATCTAAAATACAGGATCAGAGCTCAGATGAGAGGAAGATGAATCAGAAGACATTAAGAGAAACGGAAAGAGAGCTTAGCAAAGAGAACATTAAGAGGCCAGATATTGTATAATTAATCAGAGCTCGGAAGCAACTGCTGTGTACAAGTCTCAGAGATGATACAACACGCACACGCACACGCACACGCACACGCACACATTCCCTAATAGGTAGCACGGAGCTTAAATCCAGCAGTGTCTCTGACTCAAGGTTTTCTTTACACTACGGACAATTTAACAGCAATTTCAACATTCCTGTGATTAATAACAGCGACCAGGGACACGTGTGTGTGTGTGTGTGTGTGTGTGTGTGTTGGTATGAATAGAGCAAGGCTTAGTCAAGGCTTTTGCTTAAGAGAAATGACAATGTCTTGTTTCTCTTGCTTCGCTGACTTACATTTATGGGACTACAATCATTTACACATCGTTGATTTTCAGCCTTTACTTTGTCAGGACACTTTATTTCTCAGTTAGGGAGGTCCTGCATTTCTTTTTTGGTCCAGCATTTTCTTTTGTTGATGGATTTCACTGTTCACGAAGAAGAAGGAACCCTTAATGGTCCCACAGAGGGGATATTTACATTCTGCATTTGACCCGTCCTCGTGTTAGGAGCAGTGGGCTGTAGTGTAGGGAACGGTGATTTTAGCAGCTTTATACATCAATAATTAAATCTTCTCTCAAAATGTGACTTTTTTCTCAGTTTGATGACTTTTGGTTCTCTATGGCGACTATTTTTACCTCAAAATTTCACTTTTTCTTAAAATTTCACTTTTTTTGTTCTTAAAATTTCACTTTTTTCAAAAAATGTTTTTCTGATTTGTCTTTTCTTCAGAAATATTACTTTTTCCTCAGATTTGGACTTGAATATACATTTAAAAAAACAGTCTTCCGTGCCGCTGAAATCGTCCTAGTTTTAGTAATTATACTTTTTTCATTTTGATTCTCAGGTCTCTAGAAACACAGATGGAATCTATGAAGGAAGTCTGGGTGGGTTGCTCACTAAAAAGTTAATAAATCAGTGAGAATTAGCTAAATGTTTCGTGTCTAATCTGTCATAGAAAATGGGAAATGCAGGTGAAATATGGGACATCTACAACAAGCCCCCACCTGCAGACTGTAATTTCCAAAAAGATAAAGGACCCTCTAGTAAATAGGCTTCACACTCACAGAGGCTGAGAATATTAACTCTCCTTTTAATGGAAACTTCACGCTGTAAGTAACTGTTTAGTGTGTGTGTGTGTGTGTGTGTGTGTGTGTGTGTGTGTTCCAGCCCTTCTGACAGCAACATTCTTTTTTGCCTGAAGCTGAAGTCTGGAATTGTTTTTTTCACCTCTTTGCCATCTGAGCCGTTTGCTCTCTAGACAACATCAGTTCATGATACAGTGGAAGTGATTCTCAATGTTCACGCAGGTGGGCGATTCATATCCCCGGTACTGAAAAAGCAAAGCTGTTTAGTTCGATTGGATCTAAACTTTAGTCCTTCTAAATAAGCAGTTAAAATATTCAGTGTCACAAATCAAAAGCACAATTAAAACAACCCGAGCTAATGTAATTTTACTTTTGTTTCTGAGACCATCTCTATGTAGATAGAATAGATAGATAGAATCGGAGGATGAAACCCTCTTTATTAGTCACATACAGTACATGCACACAGCAGAGCACACACAGTGAAATTGGTCCTCTGCATTTAACCCATCCTAGTACTAGGAGCAGTGGGCAGCTATTGTGCAGCGCCCGGGGAGCAATGGGGAGGTGGGTGCATTGGAGGTGTCCGGTGCCTTACTCAAGGGCACCACAGCAGGGCCGTGTCAAGTCTGTTCGGGGACTTGAACCGGCGACCCTACGATTCCCAGTCCAAGCCCCTACTGACTGAGCCACTGCTGGACAGGAAGCACGTGGCTTGATTTGTTTCTTCGTCCCTGCCATGTTTGTTATATGATCACCGGGGTAAACTGTTTATTTGTATCATTTACAGAGACATTTAAAGAGGCCCTATTATGATTTTGGGGGTTTTCCCTTTCCTGTAGTGTGTTTTTATATAGGTTTTAGTGCATGTAAATGGTCTGCAAAGGCTAAAACCAAAGTGTGATCAGTTTACGGGATCATTTGGCAGGATATTCTGGTCTATACTCTAATGATGTTTGAGAACTCAGACATAGAGATCATGATTATATATATTCGGCTGAGGGTGTTTGAACAACACTTTTTGAAACACCCAGAGTGGACAACAACGAAAACAATAAACTAAATATTGAAAAAGAGATTGTGAGAGTGAAGACAAGCAGGTTAAAGGTGAGGATTGGACAATAAGACGGCTCCGTCTAGCTGTCTTCCTCTCATCATCAAACAAACCCAACCTCTGTCTTGTTTTTAGCCTTGCGCTCTGGTGAAGGCTGTCTCACTCTCCCCGCCTTTCCCCCATGATGCCCACAGTCTCTGAAGTTCATTTATTCGGATCCCTCTCTTTTTTTTTTTGAACTTCTTTTTATTTTCACATCAGACGTGCAGTGCATCAAAACAAAATCTTATATGACAAAGTTGAAAAACATACAAAAAGGTCATACAGTCATACAAGGTGGAGACACAACACAGTAGGGGTCCACGGATCCCTCTCTTCACCTCTCCCTCCGTTCGACTGGGCTGTCTCCAGTCGGATACCTAACAGGCTTTCTAAGAGTTGCATAAAAGAGAAAGAACCACTTTCATGTCCAGAAAGTCTGAGATGAAAAGACCGAGAAAAGGGAAGCCTTACGGGAGTTTCCTAACATTTCTCAGCAACAGAGTTTGACGAAAATCTGTGGAGAGCACAGACTCGTAAAGCAGAACTGAAATTAAAAATAGTAATGTGTGCGTTGCGGTAAGAAGCATGTGTTTGTTTTTAAGTTGGAAGCACTGTTTCTTAAGACACTGATGCTGGCCTGCAATGCTGTGAAGGGAGCTGTTACATCCTATATATTCAGGACATGGTTAACCCATACACTCCAGGATGTGCATACGTTCTTCATCCACCAATCACTGTGAGGTTGACCCAGGAACCCCTCAAAAAACCAACCGTTTGCAATCCTGACTCCAAAAATGGTGGAACGAGCTCCCCACTGATATCAGGAGGACAGAAAGTCTACACATCTTCAAACACTTCGCAACTGAAAACCCACATTTGGTTTGGAACTTCGCCGTTAAATTCAACACAAAATAAATGAGCTCTTAAGAGTTAAGCCCATTTGAAACTGATGCATTAATGCTTGGCTTATATTAGAAGCAAGAATATCTTCACTTTTATTGTAAGTCGCTTGTACTGAACGATGGATATCAGGAATATCTACAGAACCCAAACAAAGATTTCTCCGAATGATCACACTTTTAAAAACTAGTCTCCAAAAGCCCCTTCAAACAAAGAGGAGATGAATCCCTATCAAACGTCTCTCCTCGCTCACTTTACAGTCAAGAAGGCGACAGAAATACCTAAAAGCAAAGATTTATTCATCTCGTATTGAACCTAATTTTTGTGGATCATAACATATCTGATATCGAAATGAAATGTAACTATCTACTGATACAGTTTTTGACCAACATGTGGCTTGTTGTTTAGACTAGCCTTGGTGATCCTTTTGCTTCTGAAGCAGTTGTTGTCATTAAATGTGGGTCTAAAATAGTCAGCGGTCCATGATGATATAAAACAGGTCGGTAAAATGGGGTTTTCATAAACTGTGAGTCACCGCAACCACGAGAGGTCCTTGAGCAAACACATTACGCCTGGCGAGATGACAAAACATAACGCTAAGTGTTTTATAAGAAGTCCGACCTTGACTTTACCTGTTGACATTACATCCTGTCTCCGGTTATCCCGTTCCCTAATTCAGGACCTTGGTGTGATTGATGTTTTAAGAGCCGGAGCAGCTCGTTGTTTTGCATATATTCATTTTCAGTGATGGAGCAAAAGGGATTGTATTTCCTGCTTGATTTGTATGTAGGGCCTTAATGGACTAAGTGATATGTGTATGTGTATGTGTGTGTGTGTGTGTGTGTGTGTGTGTGTGTATGTGTGTGTATGTGTGTGTAAATCTATACGTTGCTGATTTAGAAAGGCCTCCGGTAGCTAATACAGAAGCTAATGGCTGAAATAATGATTGTTGCAAATGGAAACTGCCGAATCCTGCTCCTGCGTAATGACAGAATAAAGACTGGTGCTGTGACTGTCCGTGATACTTCAGAACATGACTCATTAATTACAGTTCGATTAATGTTTAATGAATGATTGCATTACAGCTTAATTTACAGCCCACACTATGGGCCTATATTGTATAAGGGAAGGATATATCTTTGGAAAAACTATAGCAGAAGTTAGTGAACTGTTGCCTCCTTTACTTTGTTACCTTTTAAGGGAAAAGCATTCAGATGACGAGATATTTGAACACATGGTGTGTTACCGATGTGAGCAGGTGTAAAGAGAAATGCACTTTTGGAAAATAAATAGTACATTTCAAAGTAGCTTTAATTTTCCAAACAGTAATGTACAAAGGATTCAAGACGCGTACATTTGGAACTATGTAATGTGTAATAAATGGATTACAATTTGTGGTAAATAGAGTTGATCCAGCCAGTCAGAGCCTTTCAGCTGTGTGTTGTACTGCTATTCTTTCCCACCATGACAAATACACTGCCCTCATTCTTTCAGTATTACAATTCGCTTTTTGCATTTTTGGACACAGACCAAACATAGACGAGAAAGGAAAAAGAGTGAGAGTTAGTTTAAGAGGAGGGATACAAAAATAGACTGAGATTAGGGACAACTTTCCCAGCAGGAGCAGGAACAGGAACGGAGAGAGGGGCACAAGCCATTCCTGAAATATGGATGGTCCCTCTTATTGGTATCAAAGATGGATTACTGAATAGGCGACTATAGCTTCATGTGATGTCTTGAAAAGTATATCAAATGACTACATACAGACACAAAAACTGATACAGGACCACAAGAGGCTAAAAAACTCCCAAAAATGTACGAACAATTACCACTTAGAGACTCAAAACTGCCACAAAGAGACATTAACAACCACAAAGGCACAGATCAGGACTACAAAAGGCTCAAAATGACTTTAAAAGACACAAAATGAACACAAAGACACCCAACATAATGAGAAACCACCACAAAGATAGAGAAAGGGACTAAAAAGACATTTACAAGTTTCACACAATGGCTACAAAGAGATGGAAATCCGTACAAAAATATGTAGAACGACCCATAATGGACTCAAAATGGCTATAAAAACAATTCAAAATTCCAACAATGACGTGCATTTTACATTACTGTCAAGAGGCCCATTGTCTCATAATTGGTCCATGGCTGTCAGATATTTGGAGCCAAATAGAGTTGCTTATTTCATTTTTAGTGAAATATGTATTCAACTGTTAGACCGAATACTCAATTTAACAATTAAAGTGAAGCATTAGTGTTGTTATTGCCAAGAACCATGGCTTTGAATAGTATTCTTAACATAATTGAGACACCCACTTAACATGTTTAATTGACCCTGGTCTGGTTCCAGTACGGTTCATAAACTGTCGCACTCTGAGTATCTGAGCCCAGACATGGCCGGCGTCCATCGACCCGCCACATGCAATCGACCCCCGCCACATTAATGGAAATCTGTGCGTGTGGGTTTGTGTGTGGGTGGGGTGCGGAGGCAGAAATTAGCCACCTTTTTGCTGCCGAGAGCATAAAAAACCCCAGCCACTCGCTAATGGCACTTCAATTAATGCACTGTAGTCTGAGTTTCTGCTCGCAGCCCATCACATGTTTTTCTCTCCGTTTCCCTCTTTGCTGAGGCCAGGGGTTTTGGTGACGGAAGGAGGTTATTATTATTATTATTATTATTGTTGTACGCAAAGAGCAGAGAGATGGAGTGAAAGCAGAAAATGAGAAAAGAGAAGCTCGGAGAGTGACTAACTGGGTGTAAACAGCTTTTTTTCCCAGCCGGTCACAGAAGTGCCAGCAGAAGCTTTTCTTTAAACTTTGGAAGTGAAATGTTTTTCTGCATGAATAGAGCACATTCATATAACAACGCAAGCACATGGTGCCATTATTACAGTTTTAGAGGAGAAAAAGGAGGTCATTCTTGACGAGACTTTCATTGGTATTACAGTAGGCGGTTAATTGTGTGTGTTGCTTTGTATCCTTCCTTTCTTTCTGAAGGAAGGATACAAAGAAGAGGAGAAAGGTCTTTGCTCTTGTACTCTGTCATTTCCACTAACGCACCGTAATGAGAAAGAACATGACAGGGTGAGAGTGGCACTGCTGCTAAAAGGTAGCGGCATGTCATGAATATTACACCGTTACACAGAGAATCCCTCCCCAGGTTATTAGTCACCGGAGGAGAGTAAGATGTGGACCAAGACAGTCTTCGCTGGATGGGTTACGTTTGGAAATCCAAATTAAGTGTAAAAATATACATCAGACAAAGAATGAACTTTGACTTGAAGAGGCCCTAGTAGTTCTGTGGGGTTTTCCCCATTCTGTAGTTTGTTATATAGGTTTTAGTGCATGTAAATGGTCTGCAAAGGTTAAAATCCCCAAGTTCCCTCACTGATTTACTAAAATGAAATGTAAAAATATACGTCAGAGAAAGAATAAACTTTGGCTTTAAAGGGCCTTAGAAACTTTTTGGAGTTTTCCTTTCCTGTAGTGCGTTATATATGTTTAAGTGCATGTAAATGGTGTGCAAAGGCTAAAATCCCAAAGTTCCCACACTGATTTAACCGATTTCTTGCAGAGAGTAATAGCATATAAACTAGAGAGAATAAGCGTATCACTTTAACTCTTTTCTTTACTTGTGATTGCAATGTGTTTTATAGTCTTTTTTGATATTGTTGCATACCATTTATATTTATTGTACCTTTTTTATTTATTGTTATCATAACATTGTACTTTTCTTACTTAAATATGTATACAACTGTATAAACTACAAAAATGGCTGCTAATAAACCTGGAAATTGTTGGTTTACTAATAGACAAAGTCAATCATCATCAATGTGCAACCTATTCCTCTTTATTGAGCTTATTTATTCTTAGTATTAATTCAAAAAGCAGATCATCCCCAGCAGGACGGGGAGTGGATGATTATCTGTATAGATTGCAGACTCCCAATCGTAACACATCACTACAACCACTGACCTTTTATCTGTACGTTCATAAGTAAACCCTGAACAATATTCACTTTGTAGGCCCATTGACTTACTGGCTAGATGAACAAACATCCAGAAAAAAAGACAGAACCAAAAGCCTCTAATCTGTTGTTCATCTCTAACTTCAAAGACATGTTTGTGAATGATACTCATTGAGAATTTAGCCAGTCTCACCTCTGCATGTATTCGTCTGATTGATCCTTAATAGGGAAGTCTGAGTTAGCGGCAGTAAATTCAGGATCGAACAGCCCCAAAGTAACGACTCTGTATCCTCGCTAGACATCTTCAGATCAGCCCTGGAGGACCATTACGTCCAATCAGACGAGTGACAACAGTGAACCAATGAGCAGCAGCTGGACAGGTCCCATTTAGTGTAATGAATATCTACACGGTAACCCAGCCCTGCAGACCGATCCCCCGGACCTCATTCTAATTGCTGGATGTTGATTTTTCGTTGTCTGGAGTGAGTTAACAGGAAATCGAAGTGACGAGGTGGCACTTCGTTAGGAGATATCAATAGCGATCTCGTTTGCACGGTAACTAATGAGACGAAGCTTCGGCGCTCTTTGTTTCTGGATAAGTGGAGGAAGACGGGAAGAGATATTAACCTCCAGCTTCAGAGAGCAGGGTCAGGACAGAGTGGAACAAAACATTGTTGCTTTGGTGACTATTGAGAAAACTCAAGGGGTTCAACAACAACTTCAAACAGTATATTACGTTAAAGTTATAAATGAGTTTGATGTAGTTGTTTGTCCTGATGCAGAAGTTAAGGAGCTTTTACTTTTGGGGAAATAACATTTAATAAATACAGACTTTCATCGATTCGATGGCTTTTTTTTCCCATAATGACTCGAGTGATAATTAGCTTTAAGACCCCCTTATATATTAAGGTCTAGACATAATAACTTTTTTATTCCTCCCTAACATCTCACATGATTATCTCGGTAAAGAATACACCTGTTTTCTTCTATGCAAGAAGAGAAGTAAAGCACAAACGCTTCAAACAACATCTCTACATCGCAGACCAAATCTTTTCTGACAGGGAGGAAAGTTCTGTGGTGTCCTTTCTCTGCCTCGCTGCTGTCAAAACTTTTCTTACTACACAAAACCAAGAAAACTTCCTGTAAGGGCAGCTCACGTAAAAAAAGTCCTTCCTTCTCCAAAGAGCAGTGTTTCCATATATTCTGTCTCAACTTTAAAGGGTAAACATCTCAAGAGACAACATTTACAACATATTTTATCAGGAAACAGAAGGGAAGGGAGTTTATCAATGTGTTGTTTTGTTAATATCAAAAGAATAAAACAAATCAACTCGTTTTTTATTCATTTATTAAATATTTTTGAGAATATTTTGTTTTATTTGTGAGATTTTCTGCTTACGTCCGATTTGTTCGACCCCAAATAATGACTTGCTTTTACAATACATTGACAACATGTATTTCAAATCAAACTGTGGTTGTAAATGATGCTGTTTTCCAAAAGTATTCTACATAATGTTTCCAAGAAGATAGCACTTTGAGATTGCTGAAATGAAAAGTGCAATACAAATTAAATGTATTATTATTATTAGATAATTAGTATTTCATTTACTGAATTGAAAACGATATACTTAAATCAAACAGAATCCGTACTAAATATGGTGGATTTTGAGTTTGCCGTAAATCCAACCATTATCCCACAATGCAAAGCACCCTGAGAATAGAGAAGCACCTTTACAGATGAACCGAAAAATATATCATTATTCTATATTTATTCTTACAAAAGTACATTTTGTGTATTATATCCTCTTACAAACTCCTAAAACAGCAGACTATATGTTGTACACATTGTATAGCGTTAGTTTGAGGTATATATTTGGGACATTCAGTTTCTGATGAAGTGTATTTAAAGCAAACAGAAGGCCTACTAAATATTGTGGATTTTTCCCAGACATTAAACCCCGTTTCAACACAATACCTGTCTATTAAAGTGTTGCACGCTGCTGAAATCAGTGTTTGTGACAGCGTGCAGCCTGAGGATTCATAACCAGAGACCAGCTGTCCCTGTCCCTGTCCCCCGGAGCTCCGTCAGGATGGGATTGGACAGGCGTGCACTGGGAGGCTGGGGAACGCTCTCTAATGTTGTAGAGATGTAACTGACAGCAGGACAGCCCTACTGTACCTAGAAACCCCCGGACGCAGTCAAAAGCACTTAGCCACTGTTTTATTTACACAGCCGCTGCTCATGCCGTCATATTAACCAGACTTCACGTCGGATTAGAGGCACAGGATCGGGCCGTGCTGGGTCACCTGCTACACGTTCAGATTATGGTTTTATTTTTCTCTTTGTGTCATGGCTACCAGAATAATACCCTGGTTGGCTGAAATGCGGTAACTGGATTCCTCAATATTAAATACCCTCTTCCGAATCAGTGGTCAAGGTATTCAGGTTAATAGTGTAAAACATTTGAACTGGAAGATATCACCATGAAACTTGAATTTACTCCATGAAATCGTGCGTTTTTTGTATCTGAAAGTTTACGTTTAATGTGCAAATAAGGCATTATCTCATATTTATTTTTAAGGAGAATTGTTTGGACACAAATAAGAGAATTAGTAAAAAATATAACTCCAAATGCTTTCTGAAAAACTCCAAATTAATCAGGGTAATTTATATATTATAATATACTAGAATGGGCTCGTATGTGGAAAAAAAAGACCAAAAGATGTAATTAAAATACAGAATAAAGGACTTGATAATATTACAAGCTGATATCAAATAGAAGACCATTCTTTTACAATTGATTGCATTTATTCAGTATTCATGACTCATGATGCATGGTCTTTACTCTAGATAAGAAAACAGAGGGAATGATTATTACGTTTCATTGAGATGCAATGGTGAATGTCTATAAGAGTAGAGAGAGGGATAATTTTTCCATGCAGAAACAAAGAACATCTTCAGTGCTGCAGATTAAACTGTCATGCTGAAATCCCGGGCTGTGTGGGGGGATTCAGGGCCGGCCTTGTTGGGTTTGACTGTCTGTCACTGAAGTAAATCTCGCGTGCTGAAGAGCTGACAGATGGTGACAGTAACTGAGGCATTTTGGTTTGGAGTATATCCGAAGGGCAAAACATCCAGATAAAGTTGTTAGTGCCAAGAGCAATTTTATCTGAAACTGTGGTTGTCAGCAGCGTCTTTACAGCCGGGCTGTCTGAATGACTGAGAGCCCGCAGCCAGCTCAGGGGAAGGAGCTGTTCCGGATACATGCCTCACGATATAAAGATGTCCCTGACACAAACGCTACATAAATTACAACATCAACTATTTCCCTCATGGCGTTAATCACGGCCCCGACCCTCAGCCTGAGGTAGGAAAAAGTGCCCCGACCACAGAAAGAGACACGGCAGCACGTACTTCTTATTTTCTACAAACTTCTTCCTACTAACCGTAAACTAGGGAAGGAATAAGTCCAAAAACCTGGAAATTAGTTGGCATTTGACTACCTCTAATTCCCTTGTCTTGACGTTTATTCATCAGTGTGGTTACAAGCCTGAAATAAGGCCTGTGGTCAACACAAGAGATTTTTATGTTTTGTTCTACAACATAAAATCTGTCGGTAAACACCCCAAATTGTAAAAGTCCAAAGCTATAAAGTGGCAGTCGCTAACAAGTGACTAAAAGAGACTACTGAACATCATCACACCAAACACTAGCCGCCTTTAGCTTAGAGGTGGTGACAGCGTTCATAGCCAAAGGTTAGCTTCTGGTGATTCTATTTCTACTGCAGAAATCGCACAGTAGTCTTAAATATTTGAAGATGATCCTGCTGAACTAAATGTGTAACCATCATAAACATGTCTTTGCCACAGAGTATGTTCTCTGCAACACATCGAAAGCTTTTGGTAGCGGTAACTTTTGCGATGCTAACCCCAGATCAGCCTAAAAAAATGTGTCATCACATCAGTTAAGAAATAATGTGATGTTGTATTGTTTTATGGGATATCGAGTGTTAGATTTAGCATATTGTGTTGTTTTCTCCTGGCTTTAAAGACCGCATTATAGCATAAAGTCACGTACTTTCTGAATTTACAAGACTTCTATTATCTGCCTTTAACCACTTAGTCAATAAAACCATGTTACTGATGATTAATTATCAAAATTCCTATTGCTAGTGTTTTGTAAAATATCAATGGTCACCAATAAGTGTCTCGTAAAAAATATCTTGCTCTTTAAATTCCCTTCCTATTACTTGTATCTGCACTCTGGATGCGCCGAACCTGATTTCTTTAAATTCCTCTGATAATAATCAACTTTTTATGCCACCGCAGAGTCTTTATGAAGTGATGCTTGTTAGGGCTGCGTCGGACAGACAGTTGGAGTAGAGCAGGATTATCGGACGTGTCAGCTGACCTCGTGTAATTGCCGTCTGGTACTTGGCGGTGTGTTTAAGCTGTCAGACCGGCTGCTCATTCTCTGCTGCTGCTGCTGCTGCTGCTACTTCATCCACACCCAGCGTCCGTCTGTGAGCTCTGTTTCTTCTTGGCTCCCCATCGGCTCGCTGCATTGATTTTTCTCCAGCCTCTTTCCTTCAACATTGTTCTTTACCCTTCAGCAGAAAGAAAAACACACATGACAGAACAGCAACAATAATCATCATACTGTAAAAGACAAAATACTTGGGGCTGTGTCAGTGCTTAGCAGATTGAACCATAGGACCTTTTCCTAAATTAAACTAAATTGAGAGTCTTTCCTTCGCTGCCAGGACAAAGGTTTAAAGAACTAACACTTTTAAGCAACAGGATAAGATCTGGTTTCTAGTATACATGCTTTGTATGCACCATCCCTGAGTACCAGGGTTGAACATAGTTAATTGTGACCTCGTCGATACCATCTTCTGCAATCAGCGTGGGATGCAGCTTTTTTGTTTGGCCACCTAGCTAGTTTGCTCTATACAAGCAAAAAGAAGTTCACTTTTCGATTGGTTTGTTACTTTATTGGTCAATAAAGCACGCACTGTAGAATTTAGAGCTTCAATCGACTAGTATTGCCATTAACGATAACTGGACATCCGCATTGAAGTTGATCGCAGTGCCTTATTTTCCCTTTAAGTGCTAGATTTAACGTCCCTCAATTTTAGCAGCGTTATCTGTAGGTGTCAATAAAGAAAATCCGTAATCAGTGGGTTCAAATGTGGGCCAAACCTTGTCTTAAGAGGACCTATTGTGGTCATTTTCAGGTTCATATTTGCATTTTGTGCCTCTACTGTGACCAGTCTGCTCCGATTGGTTAGCTAGCCGGCTGTGTTATGGTTGGTCAATCACTGAGAGATGTCCCACCCCTTAGCCTATCACATACAATGTCTCAGAGCTTTAGCAGTGCAAGTGTTTCATAGTGATGTCACTTTGGATAGGAGAGAAACTTTGTTAAAGTAGACTGTTGGAGGAAAAGTAAGCCGAAGTGTCGAAAGCAGAGGAAACTATCGTAGTTTTTAAACTTGTGTTAAACTTTCCTCTTTTCAATACAAAAAAAGTATTGGTAACTTTCTAACTTGCCTTTACTGTCTGAAAAGATTTACAGCCAGGGGGAGCAGAAAATGACCTTAGACTTTTCTTTGTGTTGGTACCAGAAAGATTGAAGAGAGTACTAAGCAGCCTTAAATTATGACCATGAGTAAAAAGAAATCAGTGCTATTCATTTTCCTTTAGATTAGGTTGCTGCAACAGAGCCTTTTGTTCTGAAGCCAACACCCAATCAGTTGCTATAGTATAGTGTGTCTGGCTCTTTGGATCCCTGTTGCATTATCACAGTTTCAGTAATTTTGTAAAAGCGTGTTTATTCACTGCATGTAACAACATTACCACCAGGTCAAAACCTACTTGCATGAATATTTGTGGTGTAATTTGATGCTAATTTGTTAGCCTTCGGACATCAAATTACCATTTTAATGAGGAATATGGGTTATGACTGATCCCCTCTATTATTTTTTCTAGTTACACCCAAATAAAGTGTGACCACATTTTTCACCAGGCACATTAAGCCACTACATTAACCACTCAGACCCGTGTAAACACAGCCATTCCCTCAGCAGACCGACCCTGACATCCACAACATTTCTTTTGTATTATTTTCTGCTCTGCCTCTCTTTCTGTGGCTGGCTCTTCGTCTCTGATGAGAAGCGGCAGGCGCAGAGACAGGTGGGATGGATCGGAGGAGACATGGTGAAGATGGCAGAACTTTGATGTGAACCTATTACAGTAGCAGCCGCAGCAGCATGTACAGGCAGTGATGTCAGCCCACCATCCTCCTGCACCTCCTCCTGCCCTCCCTCCATCCACCTCTAACGCTCTCCATCTGCATCTCTTCCTCCTGCTCTTCCATTCATCTCATTATCTCCATCCATACATCCCAGCGTGGAGGTACTTTCTGTATCTGCTGCGAAGGATACGATACAACACAAGCCAATAGGACTCCTCCTTTTATTATTATCGGATTAATAAAACACGTTGAGCTTATTGACTTGTTGATTTTCCTGGATGTAGCTAAAATAGCAAACACAGATAAACAAAATAAATATGCAGTAATAGTTCTCAGTATCCTCCCAACAGTCTGGTGCAGAATCCAAAGGATCAATGTAGGAATCAAGAGCTCAATAAAAAGAAAAGACTTTAGTGTCTTTGGATCTTTTTTTAGGTCTTGTTGTCTTTACTAGTAATCGCTCATTGCTTGTTTTTGACTGCCTGTACATGCAGCTTTCCTGGAAGCATCCTGCATACATTTACACTTGTATTGTTCTTTATCCAAACAGGATATCAAGATACAGACTGCCTGCTAAAGCAAAGTGAAAATTGGATCAATATTTGAAAGGGCCCTGTTGTGTTTTGGGGGTTTTTCCCTTTTGGTGTGTTTTATAGGTTTGTGTGCTTGTAAATAGTCTGCTAAGGGGCAGGACATCTCTAAGTGGTTGGCCAATCAACACAGAGCTAACCAATCAGAGCAGATTGGGCTCTGGTTTCAGAAAGAGTGTGAAAGAGGTGCTGCAGCCTAGGCATGTATGAAAAAAATGAAAACTTTTTGGACATTAAAGCATGGAGACATGTCACAGGAGAGACACTAAATTCAAAATTTGAACCTGAAAATGAGCAGAATATGTCCTCTTTAAGTCCTATCCAAACAAGCACAGTGACTTTTACCAGAGACTGTCTCACTTAGAATTACCATTAGCTTGGTTCCATCAGTGACCCCTCCCTGCCTCCTGCTTTTATCTTCACTGTACTCCCTCATAATGCTTAACGTCATGCAGGGATTCCAGGGAACAGAGAGCATCAGCCTGTACTGTAGTACTCGTTGTACTCTCAATATTTTTTATGCATTGCTTGTCCTTCCACAGTGCCCAGGAACTGATGTATGATCAGAAAGGACTTCTGGGCAAAAATAAAGCTCCTTTAGTTTACATCCGTCTCTCTCCCTCTGTGCTCAAAAGGTTTCTATTTTAAGAAGTTCACCTGAGTTATCCCTGTAATGGAAGAGCACTTAAGACAGCAGCGGGGATTCTCCTGAGGGGTATAAAATATTATTTGTGAGTGCATGCCAGGACACATGACTCATGAAACGGGAACACTGGTTAAAGGGAAATTGTGAACTGGCTATTAGCAAATTATTCTTTAAATCGGCAGTAAAACTGACATTTATTGATACGCTAATAATTCTGATTAGTATTTGAAATATACTGAACTTGTTTGCAGTATCAGTGTAATGACAAAAAGCAAATGCAAGTCATTCATTAATGATGAGACGCTTTACTCCTCCACAGCGTACTGATGTCAAACATGCATTTGAGTTCCTGGATACCTGCAATACTTTCATCATGTGGATGAGACAGGAATATAATACATAGCGTCGTTCACACACAATAAACTGGAACCATTATAGAACATTTTTGACAATAAAATCAGCTTTTATCAAGATCACTTTAAGAAATTGACTTATTAGCGGATGTGTTTGCGACTTCTGTCTGTGTCAGAGCCCCAACATAAACATGTTGATCAGCTGGGATCGCCCCTTCTCACAATGTCAACTTCACGTTAGTCCGTCTGCACACTGGCATCATCGACAACACTCAAAACCATCAACTTGTTATCCAGAGATAGTAACATCAACGACTCTGATCTAAAAACGATGACTAGGTGACACATGCATAGTTACTTCCTTTTTGACCCGAAGAAAGAATGATTAAACCAGTTTTTTCCACATTAAGCCACAAAGTTATTTACATATTCCACTTATTGTCTAGTATGTTTGACCAGGACACATCTGGACACGACGTGGTCTCGCAATGAGGTAAAACCCAGTCCAGGAACAGTATCAAAGTTCAGCATCAGAAAGTAACGTTGCCTTTATGCAGCAAAACATTGAAGTGAGGGTGTGGAGGTGGGGGTGATAGATGATGTGACATATTGCAGGAGATCGGGGTTCCCATTACAGAAATGCAATCAACATTCACATTTTAACTAATCGATCCTTCACCAAGCGTTTTTGTCGCCTTACGTTAACTATACTTTCACTCTTATTTCATTTAACCAATATCTTTCCTTCATCTACTGACATGTCTCCATGCTTTAATGTTCAGAAAGCTCTTTATTTTTCTCATACTGCCTGTGCTGCAGCACCTCTTTTCACCCTCTGTCTGAAATCCAGAGCCCAGTCTGCTCTGATTGGTTAGTTGGCTGGCTCTGTTGTGATTGGTCAACCGCTTAGAGATGTCCCGCCTCTTAGCCTATCACGTACAATGTATTGCAACGCTAGCCAATAGCAGCTTGGGTGATAGAAGATAGAATCGGAGGATGAAGCCCTCTTTATTACATGCACACAGCAGAGCACCCACAGTGAAATTGGTCCTCTGCATTTAACCCATCCTAGTACTAGGAGCAGTGGGCAGTTATCGTGCAGCGCCCGGGGAGCGGGGACTGGAGGTGTCCGGTGCCCTGCTCCAGGGCACCACAGCAGGGCCTAGGAGTTGAACTGGGACCTCTCCAAGTAGCAGTCCACTTTCCATATTTCAAGTCTGTTCGGGGACTTGAACCGGCGACCCTACGATTCCCAGTAGGAATACAATAGGACTGGTGAAAGCAAAACAGTTACAGCATATGTTCCTCAAACAAATTTGCATTAAATCAAAGTGCCATCAAAGAAAACTGATTTATAACCCTGCTATTAGACGATGGTCCACAGTGAGTTAGTTCCATATAATGCCAAAAATATAACTTCTTCAGTGTTTACAGGAATAAGATATCCCTAAAGCTGAAAGTCGAGGGCTGTTGACATTTTCAATCTTTTCTCACAAACAAAACCACCCTCCAATATGTGTAAACGGTTACCTGCCCACATTGACTCCAAATCCTTAATTGATTCCAAATCTAATTAGCTCGTTTGTTTGCATTTGCACATTGCTACGTGTTCCTACCTGTTCTTTGAGTTAACACGGCGGGAAGTGGGTATATTTCTCCCTCTCCGGTTAAAACACACTGATTAATGAGCAGGCGCCGCGGTCCTGCAGGGCCATAATTCATATTAATTCATAATTCATATTTGGCTGAGAGGATTTTTGTGGGGGCTTTGTGAATGCATATTCGCCTGACGCTTGTTCTCCGCTGATGTTTACTGTTCATGGTTGATTGTCCGCAAATGTGTGTGTGTGTGGACGCAGTCAGACTGAACCCACCAGCTGCTGCTCGGAAAACAAAAACTTCCAGCACTGATCCAGGGCTGGCTTATTATCCGGTGTTTTTCCTCATTGAGACTGAACATCCCCTGCCTGCTCTGTCTCCCTCACAGCTCCATTTATTGGCCTCGGCAGCTGAGGGAAGGATTATGAGGGGATACAAATGAGAAGAAGCACACAGAGTCCTGCTGGGGCTTGAACTCGGCTAAAACAGGGAGTTTAAGCTCCTCCATGAGAGGCCTTTGAATCTCAACTATTTGACTACAGCTTCTGACTTGTAACACGATGTAGAAAAAACAAATGTGTACCTAAACACACGTTTGTTTGTCATGCAAACAAACAAGACAGTGGCCTCTACTGGTCATAATGTTTCTTACATTTGATCTTAGACTTCATGTAATCTATTCACATCTACAGTCTACATATTTATTCATACACTATTACAATACACATTATTTTAGTCCTCTGTACATTATTTTACTTTCTGATTCAATTGCATCCTTCTCTATTTGTATGTGTAGAGTTTACTTGTTTCTGAATTTATTGGCACCATTTCTACAATTGTACAGTACCACTATCATGGGCTTTTTTATGTCTGGAGAGGCGAGGACTTCAGATTTACGTTGCCAAATCTACGCTGTAGCATGTGAGAATCAAGCCTCTAAATCCTGTAATCTCTAAATTGATTCCCGAATAAAAAAGAAGACTATCAGATGTTTTCTTCATTCTAAACAATGCGATCGTTGAATGTCTTCAGCTCAATGTGTTGAAGTCATTTAATTGGTCATGATTTCATGCGCTGCAGTTCTGTAGGCCATATTTCAACGATTCGTTTTGTCAGCATAAGGCATAAATGTTCAGCATGTTATTTATTCCACTGCATTAATAACTGGAAATGTCCCCTTTGCCTCATACGTGATTAGTTAGCTATTTGATTTTATTCCTGCGAACGTAAGCAACTTATTTTCATTTATAGTTTGCCAATCAAGGTAATGGCAACACCCTGCGCATTAATAAAAGATGACTATTAATAATTTATTAGTTTTAATCAAGGCAAAGCTGGCAGAGAAGGAAAAATCTTGTCATTTTTATTTATTTTTGGAAACACTATCAATTAATTTAATCTATCTGGTTCTAGATAAGTACCAAGCGATCCCTTATTTGGCAAATAAACGGACATTAAGAGTGAATAAAGTTATCAAAAAGTAGATTTTTCTGTCTGTTTGAGTCTGATTTATACTGTAAGAATATACCAAATGCACATCTGCTTTTGTGGGCACTGTGCTGTGTTAGCTTGCTCCATCATAGCCATGACATAGCTGTTTTCAACACATCAACCCAGGGCTTTTAACACCAGCGGTCCTCAGACAGTCATTTTTGCTCAGCGAGATCAAAGAGGACACAACAAGCACTGCATGAAAAATAGAAATGGGGAAATGTGCTACGAGACAGTGGATCTCTCAACCACAGTCAGGAGTCTGTAATTTATTTACTGAAGTCTTTGAATTAATCACATGGACATAAAGTAGATAACATCGGAGGGACAAATAATTAAAAGTGTCCTCTCAGTCCTCTTCTTCCTGTTTGGAGCTTTCTTTAAGTGCTTTTTGAGCTCTTTCTCAGTGAAATATATTCATCACAGATTCGATTTTTATCGAGCGGGACATCTCTAAGCAGTTGACCAATCACAACAGAGCCGGCCAGCTAACCAATCAGAGCAGACTGGGCTCTGGTTTCAGACGGAGGGTGAAAAGAGGTGCTGCAGCACAGGCAGTATGAGAAAAATAAAGAGCTTTTTGAACATTAAAGCATGGAGACATGTCCCAGTAGAGACACTACATACAAATATGAACCTAAATATAATCACAATATTAGGAGACTTGATATGAGACTGATGGAATAATGTATTTACAAAGTATAGGGTATGTCACTTTCATTATGATTATTACATATATTCCACTTTTTCATACAAGCAGCTTGAAGCTAATTAACTCATTATGTTTTCCCGATGTGGGAACTTCTTCAAAGTCAATTTTTCTGCCAAATTCTGCAGTAACTTTGTAGCAAAACAAGCTGAAAGATCTTTCATCTTTTGACTTTAACTCGTAGCAATCAGTGTTCAGCTAATTGAAATCTTGAAGTGAACTCCTTCCTTTGGTAGTTTGGCTGAACTCAAATGCGTGATCCACAGAAAGAAACTTCTTGGAACCATCGTAGATCACCAGGATGACGACATCTATTAGGACCTTATGACATGTTGGGTTACATTTACATTACATTGTCATAATGACACATAAACCTTATTTTATCTGCTGCCCACAAGCTATAATGGCACTTGAATGTTGCCTAAGAGAGCACTCTTCCCTCCTCCTTATTCTTCTAATCGCCTGCTCACACTCACCGGACTACTTAGACTTCTATTGCTCAATCATTCATCGAGCTGCTCCTTCAGCAGCTTCCATTTCTCCGTGACGTTACAGGCTTTGGCTCGTAGATTACATCATGTTTGCTTCATTATCACTCAAGACTGTCTGGCTGGAGATTTACTCCAAAGTGTAATTAGTACCAAAGGCAGCAGCGTCGAGCCTGGCTTCGTCTCAGAGAAGTAATAATGTTGTTTTATTTCAAGTTTCAAACTCTTTGTGTTTGACCCCCTTTGCTTGCTGTCTGTATGCTTGTCTGCACTCTCTCTCAGGGTTTCTAAAAAGGGACTCTGATCACTTTAACAGCCTTATGATCTGGCAGATTTTGCAGAGAAAACGTCCTGTTGCACCAGAGCACGTTGGACAAGTGACGTTGAAATGACCTGACATTTATGGGGTCGCCAAGGACTGGGATGACAAGCTAGCCAGCTGGGGGAAGAAAGCCTCTACACAAAATAAAATAATGAAATCTGACTCTTAAAAACTAAATGGATGTGCCACTCGGTTTTAAAGTTGTATTCACTCTGTCATGATTGGAGTGGAATTTCCCCAAACGTTCCTCCTCTGAAACAGTAATAAGGAAACCAGATGTGGAAAGTTGTTTTTTATTAAAGTGCTTTTATTGAAGCGCAATTCAAAGTTTTGGGTATTTTGTACTTTAGTTCCAACAGGAAAAAGCAATTTGAACACACAATGTTGGTAAGATTTCACTTTTTAAAACTTGCATTAGACGAAATTACAGCTGATTCATGGCTAGGAAAACGAGGAGACACTTTTCCAGATGCTGCTTCTTGCCTCGTCTTCAAGAATATATTTTCATTTCATATATCTGTAACTTGCTTGTCTGGGTTATTCCCGTTACTTACCTTGACTTCCTGTTTGTTTTTCAGAATAAATGAATAATTTTCTGCAGAATACGACTCATTTCTAAATTGAAGCAATTATCAAAGAGTCACGCACCAGCCACTGGAACTCAGACTGGAACACTTTGATTTCAGACACTCAATCAGTCTTCTAACTCTCTGCTCCGTCTACTGTGGACTGAAAGAAGGACTTGCATGGTCAGCCAAGCATTGTGTGTCTGTCGGGGGTGGATGCATGTGTCTGTCAAGTGTGTGTTCAATCTGTGAGTTTATTTGAGAGCATGCATGTCCAGGGGAAAGGTTTGAAGGCCAAGCTAACAGTAAGGTAAATACAATCTTACAGGCGCTAGGACAACTTTATTGTGCGCGCTGGTCTTGCCTTTGGGCAGTTTCTCCATGGATCAAGGCTTCAGGTCTCAGCCTCTCTTTCGCTACAGGCCAGATAAGTTAACGATGCCTTTAAGAACTACCAAACGTCCGCAGAAGTATGAATCCCAGCGCGACGGGATCAGAGAGGAGGTTCAGGTTGTCTGTTTGGATCCTGTGGGTGGAGCTGACCCTCAGGGCTTTATACCGAGCTAACGCTGTCCGTCCATTTCCTATACCTCAGTGTATGCTCAATAACTTCATGTACTACTGTACCTGCTGTGTGTGGAGGTATTTAGCTCGACAGCACTAATTTAAATAGTTTTAAAGAGGACATATTGTGCTCATTCTCAGATATCTGTATTTTGCTCCTCTACTGGGACATGTCTCCATGCTTTAATGTTCAAAAAGCTCTTTATGTTTCTCATCCTGCCTGTGCTGCAGCACTTCTTTTCACCCTCTGTCTGAAACCAGAGCCCAGTCTGCTCTGATTGGTTAGCTGACTGGCTCAGTTGTGATTGGTCAACCACTTATAACTGATGTACCATATGTTATTTTTTCAGATTTCTTACTATATTAGGAATATTTCATATATTTTTATAGGCCTACTTGTTTTTTTCCACAGCTTTACAGATCGAACCATCTTGGGCATATTATAACTGGTGAAACATATCAAATATACAAACTGCAGGAGGTAAGAAAAAAACCCTAAGAAGCTTAAACACAACAAACAAAATTGACCTTTTTCATTTTTTAAACCCACACTTAAAGACAACACCAACTATTGTAGGATCAGCCGAAATGTCTCCACTTCAGATGCCCTTCACCATGTTTGAATTGGGCCAAGGACAGAAGTGACTGTGTTTATTTAAAGAGCAACCAAGATGAGACATGTGAAGACCCGTAGACGTGCTGCAGGTTCACTTGCACCTCTAACTTTAGTGATAAGTAAAGAAACCGAGCGGCAGAAGTCTGACAGTTTGGGGTCGCTGTGCGGTGACACAACTATAATTTAAACATCCGTGACGCACACAAACTCCTGCAGCCTCGTTCTATCACTGTGTTCGCTCATGAGAAACTTGATGTGCTAATTTATTACTAATAACTTCCACTCAAAGGGCCGTGTGAGTTTTGGACGTTTATTTTTAAAGCTTGTTCCGAGTTGTGTGCCGTCAATCCGAGGCAGTGGAGAATGATCACTGCGGCGCTGTCGCTGCAGGACAGCTTCTGTAGGATCAGTGTGGTTGTTAGTCATTATTACTTTTATAAACTTTCCCAAACTTTTAAAATATTTATTCATAAGTTGCAGTTGCATCACTTCTGCTATGATATGTTAGAGCTGCAACCGACTAGAATTAAAGAAAGGAGAAAACGTAGCCAGTTATTTTGAAGAATAATTCATTTTCGGTCTTTTCAATTGAGAGAAATTATATGAAATACCTGTCGAAAAAAGTGTCTTAGTTCCCTCGGTGACTTTAGCTAAATAAAAACGGAATTAAATTAGCTCATTATCACTGTTGTGGAGCTCAAAGTAATGTTGGCATATAAACTTAAGACATTTTACTTTAGTTCTGAGATCAAAGTCAGAATTCAGATTTTATTTTAGAATTCTGACAAAAAAATCGTGATAAATTTTTTCAAAAAATATATAAAGTCCGAGATTTAATCCTGACTTTTTTTCTCACAAGTCCATCTTTTTTCTCTGAGTCAAAAAAGAAAAACGTTCTCATAGTGTCCATTACAATAAGTAGATTTCTGCACTCTTAATACACCAAAAGTAATGTCTGCTAATTTCCTCCTACCTTACCTGTTAGTCTCAGTTGTTCTTCATTCCCTTATTAATCTCTAAACTTTTGTTGTGTCATGTTTCTGTTTTAGTGCACCGTGTCGTCCCAGTTTCCCCGCTGGGATCATTAATGTTTGATCCTCATCACACTTTACCTCATGCCTGTTTTTCTTTCTGCTTTTTCTTCCGTGTGCGGGCTCTGTCCGTGATCCCGGCTGCTTCCCTCAGTGGCTCCCAGTGGTTACTCTACATGACTTTGCTGAATATTATGCATATTTAATAAGGTGAGCTTTCCAGCTAAACTGACCCATTACGATGAGTTTCAGTTACAGCTAATTTCTGTGTGTGTGTGTGTGTGTGTGTGTGTGTGTGTGTGTGTGTGTGTGTGTGTGTGTGTGTGTGCGCTCTCTGCCTATAATCAATCTTTCCTGCTCTGTGTCATTTGTCTAATGTTCTTCATGCTACTTTACCGTAAAGGCCCTGTGTAAATCTCACTGCACCGCTGACCACACACACACACACACACACAAATGCGATTAGGTGTATCACTGACTGTAAAGCTGTCTGTCATATCTATTCATTCACCCATGACAGCTGCTAGCGCTCTATCGATTGGGATATATTTAATTTCCTCTAGTTTCTCCATTTCTCCTGCTTTACTCTCTTCACCACTGCAGAAAAAAACCCATTTCTTCCTTTTTAGATCAATACGATTCACCTTATACCAAGTTTTAGTTGACTGGCCTTCACTGTTTTCTTATAGATGTTATTAATAGGTCATGGTCATACTTTGATACTGCTTTTTGCCCCATATTTCCAACTAGATTAAGCAAATGAGACCGCATATTTCCCATTCCTCTAAATGATTTATTGCTGAAAGTTTTACTCATATTTTTAGCAGAATTAGTAACACATTTAATCAGAATTGAAGGAGGTTTCCTGACTAGTCCTGTTCACTTCTCTTTAGTCTGCAGACAGAAACTGGGTTATGTATTTGTGTCTGCAGACAGTGCCTCTTAATGTCATGCGGTTGTAGTTTCTGAGGTGGAATGTTTCCCTCGCAGCTACAGGTGTTTGTGATGTGGTTCTGTCCTGATTTTATTTTCAGAAGCAACTCAGGAATGTTTTTAGACTGAGAGCTGTTTGAAAATGAATTTTAAAGTAGCTGACAACATTGAAACATCACCCTATTTTAAATTTGCTGCTTTTCTGAAGCCCTGCAAGAAGAGAGTTATTTCAAGTTGTGTGTTATATAGGTTTGTGTGCATGTAAATGGTCTGCAAAGGCTAAAATCCCTGTGTTCCCTCCAGAGGGGGTTTCTCTCCCACACACTCCCCCCTTCCTGCCTGAAACACTTCCATTGGACTCCTTTGCTTACTTCCACAACATAGTGACACTCACTAGTACTTGATAGCGCTCCGACACATCATACTTGATAGGCTAAGGGGCGGGACATCTCTAAGCGGTTGACCAATCACAACAGAGCGAGCCAGCTGAGAAAAAAGTGCAGACTGGGCTCTGGTTTCAGACAGAGGGTGAAAAGAGGTGCACATTTAGTCTGAATTTCATTTACTTTTAACAAAGTTAAAACTAGTAAAGTCACACACACACACACACACACACACACACACACACACACACACACACACACACACACACACACACACACACACACACACACACACACACACACAGTACACTCATCAGGTCGAGGCTGGTGTCTGACATCATTACCTTGTAGTTAAAGAGTGTCCCAATTAGCTCTGGGCGGCAGAGGAGCGTCAGTGTTACAACCTGGTGAATCCCCACTCATTAACCTTTAGAGAAGGGCTGGACAGACGCACTCTCTCACACACACACACACACACACACACACACGCTGATAACTAATCACCACAGGCAACCATTCAGCTATGCATGTACACACATTAGCCAACACATTAGTCCCTTAACCACACAAAGGGCGTGGAGTCCCCCATTACAGACAATCATTAGGTTCTCATGACAGCAATGATTTACCTTATTAGCACAAATGTTTATGGCTTACTGCAACAGAGGCTCATGTTAGAGGTGCTTTGTTAATCATTTTAACTCATGCAATGCTGTCTGTCAGTGTCAAATCATCAGTGACAACTTGAAAAGATTGCTGTGAAAAGGCTTCATCCAAAAAAGGGATGGATACTTGTACTTAATATTGCTAAAGAGTCCAATAAAGCTGTGTTTGATGTCATTTTGCAGACCCAAAATAACTTAAGAGGCCCTATTAAGTTCTAGTTCCTGATAGTCGGGAAAGAAAAGAGAATTAAATACTGACACGCTTTAAAAGTGAACACTGGGATCCATTCTTATTTATCAAAGCAGTCCTCCTTTAACTGCAGATTATCCCCGTGCTCCAGGGACTACAACAAGAATTGGAAGAAGGTCAAGCGGGTTTGACTTTCACAGATGGACAGATAGTTGTATTAGAGAAGCTTGGATTGGCTATAAATAGACATGTAGAAAAGAGCCAGCCTGAGATCCCTGGGAATCCACTAAGCCCATCTTCTGGCGACCTGTCTGTTCAATACCCCTGACCTTCTGCCAGATTACCACAGATATGAAAACTGCCACATGATAGCTATCACCGACACCTCACACTGTGCCGTGTTACAGGAGCCTCTTTCTTTCTCCTAAACATCTTTTATCTTCACTATTGTCCCTTATATCCTCAACTGGGATGACATTTTTTCAAGACATTTGGTGACAGGTGAGACGGGAGCAGAGGGTCAAGATGAAAACCGCTCTTCCCTGGACAGAGATAGAAACTTGTGTTGCAATAAAGTCATACCAGAGCAATAGTTGAGCTTAGCAGATCTACGTTTGGGTTTCTTATAAGTGGCATTGTGGTTTGATCTTTCAATGTGTCTAGAAAGCTAGATCGGACCCATTCACAAGGCGCTGAGTTGATATTTCATTCCACATAATCAGGTAAAGTCGAGTCCCTTTTTAATTCTGTAAGTCTCAGGTCTGTGTCTCAGTATGTCTCAAAGCGGGGAACATCCAACACTTTTTAAAGCCGGCCTATCATAGCCAGTCAACACTTCTGAAGCTCTAGGTCTGTGTCACATACTGGAAACGAAAAGATTGTTTCAGTGATGTATTAAGCTGGAGTTAAACAAAGTGAAACATAGGGTATGGAAATCAGCCGTGAATGCCAAGAGGAGTGCTTTGAAAGCTGCAAAGTGAAAAAGGCCGGTTAGATTCACACTTTATACCCAAGAAATCAGAAGTCAACCGTTTACTTTCTGAGGTTAAAAAAACGACCCACAGGAAGCGGTTGGAAAAGATGACATGGTTTAACTGTCAGGTACAGCTACACAGGTGCATGCAGGTGTTTTTGAATAGAAACACTTTATCTGCTGTCTGACATGAGTGAAGCAAAATGCTCATCACATCCCAAAGTCAGAAAGACGGTAACGTTGGAGGTTGATGATGCACAGTGTTGCCGTAGGATAAGGAGAGGATGTTAGAGAGCCAATCCTGAGACAAACCTGGCTCAATCACAATCAGACTAATGAAAGCTAGAGGACAACAGATGGGACGGAGGACAACAGTAGAGGAGAAGATTAGACTGGAGAGTTAAAGGAGTGTGTGGTGTGTGAACAAAAAGGCTTGACTTTATTCCATCACCTTGTGCCGCCTCTGGTGTCCCCTCTAGTGTACGAGCTATTGAGTGACTTCACATGATGTGTTACCACGGATGTCACTTGAACCCATATTTTGGTACCAAACTGAAGGCAAAAGTCCTAAAACATGCCTGTATCTAATGACTAAAAATCAGATCAGCAAGAAACCTGCAGGTTCATTCATAGTTTTGTATCATTTCTTATCATTTCTCTGTTATGTTTAGATTTTAATGACTTGCACCGGTAAGATCTCCAGCACTTACATTTTCAGCTGCTCTTTTTAATGCAACGCTGCTCCAATACCTGTTGGTCCGACCGGTCTGATCAAGTGAAAGTGAAAAACTATGGAAAATGTGTTGAAATAGTAATTAGAAAGTGTTGAGGGCCAGCAGAGATACTGTATCACTACGTACAAATTGTTGACTACAGACCAAATAAAAGACCTTCAGGGTTTTGTCTCAGACCCTCTTAATGTCGGCGTGCGCCCTCAAACCAAAATACAGATTTTCCCCGTAACGTGTTAAAGTGCTGCCAGAAAACAATATCTCTGTTGGTCAGAAAGGGTTTAATGAGTCCAGAAATATGGAGATGGGGTCAGATGTCTGGTCAGACGGCAGAGACAGCTTACGGAGAATAAATAGGGGATGGATGTCCGGTGGGTCTGCCGGGGGACGAGTGGCAGGCAGCAGGCTGACACTGAAACTGAGATTTCTGATCCTTTCTTTTACTCTCCTTTTTCTGGAGAGGAAGTAAAGAAGCTCTGGATTTATTTGTAGTTTGAGGTGCAATATATGACTCAGCAGCTTTAAGACATGAAGACACTATTATATTCTTCTCCGGAAAGTGGGCGAGGCCATCATTTTGGAATTGATGCCCTCATACTATATCTCTCCAGAAAAAACCTTCATTGCACTCATGTTTAACATGCTATCCAATCCTACCCTTTGTGGTAAGGGATGTTTAATTTCTTCTTAAAGACAAGCAAGAACTTTGCCTACATAAAATACATATTAAAATATAAAGAATGATCTACTTTGAGATCATTTCAAAGTACATCTACGATTCAAACTTGGCAGTCAATGTTTCTGTTGTTGTCTTTCTACAGACAATTGTATTGGTACCGGGTTTGACACTCTGCAATTGCTAACTGTGTGTGTGCCCAGCTTTGAAATGACAGTGGGACAGATCCAGTCAATCTCCTGTTAAATCTCCTCTCTTTTCTCCTCCGCTCATCCTGCTTAACAGTATTGTACAGCAGACAATAAAGGCTCTTTTTATCTCTATTTCTCTCTGTCCTGCATTCCTCTAAAACGCCATTGTGTAACGCACAATAAGATTCACTCGCTTTCCTTCTGTCTCTGTCGCCCTCCTAATCACTATTGTACGGCACACAATGCAGCAGCCGCCTCTGCTACAAAGCGAGGGGATGGCTGACTCTCAAACCATTCAGCAACACACACACACACACACACACACTGGGCGACAATGATGTTTCATTTAGTGTGTGTGTGTGTGTGTGTGTGTGTGTGTGTGTGTGTTTCATGGGTTTGTACAGCATACATCAAGTTCTCTCTGACTCTGAGGTTTAACCCTACTGTATGTCTCAATTAAATGTGCAATCGAGAGTAAAATTTCGTAATAAACAATCAATTTGGCTTGCACATTATTAAGCATTGGAAATACATGGTTTATTTATTCTTGTGACTGAGGAGGTAGTGGGACAGTGAGCTATTTTAAGAGGAGTACGCGCTGATAACATCGTGCCAATAGGATACAGATAATATGGAAGTTGCTTCCTTCATTGCTTAGACTACCGAAAGTGATAGCATTAGAAAAATATGTTGTAAAAGAGGAGTAGTATTCAAAGGTCACTGAGTTCTGAAGCCAGCTATTATTAGATGTAGTAATTAAAAACGAACTGATTTGGAAAGCAATCCCATGCAGTACTGTCCTGGCCAGACGCACAGACAGAAAGATTAGTGTGATTAGGTTGAGGAGTCATTTGTTCAATTACTAATGCTTTTTGATGTGTGTGTAGATAGGCCTACATGAATCAATCCGTCCCATGTGATTGCTGCTGAAGTCTTTTTTAATCCTACACTTCTGTTGGACATTACTTTCATGACTTTTTCAAAGGCTAAACATATGTGATCTAAAACAGAAATATATGCTCAATAATGAACTCAACATAGTATGTTGACCAAGTAACCGTGACGATCTGTTAACTTCCCAAACTACTGCAGTGAAGAGAGCTGTGAGATGTTGGTATTAGACCCTGGGTGACGTGAACATTAGTCTCATGATTGTTTTACCCAAAGAAAGAACTCAACTTTGCTGACATCTTAGCACAAAGATCCCTTAAAATGTGAATGGATTCCTCTCTTGTAATCTTGACCTGGAAGTCACAAATACATCCATTTGTTATGTAGAGTTAGATATGTGCCTTTGTTGTCCTGGAACAAAGAAAATCAGAGCTTATCTATTTCGCTGCTGTCGCGTGGTTTTATGCTAAGGCCGATGACGTCATTGCCAGCAAACTTGATGAATGGTGTTGAGCTGTGAGTGGCCACGCATTCTGCGTGACAGGGAGTAGAGAAGGGCTGAGCACACAACCCTGAGGGGCTCCGGTGTTGAGGGTCAAGGTGGAGGATGTGATGTTCCCCATCCGCACTGCCTGGGATCTGCCCGTCAGGAAGCTCATGATATAATGCACTCCTCTGAACATAGGTGTGTTTGTGTGCGTATATGTGTGTGTGTGTGTGTGTGTGCGCTTACAGGCTATTACAGCATACATCAATATCTTTCTGACCCCCAGGTAAGAACTTACTGTATGTTGTTTAGCATTCACTCTTCTTCGTGTGTGTGTGTGTGTGTGTGTGTGTGTGTGTTGCCTCCTACTGTTATTTGCTTACATCTGCTCTCTGGATTTGTAAAAGCTCTCTCGCTGACAGATAAACATGCCAACTTTTGCTTCGCCGTCTCATTAAAGCTGGAAAACAGGTTTATTTTTTCCTCCTTGGTGAGCGCAGGTAGAGAGGGAGGGAGGCTGTGAGCTATTTTAGAGACGGAGACGCCGCGTGATAACATCGTGCCACATGGATACAGAACATCATGGAGAGTTGGTCTTCCTTCATCTGCTTTAAAGACTCCCTGAGCCAAGTGCACAGCATGTAGGGAAAAAACATGTTGAATTATGAGGCAGTCTGTTTTGGAAACGGCACTGTATGTTGCTGTTGATGTACGTCAGCTAAATGTATGTAGATGTAAGCCAAGTCCAATTAAAAAAACAACTGATTTGGAAAAGAAATACCCAACAGACTCATACCGGCAAACAACTTACAAGAAACCAATAATATAAGTGTGATTAGAGTTTGAGGAAATGTACATTTTGTGTTCAATTAAATGCTGTGTTTGAATGTGTGCTGCTAAAAAGCATAGGCTGAAAATGAATCCAAAATCCAAGTCCAACATGTGCTTTTTGCAGCCTCTTAAAAATGTGTGTCCTTTTTTTTTTATATCACTATCAACTGAATCTGTTGGACATTATCATTATTTCATGACTTTTTTAAAGGCTAAACAGTTAATTGATGATTAAAACAGGAAATAATTGCTAATTAATTGAAAATGAAATAAGGTTTGTTGCAGCCACAGTAACCGTGACGCATCGTACGTTAATTATGCCCATTAGCTAACTGTCACGTGAAGTTAGAAGTCTTAGTGGAGATGTTGGTATTAGACAATTAAGCTTCTGGGAAACGTGAACAAAATGTCTGCAGATTGTTCGTTGGAAGCAAAGAAATGCAAACAAAATCACACATTTGTTGTCAGGTGACGAATGCTTTAAAGGCACAAAGTAATCAAATCCTTTAAAAATGTTTGATAATTGATTCATTTTTTGCAAATCTTGGACCGGAAAGACATCTAAATACATCCAATTTTCCCAAATGTAGAGTTACATCATGTTGTCCTTCTTTGTCACAGCAGTAATGAACTAATAGAAAACAGTAGCTTTATTATTTCTGCTTGCTATTGAAAAAGCAGCGTGGTTATTAATTGTTGCTAAGTGCTCGGATGACATTGCCATGGCAAATGTTGCATAAACATGGCGTGTCACTGTGGCAGTCAGCGGCTTATTTATCCTCTTCCTGTCAGAAAAAAAAGGAGCTCTAATTAGCCAAATGCAAGCCGGGACATGGACATGAAATGTGAGGGAAACGCAACGACAAATAACACTGCCATTTATGCTTTTGTACTGAAATAATTGAATAACAAGGGTGATAGCATTTCTAGCCTGGAATGTTTTGCAACAGACCACCGTTCTTACATTTGGAGAGGCTGTATAAAAAGCTTCCTGGCTGTCCTGTTTATCACCCTGTAGCAAACTCAATGCTGAAGCCTCAACAAGCAGTTAGAAGATTAAAAGATGTATTTGTCAGATGCACAAAAGCTACCAAAATACAATATATGATAAACTTAAAGAAGCCCTATTATGCTTTTTGGGTTTCCCTTTCCTGTAGTGTGTTATATAGGTGTTAGTGCATGTTAATGGTCTGCAGAGGCTAAAATCCCTTGTTTGTCCCTTTGTTTACTCCCGTAACAAAGGGACATCACTATGTAACACTCACGCTTCTATTGGCTAGCGCTCCAACACCTTGTGCTTCATAGACTAAGGGGCGGGACATCACTAAGCGGTTGACCAGTCAGAACAGGTGTCCTCTTTAACATAAGTAAGAGACACCAAAGTAGGTAGCAGGAACGAGGATAACATAAGATGAAATAGAGTGCAAAATTATGTTGTAGAGTAGAAACCCTGCATACCTTAATTATATCTAAATACGAGGACTATAGACAGTTGTAGAAAGAAGAAGAAGACGTACTTTTATTAATCCCTTACAGGGAAATTTCTTTCTCTACTCTGTTGTGTTGACACACATTAAACACACAGAGGATATACATGCACAAACACAGAGGAAATACATGCACACACAACCACATGCAGAGGAGAGGTGGCAGAGCAGAGAGGCAGCCAGGTACCCGGCGCCAAGGGAGCAGATAGAGGTTAGGTGCCCTTGCTCAAGGGCACCTCGGCAGTGGCCTAGGAGGAGAACTGGCACCTCTCCAGCTACCAGCTCACTCGGCGACCCTTCGGTCCCAAGACCAAGTCCCTACTGACTGAGCCACTGCCGCCCAAAAAGAACAGTGTACTATGAATGGTAGGTGGGTAGTGACGTTGGAGCCATGCTATGGAAACAGATGGTTGAAAAAGCTACGTTATAATCGACCTTTTAAAAAGAAGCCAGTCAGACTTGTCCAGTTCTGTCAGTGGAAGCTGTGGTCCATCAGTAACCTGCATTGTTTTTGTTTAGTTGCTTTTTCTTTTACTTATCTGATATCGGAGGACCGGCAGTGAAAGCTAAAAGCTGTAAATAAAAGTTACACAATGTGTGTGTGTGAGAGAGAGAGAGAGAGAGAGAGAGAGAGAGAGAATAAGACAGAGGCAGATAGGGTCCAGATGAAGGGATTATATCTCTACACACTGTCCAAACAATTGTTCCACTCGCTCTGCCTCTAACAATCGCCACTGGCCTCAGTCAACTGCTCAGGGAGCTGTGTGTGTGTGTGTGTGTGTGTGTGTGTGTGTGTGTGTGTGTGTGTGTGTGTGTGTGTGTGTGTGTGTGTGTGTGTGTGTGTGTGTGTGTGTGTGTGTGTGTGTGTGTGTGTGTGTGTGTGTGTGTGTGTGTGTGTGTGTGTGTGTGTGTGTGTGTGTGTGTGTGTGTGTGTGTGTGTGTGTGTGTGTGTGTGTGGAGAATTTCTATGTTACACTGAAAGAAAATGAGAGGAATCCCTTTTTAGATATAAAGACATGGATTGGAAAAGACAATAGGTTTTGGTTTGAGCTAAGAGGAACAAAGCCATTTACAAAAACAACAGTTTTACAGATGGTTTATTTTCAGACTCAGCTTTCATTACATGTTCCCTCAAATATGTGTGTTAGAGTTCTGTTCTTACTATAGGGTTTGTGTAGAGACCATAAGCATTTATAGCAATAGCTGAACTTCAACAATGTCACATTATGCTCCAAGAAGTGTGGAGCCGACACTCGAGCAATGCACATACTCAATCCTCCAGCTCATGCAAGCAATTACTTTGAATAATATGATGTGTCTCTACACTTATTCAGGTACCAGACCAAGCTTTGGTTTGTAGAAGCATCGTCCCCAGTCCTTTCTTAAGAAGATAAACTCCACGTATTAACACCACTTACCTAGCCAACAACCTAATGTAATGCTGTACATATAGTAGCCCTATGACACATTTCTCCATTAGCTGATTTATTTATGTCTTAGGACATAATGGCAACATCTTTTCAGGTCAGGTCCCTCCAGTAGACGGGCTGTTGGGGCACTTTGATGACATCTCCACCCATCTTCCCCCCATTTCCCCCCTTGGCCTTTCAGCACCTCTTCTTCCATCCACTGCAACATGCATAATGGTATTTGTTAGTTGTTCTTGTTATGTCTCCAAAGCAAACATGTTTTAAGCATGTGTTGACCACGGATACTTTGAGATAAAGTACTAAAATGCTGACTTTTTTGGGGGCCAAGGACTCATTCCTGCACCACTCTATTGTTAGGTTCATTTCCCTGTCAAACGTCAAGTGTCATTGTGATTACCAAGCTTTTCAGCAGACCATCATATTTCTTTGCATGCTCCAGCTTCATCGGCTCACAGAGCATATAGTCCACTGTGTAATCCAGCTTCATCATCTACCTGTTTCCCTACACACCAGAAGTCAGACCTTATAAAAGCATTAGATGTAAGTTTTGAGGTGGTGGTGTGTTTGAAGCTGACAGGCTGTGTGTGAGGTTAAGATAGCAGAGCAGAGGCCGCATGATTCTATTTATGATGACTGTTGGCTGTGCAAGTCTCCAGCTCCCTACAGTTTTCACTGCTTATTAGTGTCAAAGAGGAGCAGAGGACGGGAGCAGAGAGGATGGAGTTAGGCTGGACGGGTGAGGAGGAGAGTGAAGAATAAAGTGCAGGGCGAGTATTTCTGCATGCTGTCATATTTAGAGTATTATTTTTATAGATGAGAAGGAAATTAAATTAAAAAGCTTGATCCTCATCTCACTCTAAGTATATATTATAAATAAGTATTATAGGGTTCGTCTAGAACATGAGGCACTAACGTCACTTCCGGTCAAAATTAAGCTCGGCCCACTGTCCGGTGTAAATCCTGCATCAGAGCGAAGCAGAAATAATAGTGTCTTCACGTCTTAAAGCTGCTGAGTCATATCTTGCACCTCAAACAACAAATAAATCCAGAGTTCGTTCTTTACTTCCTCTCCAGAAAAAAGGAGAGTAAAAGAAAGGACCAGAAATCTCAGTCTCAGTGTCAGCCTGCTGCCTGCCGCTCGTCCCCCGGCAGACCCACCGGACATCCATCCCATATTTATTCTCTGTGAAAACAAAGCTGTCTCTGCCGTCTGAAGCTCTGTTTGACACCATAAACAGAAATATTGTTTTCTGGCGCCAATTTAACATTTTATGAGGAAATTTGGTTTGAGAGCACAGCGTTCCCGGTTTAGACCAAACCCTGAGTATAATTAGTATAATTAAATCAACACTTTGAAGATGTTTATCTGAATGTCTCTCTTTTTAAGTATTGGTGAAAAAATGAATGGATTTAATGGCAGAAGTAAAACATTTTTAAAAAAAGCTAAAAACTAAGAAGGTGATTCGATAGATTTGAGAGATCTTTAGATACAAAATACATCTGGAAAAAATGCGTTGGGTTAACCATGTATTGTATTTTATCCTTCATCAATGGAAACCGTTTTATTATAGGTGATGTATTGAGTCACAATATAATTCAACTTTAAAGCCAATCCAGTTTTAGTCTCTTCATGAAACAAATCCAGGTAGAAGCACACGCTTTCATTAATGAATCTACTTTCAACTGCAATTACACAATGTTCCCTCCAGTTCACCTCAGATTAAACAGAACATATGCTGATAGATATTTAGAGGAAAATGAAACGCACAAACCCTCCCTGTTCCTGCCGCCTGATTTTGAAACACTAACAGTTTTATTTTGCAGCTTTAAAGATGAGATAAACATAACGTTACACAACCCCTGGCTCTTTCTGCAGCCAGCTGTTTGTGTTTGTTAAATGTACACGCAGCCAGCAGCAGGAGGGAATTGTATTTACTATTGATTACCATTTTAATCATTGGTAATAATGAAGCCTAAACACAAACTGAATATTCTTTTCTAACAACAGATTATGATGTGAATACTGTGTTAAATCAATGGTCTGTTATACGCCTGTAGGTATGTCTTCCGCTCCTCTTCTCCCCGCGTATTAAAGCCGGTATGGCTGCCGGTAATGGATGATAGTTTAAAGTTCATTAGCTGTGTTAGCTCAGATTTAGGGGGTGGTGGGCTGCGGGCTAAGAAATACATTTCATTTCATAGCTCATTAACCTGCTGTATCTCTGTCTCGCTCTGGTTTCTGCCTCAGCTGATGATTTAATTCCTCGTTTGTTCTAAAGGTGATCTGCAGCTCAGGTAAACGTAACAAAGCAATGACTTGTGATGTGCTGTACTGTTGTGGTGTCACAAATAGCTGAGCATGTGTATCTCAGTAATTGGTGCTTTGCAAGGCTTTCTGTGCTTTTTAAGTAGAACAGTATGGCAGAAATAATATATAATTATTGATATTTAATGTTTGTTTGTCAATTCAGTCATTTTTAGCGAAGTGGTGTGTAAGGATTTCTAATAAAGAAAATTGAAAGGGCCCTATTTGTATTCATAATTGCAGTTGTGTCTCTAATGTGACATGTCTCCATGCTTTAATGTTCAGAAAGCTCTTTATGTTTCTCATACTGCCTGTGCTGCAGCACCTCTTTTCACCCTCTGTCTGAAACCAGAGCCCAGTCTGCTCTGATTGGTTAGCTGGCCGGCTCTCATTTCCCTTCCTCCTACTAATTGCAATCCATTTGTGTCACTGACTTTACATGTAAGATGACACCTTTTCTGATTGGTCAACCGTTTAGAGATGTCCCGCCCCTTAGCCTATCATGTACAATGTGTTGAAGCACAAGCCAGTAGAAGAACAAGTCTAGTGATGTCACTATGTTACGGAAGTAAACAAAGGAGTCTAATGGAGGTGTTTCAGGAAGGGTGGGGGTGAGTGTGTTGGAGAGAAACTCCATCTGGAAAGAACTTTGGGATTTTAGCCCTTGCAGACCATTTACATGCACTAACACATACAACACAGTACAGGAAAGGGAAAAACTCCAAAAAGCAGAATAGGGCCTCTTTAAGGTGACTTATACTTTCTACCCCAAAAGCTTATTTCAATGTCAAAATGAATGAGTGTCTTTTAAATACTTCATTATCTAACTTGCCTCAAGTATAAAATCATAGAATTGGTAATACACGTATTAAATAATCTTGTGGAGAAGGGATTGTGTTATTTCAAAGAAAGGGAAAACCCCCAAAAGCATGATATGGTTCTCTTTTAGGAAGTTCAGGATTGTCCGGGAAAACGTCCTCCACGTTTACACTAAACACCAGCGTGTTTGCCTGTCCTCAGCACCGTCCTGAAGTCAAACACACACCTCTCCTCACACCGTAAAGCGATGATCTCCACAGAACTTCATCTTCACTGGGGGGACTGCAGCACTCGCAGGTATTAGAGGCACATTAGCAGGAGTGTGTCTGCATGTGAGAAATGCTGACTGTTGGTCTAGCTAAGGTGAGCTCCCTAGATCACATTCAAATGTTAAGTTATACCACACACACACACACACACACACACACACACACACACACACACACACACACACACACACACACACACACACACACACACACACACACACACACACACACACACACACACACACACAGGTGAGGTCCCATACAAATGGTGCTCATAAGCAGCACCGCCGGGCCAGATCCTATTTGTCAAGCCCCTGGGCGCCCGTCGCCAGATGGGGAGTAACCTGCTGAGCTCACAATTCCAAAGTGTACACACACACACACACACACACACACACACACACACACACACACACACACACACACACACACACACACACACACACTGCTCTATTACTTCATTTACATTTTCTGTTCCATTTGGTTTTCATTTAACGTCTTAACTTGTTATTTCTATAATTGTTTCACCCTTATCTTAAATAGATTAATATGTATAAACTGGAATATTCAGTTATTATAAAGCCATAAATAATAAAGATATTTTTTACCTATCATTATTACAGTATATTAACGATGTGTATATACTGTATTTCAAGCATAATGCAAAAGTTAGACAGAGGATTTGGCCCACTCACAATACAACACATCCCACACAAACAGAGCACACATTGATTGTGTTTTGTTTCTTTGCACAGCTGTAAGTGTGTAACCTTACACACACACTCACACATGCACTCACACAAAGAGCAATATTGAGCTTTGATTTGATTTCCTTTGTCTACTACAGCAGGTTTCAGCATGTTTCAAACCAGATCTGTTGTGTGATCTTAAACAAAGTCAGCTGCAGTTTTCCCTCTGGTTTCCTAAAGACATCTATAGGGAAACAAATCTATATCCCTACGTCAGGAAAGATGAGTCTCATGCTGTGTAGTGGTAGTAAGTTCCAGTGGGCTTTTGTTTATGATTAGCGGTGTGTCGAAACGCTCAGCTTCAGGAATATATTCTGCCCATGTGGAGCTGCTGGCCGGTGACGCAGGAAGGATTTGTGATACCTTTTTGTTCTGGTGTTACCGTTGGCTGCAGCTGCAGAGGGGGGGAGGTCTTCTCTCTCTCCCACAGCGAGTCTACACCAGCACTCAGAGTCTCTCCACATTAGTGAAGCTGCCTCAATACTTAACTGTGCCACATCTGGTCAGTGTTTGGGAATCTGTTGAAATATTTTACAGTGTGTTGGTTGCAATCTGTAAATTGACACAGCCATGTTTGCTGAATGAGCATGCTCTCAAAACCTGAAACTAATTTGGCATCCAAACTTCAAATGTACTCGATGCAACAACGCACCAGCAACTCATAAAAAACGAACGAAAAAGGAAGACAGCCATGTTTGTATTATACAGTATATGTTGTATAATATACATTTTTGAGTTACAGATGTTATTTCGATTGTCAAATAGGTTATCATCTCGTAAGTCTTAATCGTAAGTCTTTGAATAAAAACGTTTAAGTGACATGTAATGTAATAATATAAAGCTAAATGGTTGCACTTTAACATACTAACTGAAAGATGCTACAGACGCAAGAATGTAGCAGCAGAAATAAGCTCAATGCTCCCTGTGATAAACATTAGAAGTATGAGCTGATGTAGCATGCATGCAGCTCTCCTGATCACAGGCTGTTGTGTGTTTGCACCTGCAGGCGTCCACCTGGAGTTTTCGGCATGGCTGTGTTTTTAAACGGATGTTATAAAGTACAGCAGTTAGGATGTGTCTAACTGCGTCCCTTGGAGGAGATAAGATTTAAATCCCGGCTGCACTCAGAGGCTGTCCCGTAAATACAGAATCCTAAGTGACGTTCTTTAATGAGATAAGATGATTGGATAAGAGGTCGGATGACGCTGTGGTTCCAGGCATTTGGTGCTACACACTGTAGTGTCATTTATTTTTGGGTGGTCTGATTTCTCTTCAATCTGTGTGTGCAGAACATGGGGTTGCTCAAAAACATGTTTAATGATACAACAGGTAACAGGTGTTGCTTCAAGCTTTTCCAAATGTACACTGAAAAACTGCTGCCGCCTCGAGTCTGACTGGGACTTCAGGTCACAGACAATTGTGCCACTGTGAGGGCTTTGGGTCCAGAGGATGATAACCATATTAATGTTTGATATTAAAAACAATATTTCAGATTGCAGCAACTTAAATCAGGCAGATGGAATAGCCTTAAAAAGGTTTTAGTAACAGGTATCTCTAGATAACTACTCCTAAATAAAAAATACAGACAAATGAATAGGATCACCATGAGAGAAAGCATGACTTCAGAGCTCTGCATGTCAGGCCAAGTATGTTATAGTGTGGGCCCAAGCCACAAGATTCCATTACTGACTACTTCTAACTTGGTTAGTCAGTGTGCCGGGGAGTTCTTGAAGATGACTAAAGTATGACAAAAGAGGTTGTCAGACTGACTGACATTTGCCTGAGCCTCTTATTGCAAATGTAATCTTCTCCAAATGTAAAAATAGCATTACATCTTTCAGCCATTGTGCTGTAGTGGGTGGGATATTTGATTTCCAATTCCAAAAGTAATATTTGTCTCCACGCAAGCAAAGAAACAAATGCTGTGATGTTGAGTTGCTTCTTAGTCAGAAAGCGAGTTTTAAGGTGTTATTCTTACCTACCTGTTTTTTTGACTACCGATATATAGTCAGGGATTTTGCATTTTCCCAAAATAATAAAATATGCATTGTGGCATGCACACTTGCTTCTGTAGTTTTGGACAGACTGAGGTAAACACACAGCCCGGCACAGGTTTCAGCATTAACCCGGTGTGATCCCAGAGTTCCCAGTGACCATCTGGAGGCCCAGTTGGCTTTGCTTACAGTAGATGTGATAGCTTACACACACACACACGCACACGCACACACAGGAAATAACAATCACAGCAATGATGTGATAGGAATCATAACAATAGAGCTATAATAAATGACCCACTGTTGCTCATCGATCCCAGCCCCTGTAGTCAACATGTCGATGTATCCTTAGGCAACATTGTTACTGTAACTCTAACTTGCTCCTGATGTGTGTGTGAATGGTAGCTTCATTGAGCCGGTGGTCCATGCATGTCACCTTGCCCTGCCTCTGTAGGAATGTGTGAATGCTGAGTTGTGTAAAAGTCATAAACACTGGATAAAGAGCTATAGAAATGCAGTCCGATTCCCACTCTACATTAAATGAACCTGCACATAATACCACTCTTTCTTACTCGTGCACAGTCTTGAAAAACGAACACGCTTGTTTGGCAGTTGAAAAATCTCATCCTTTGCCACGAACGTCTCTGAATAATTGAGGAGGTGGAGGTTGCTGCTGCTGGAGCTGTTTGGTAATTGGACCTAATTGATGAAAACATTGGCCCCGGCAATCAGTCATCTCTGACTGCATAATCTGATATAATATGCAGCTGGAAAGGGTAGGCCTCTATTGAATTACATTTTCTATATGCTCGTCGTACACACGCACATACTGTCTTGACATTTAAATATCAGTTTAAGGTTAATGCCTCTCACTCCCAGAGGGATGAACAGCTTTAACATCATTCTGGTCGGCACAAAGAGCTCCGGCCACATTATAATGGACATTTTGCCATTGGATGACGGATAATAATCTAGATTTTTCTCTGTTTAATATCATTGTTTTTACAAAGCTCTCTACTTTAAATTAAAAGTACCTGTTTTACCAAACCTTTTCAATCCTGCGGCTACACACAAGCAGGCTTGGGGAGTAATGGATTGAATGTATCACGATTAAGTCGTGAGGACATAATACAAAGTAATTGTATTTCCTTACAGTTACATCAAAAAGGAGTCCGAAAAATTGGGAATTACTTGCATGGTAACAATGATAAAGCAAAAAAGCAAATTGTGTTTCTTGTCAAAAGCTGTTCTGTTCTGTAGGCTAATACTTTAAGTGTGAATCCATACGACTTCTGCCTGAATCAGCTTTATGGTTTTCCCATTTTCCATTTGTAATTCAGCAGGTGAACCTATATGTTGACAAAGAAAGTGTGTGTGAGCTTAACTGTGTGTTTTAAACTAAAATGGAGCATTTCCTGTTGACTCAGGTTTTATTCCGGCTATTTTAATCTGTAGTATGTGCTCATGCTTTTCATTGGTGGTGTATAAACTACTGACTGAATATGCTTACTGAACGCAGGTTTAAATAAATAAAATACACATTTATGATACTAAATACTGTATCTTATTTACTTCTTTTCTAAGGTCACATTTTCAGTTTTCTTACATAATAAACAAATGTCAAAAACATCTGTTTCTTTTTCTGTTTGAGTTGGATTTGATATTGAAGTAATCCAAAAGTAACAGAAAGAAATCAGGTTACATTACTTTAATATTTCAATACTCAGATTGTCTTAATGACTAGTAACCCTCCCAACCCTGCATGTAAAGTATGGCGACAAGTTTGTGAAAAATTGTGTCCCGTTTACCCTCAGCCTTGCAGGAAACAGCTGCCTTTTGCTGCTGGACATGCGCTTGACGAAAGATGAATGAATACATGAATAAACTTGACTTGTATAGAACCTTTTATGCACATAATGCAGCCAGAAGTGCTTTACATTTCAGCTACTGAATAACAACATTATTCAAAAACCATACACAAGGGCAAGGGACAAAATGAAGTTCATAAAAAAAGAGGCAATATTAAAATGTGTGTGTTTGAGTTGTCGTTAAAAACAGTCCGTCCTTTGATGAATGAACCAAAGTAGCTTTTGTGTGCGATCCAGCTCACACCATTTCTTGCCACATCTGCTTTTAGTCACACTAAGAATTTCATTTTATCTGCCTTTCCAGTTGTACACTGACCTTGACTTTAGATTTGAAAATGATGGATACGAGCCACGAGGCTTAGAGTTTGTGATGAATGACGGAGGAGAGCAGATGAAAGAGACGTATTCTTAACTGAACTTTAACTAAGCCTCATATCTTTCAGAAATGTAAAAGAAAGAAGAAAAAAATAAATCTTTAAACAATGGATCGCCAGAACATGCGTAATAAGTTGGCAGAGGAAGATGCTTAAAAACTGGGCAATGTCAGTCTTATAATCTTTGTTCCATAAATAAGGGCGACAACTTTAAATAAGGGCGACAACTTTCACCGTCAGAACGACCGCGATCACCATGAATTCAGCCAGGCAGACTTTAACATATGCGGCAGGAGACGCTGCCAAGCATATATCTCTTCCAATTTGAAGAGACCTAAATCATTAGGAGGCAGCGGCTGAAAAGGTATTTGATTATTGTTTAATGACAAAGTCGGCTTTCATGAGATTAGTTTTAAACTCAGCGGGCCTGTGCGGGGAGCTGGAGGGAGGTTATTTGGGTACACAGCAATCTCTAGGGACACCATTTGCATACATGTATATAAACACACTCTGGAGAGGTCAGGAATAAAGCTTTGTGCACTGAAGAACTTAGAGAAATAAGGTAAACGCACATTTGGTGTTAGCAGGCTCATGGGGGAGACGTGGTGAAGCTCTCGGTGCAATCCTTATCGGCCTAAACAGACAGGAAGTCATCAAAGGAGATGTTCGAAACGTTGTTGATGGAAGCATTGTGGGAACAGTCCGAAAGCCATAGACGGAAATGTTGTTGTCAGGACACTCTGATGTGTGATTTCAAAATAAAAGACATTTGAAATCCCTCATACGAGTAATCGTCCCTCTGTTTTTAGATAAGAATAAATAAAAAACTGTCCAGGGTGGTAGCAGGACACCCCCACTAGCCACTCAGAGAATATCAGGACACTCTGATGTACGGTTTCAAAATAAAAGACCTTTGAAACCCCTCTGTTTTTAGGAAAAAGTGATCATTTTGAAAAAAAAAGTCAGATCTTTTTGGAAAAAAGTGATAATTTTGTCGGAAATTTAAAAAATGATTTGAAGTCTGAAAATAAATCAAAAGGAAATAAAACTTGGAGACAAAAAGTCATCATTGTTTTCATATCCTAGTTCAGCCATGTTTTCTTAAAGCACACTAAACTACATGCCAGATATTCTGTCTTTCCCCTGGCTAGCGCAGTTAGCTTGTCCATTGCTAGCCAGTTATAGGTGGAGACGGTTATATCTGATTTCCTCCAAACATCTGGACCCAGCTCTCCTCCTTCATCTCCCTGCATCCTCTGTGTACTTCTCCAGATTTCAGATGGGAAAGCCGTGAATTATGCTAGCCAGCTTTAGCGTGATTAGCTTATCCGTGGTGTAAAATAGCCAGCTATGCGGTTGCTGCACAACTGCACCAAATCCAAGAGGGCACAATTAAATAAAAAACAAAGGAGAAAAATAACAAGTTAGATCAAATAAGGAAGCTCAAAGTTATAGCTCTAGCAGGAGCAACTGCAACAGGTTGAATGTACGGTTGGCGCATGTGCACTAGACAAACAAAAATAAAGCTACTTATTTACTGATAAAGTATCTGTAGACTTTTACCTGTACTTAATCATAATTTCTACTTCTACTTGTGGTCATCATCTCCTCGGGATGTAGAACTATAAAGATAACTGCCCTCTGGTCCAATGTTTTACACTTATTTCACGCTTCAACACATCCACTCCACATCCAAAATACTGCACAGTGCAAAGACCTCTCTATCCACCTGCTCTAATCCACACTGGTTGGATGTAAAGCGCCTGTCTGCGAGGATAGATTGCAGATTGATAATGAGGAGCAGCGATCTGAAGTTCAGACACGTGACCTCGAGACCGGAGAGGCAAGGTTCTGTCCAGATGGGAAAAGCTGAGCGGGGAAATTGGTCACTTCCTGCTCAATTTTTAGCAATATCAGTGTGCATTCATGCGGGACAATTAATCCCCACCTCAGCAGAGCAGCTCAGCGGCCAACAGTTTAAAGCTGGTTGTCCTGGGCAGCTTCCAGATATGGGAACCTTTTGTGCATAAATCTCCCTTGTTGCTGCAAATATGAAGAGGACAAATTCACTGTCACATACCAAATAGACCCACAAACACGCGCACACCACTATTGGAATTGAAGGGAAGTGTTAGTTTAATCTTTGTTGCTGGTTAAATTGTCAACTCAAGCAATTTTGGCAGCAAAAGTTTCTCTTATTTAACACATGTAACCTTTAACCTACTCCAAACCAAAGTGGGAGATGCTTTAACCTGTTCAGAACTTTTATCTTATTCACATTGGACACATTGGTAAAACGTTTTTAACACAGTGAGGTAATGACCTGGTTTTTTAAAGATTGTTTTGAGCCACCAGTTCCTTTTAGGGTAGAGAGAGACTTACAAATGGGAGACAGAGGGGGAAGAAACGCAGATTATGGTGCTAAGCAGGGTTCGAACCCGAGTCCTCCGCATGGGGACCAAGCCTCCCAGTACAAGGGCCACCATCTCTACAGACTTTGCAATACAGCAGCCCTTCAGTATTTGTTTTAATGTCTCTGTATTAAGAGTAATGTAGCTTGCAGTAATTGGAACCGCGGAAACTATGATTGATCTTGTTTAGCTGCTTGTGATTTGTTCTAAAATTGTGTAATGCAGGTGTTAATGTTCATGGAAGTAAAACGATGTGAAAGAAGTGGAATGGTTGAATCAGCCATTTCTGTGAGTTGGGCAATTTGTTCAGGCTGGGAATACAAATAAACATTTACAATAGGAGTCCAGGGTGTACTGGATTTTCTCTAAAACATATGTGGTTAATAATAGCTAAAGGTAACTTTCAGGAAGGACTGTTGAATTATGCATGGTGTATGTGCATCCACATAGAAAGGGCATGTTCTCAGCTCCACGGTAATGACCGAACAGCAGCTGCTGTCTTCCTATAATAGAAGTGGTGAAGGTTGCCTGTCCCCTCGGGTTGGTTTAGCTTCATTTTTCCATTTCCTCTGTCCTTATGACCTCTCCGGCTCTTTATTTCTGTCACTCACGCGTCTTTCAGGTCACAATTACTTGGTCACTTACTGCTTCTCACACGGACAGCGTCCACTTAGGTATGATTTGTTTTGCAGCGTCGGATAATTCAGCCGAGCGGATTCATCTCGGAGTCCTGCTGTTGTTCCAGTTTATTGAAGCATATTTAGCTAAATTGTCCTGGCTGTCTTGTTTATTTTTCTTTTGTCATTGACGGTGTGTTTTCTCCAATTGTCCGCTGATTGACGGCATTGTCTACTGCAGCAGGTTTGCCATATCCGGGCCGCTGCAACCATTGTGCTCCTGCATTGTTAGAGCGCATTATACTCTGATACATGCAATAGATGCCCTGCATGATGGATCAGAACTATTATCCTTTTGTTCACAAGGCTAAAATACCATCCTTAAATAGCTTTTCTGACTTTCTACAGGCAGATAACGCAAATATCTTTTATAAAGTCCTCAAACTGCCACCACAATAGACTTTAAAGGATATTAATAGGATTTAAAGTGTAAAATAAAGACTGAATGTGGAGGCGTTTGATGGCTGCTGCTGTGATGGATGTGCATATATGGAGGTTTTGTGAATAAATACACCCTTCTTTATAATGGCTAACTGTTTGATTTTATGGGCAATTAAGTAGATGTTTTCCTTTTGTGATTTTGTCTTTCAAATGCCTTTCTCTAAGATCTCTTTCCGTCTGTGGGATGTATGCATTATTTACCTCAAAACTGCTTTCTTCCAGAGAACTGAGAGTCAAATTCACCTTGTTGTTTGTTTTAAGCTGAAAAAAGAACTTGAAAGTTAAGGGGCATCCTTGAGAAAGCTCACTGTGCACCAGATAACTTTGACATTGAGGAGTTTTAACATTTCGTACCAACCATTATTTCAACTAATGCTGTAAAAATGATATTTTCGTACGTGCTATCGGACCAAAAAGTATGTAGAAGAAAGGTGTAGAAATGATTGCAGGATTAATAGATAATAAAAACCAAGTTCACAGCAACAGTGTTCACTAACAATGTCCCTAAAACTATTTCAAAAAAGTAAAACAGCAAAGACAAACAGAGGACGATGAGTGCCACCTGTGAGTTTTAGTTTGAAAGGTTATTTATTTTTTCAGTTCTGAGAAAAAGTCAGAATGTTTTTGTCTCTGAATTCTTCTTTTTTCTGAAAGAAATAATAATGTAGGCCTTTATCGTCTTCCTTAAAGACAGACTTGCCTGGTGGGGGGAAAAAAAAAAAGGACATCTCTTAAAGTCAACACCAGGGTTTTGTCTAAAACTGGTCTTACTGTCGGCTGGCGTCCTCAAACCAAAATGCAGATTTTCCCCATAAAATGTTAAAGTGATGCCAGAAAACAATATCTCTGTTGGTCAGAAAGGGTATACTGAGTCCAGAAATATGGAGATGGGGTCAGATGTCTGGTCAGACGGCAGAGACAGCTTACGGAGAATAAATAGGGGATGGATGTCCGGTGGGTCTGCGGGGGACGAGTGGCAGGCAGCAGGCTGACACTGAGACTGAGATTTCTGATCCTTTCTTTACTCTCCTTTTTTCTGGAGAGGAAGTAAAGAAACTCTGGATGTGTTTGTTGTTTGAGGTGCAATATATGACTCAGCAGCTTTAAGACATGAAGACACTATTATTTTCCACTTCGCTCTAAAGCAGGATTTTCACCGGAAAGTGGGCGGGGCTGTAATTTTGGCGGGAAGTGACGTTAGCGTTAGCATACTATATTTTTCTAGAAAAAACCCTGAACACTACAGATACAATTTCAAAACATCTCAGAAATGTGTTTTTAAGGTCACGTTACTCTAAGACTACACAAAGGTAGGACCCTCAGTAAGACACACAAGTCTGCCCCACACACCGTCTTTATTGTCAGGTATTTAAAATAAACTTTGAGAGCTCAGAGGGAAGTAGGAAACACGTTTTTGTGGTCACTTTAGTAATTATTACACAGCATTGTTGGGGCTGCAGAATGACCGGAGCCGCTCCGTTATGAATGAGCGGTCAGCAGATGATTGATGACACTGATTAATAGAGCTGAGCTTTTCAAACTAAAGCCAGAGAATCAGGCGGCTGATTTGCATGTCGCTCTAAAGGGTAACGGCGAACACCAGCTAATGTCCTTATGGATTCATAATGTAAAAAAAAGAGGTATCGGTTTGGCTTTACACTGGAAAGACTAATTAAACTGACCTCTGGGTATCAGTCTGCTGGGTATTCTATATTTAGGGAGTGCACACCTGATGAGGATATTGTCAATTTCCCACCAAAAGTTCGATTGCATGTCCTGTCTCTTTCCTTCCGGTCTGCTGGCTGTCTGCAGGCTGTCTGTGATTTTTTAATTTAAAACCTAAGGTGTTCAATCTGTCATGATGTCAAGTGTTATGTTGTAAATGTGTTGCACTAATCATGTTTAAATGCACCACAATAAGAGTCTACAGTAGATGATTTGAGCTGTTTTTGTCCTTTTTACAAACAAAGGCCGCAGAGGAATGGTTGTTTTTTTGACATGCCATCTTCTTGAGACTTTAGGTTTAGTAGGACAGTAATGGATATCTGATAACTAAACTAAAATGCATAACAGAGCTGGAATATTATTAATTAAGTTGTCACAACGTTGATTGGGGGGGGTTGATGGGGTTTCGGACAAAATAGGTAGTAAAAGTAAGGATTTAAGAGTTAAGAATAATTTCACTTTTCGATTTTGTAGACACAACGGATAGTGAGATATTGTTACTCGCATCCCTACACTTTAGATTTTGTCTAAACCTCATGATAATGTGGACATTGATCGAGGTATTAACAGCAACATCATCGAGTCTTGTGTCAAAGCCTCTAAAAAATAAGTTCAAACATGAAAGTAAAACTGGCCACCCTGTCTTACAATTCAACAGCAATATATTCAGTTTGAGTTTGCAGCTTATACACTTGCTTACAGATGTAAAACTTATGGCAAAAAAGTCTGTCTCCTTACAACACATTCTGGAGAAGTATACTCCCCCATGGGCATTATCAAGAGGACGGATTTATATTATCTAGTAGACAAAACCGAGGAAAGTTCAAAATAAGAAACGACTGTAAGTCCCTGAAGCAGTCAGTCTTGGTGGTTGACGATTCATGAACGCTTGTGAATATATTTTTCACAAAGAAATGTAAATGTTCACCCCCATCTGACTTTAAAACATGCACAAATTGTGGAAAGGCTGCTGCAATCTGAACTGTTTTCCGGTACAAAACAATACGTTGTTTTATTCATTTTGTGTTTAAAGTCTTCCTAGATTGAGTCATCGTAACACAAGTGGGATTCAGGTGTGTCTTATCCGTAGACCCTGTAAATCTGGTGTTCAAAAAAGGGACGTTTTGTTTCCATGTTTCACAACAAAAAAAAAGAGAGATTTAAATTGAGGAATGATAATGTATTTGAGGCGGGATGACTAACAAAAGAAACAGAAGATGCACCCACACACTTTGATTGACGTGTGATATTTAGAAAGCGTGCCCCTGGAAACGCTCAGAAAAGAGCATTTAGTAAAAGATTGAGATAACAGGAACGAGAAAGTTTTGTTCTTGCGTCTGCTGATGTTTGTAGAAACATGTTTCCCTGTCTCTTTATGTGTTTCCATTCATGTCGTTGTTGTGACAGATTTAGCATTCTAAGATCTGCTCGTAGCAAGGTGTTCAGACTCGTATGAGGTACTTCCCATTTCTTTTTGATATTTTCTCCTCCTGCCTCTGACTGTGCAGCCTGTCTGTTTGATGGATCGTCTCTATTCTCTCCTTTAGTTCCTCTGTCTACTCCACACTGCATACTGCAGAAAATAATTGGAAATGCCGACTCCAGCTCGTGCACACATGCTGCTTTCAACTTTTCTTTGAGGGAGTTCTATGTTCCACGACATATCTGAGATTCAGTGATGGGCAAGCTACTTCCAAAATGTAATACAGTACATATTACTCATTACTGTCCTTTTAAAGTACTAAGTTACATTACATTATTACTGTCTCTGAAATGCAATGCGTTACACTACTTTTGCATTACTTTGAGTTACTTTCACCAAAAGTAACCTCTAAAGTTTGGCTTTAAATGCTAAAATGTAGTTTATTGCAGCTCATTAATTAAAGCTATCTATGGCAGTACATGCTGAAATTAAACTCCTGCCTCCGTTTAAGTGGGCTGAATAATATGTGATACCGGTACCATGACGTCTCTGTGTGTTATTAACAACATGTCAGTGGAGCCTCTGCACGGCCCTGTGACCTGCTGTATATGAACGAGTCTCTATGGCAACGCTAGCTCATCTGGTCATTGGTGAGTTAACGGGGATTTGGCTGACAAGCTTTCTAAAAGCCAGCGATTCCACAGAGGACAGAGGCTGCAGATGTTCAACACTCCGCCACGAGTCTCTTAACTTCTCGGGGTTCAACCAGCAGAGCAGACCGAGAGAGAAAGTGACCTTCTGTCGCTTCGGCCTGCGCGCGCTCCTGTCGCTTCGGCCTGCGCGCGCTCCTGTCGCTTCGGCCTGCGCGCGCTCCTGTCGCTTCGGCCTGCGCGCACTCCTGTCTTTCTCTTTTCTTTTCTCCGAGCCTGCAGCTCTGCATTGTGAGCCTGCAGCTCTTCATTGTGAGCCTGCAGCTCTGCATAGCGAATCTGTTTCTGCAGCCCTCTTAACCAATAGTAAACAGGCTTACCGAGTTACGATTCTACCTGCACAATTATTCCTCTGGTGTCAGAATGTCTCACGTTGTTTGTGAATTCTTAGAAACCAAACACCACATCATTTCAGGTTAAAATGTGGTGTAACTGCGTTACTGAGAATTGTAACGGGTATCATATTACCCAAATTCAGAAGTAATGCGTTATATTAGGCTACCGCGTTACAGCTAAAAGTAATACATTACTGTAACTCTGTTACTTTTGTAACCTGTTACACCCAACTCTGCTGAGATTTCACACCCTTTCTGTACGTTGCTTTTATGTTACATGCTGCATCGCCTTCACTCGTTCCAGCAGTAGCATGACTTGATGATGAAAAGCACCAGAAACAGAGATGCAACTTTTATTGAAGCGTTCAGTTCATTTTTTTATTCATACCAACATGCAACTGATATATTCTGTCCTGCAGTGACTTCAACATGACTTCGGTGGAGTGTTTTTGTTTATCAAATAGCCATGTGTTACTCTGTGTATTACCTTTGAAGGGGACGGCTTACTTTACCCACGCTCTGTGAAGTACCTACAAAATGTGCTTTATACCATTTTGTTTAAATGTACATATTATGCCATATTATGCTTTTGGGGGTTTTCCCCTTCCTGTGTGTGTGATAGGTTTTAGTGCATGTAAATGGTCTGCAAAGGTTAAAATCCCCGTGTTCTCTTCCCCCTGACTGAAACGCCACCATTGGACTCCTTGTTTACTTCCTGAACATGATGACTATTCTATTGGCTAGCTCTCCAGCGCATTGTACATGAATTAGAGGCGGGACATCTCTAAGTGGTTGACCAATCACAACGGAGCCGGCCGGCTAACTGGGCTCTGGTTTCAGACAGAGGGTGAAAAGAGGAGCCGCAGCGCAGGCAGTGTGAGAAAAGGAAAGAGCTTTTTGAACATTATGCTACTCATTTATTTTAATTTGTACACATTAACAACAGATTGTGCTCCTTTAAGCATATGTCTGCACACCTTGACTCGGAAGTAAACACAGGTGGTACAAGGATTAGAAAAGATTATAGGTTGTCATCTTTTTCTCCTGCTGCCTCATTAATCATTCCTTTCATTTCCTCAGAGTCTCTTCATTCATCTTTTATATGTCACCTGTCAATTCCATTATCTTTTTCTGCAGCACAATCTCGTTTTTATTTATTTATCAACGTGTCATTAGGGTTTGTAGTTGCTCTCATGCCTCGGAAAAGTTGCAATCACACCCCGGTGACGTTTTCCTCTTTTGAGCGACGTGCTGAACGTACAGGTCTGTAAATACACAGCTATGACATGTAGTCGTTGTGTGATTACCGGGATGTGTTGACAACTGCGAGACAGCTGAAAGCACAGGTTGAATGAACACTACGTACTTTATAACAACCGAGCACAAAGACAAAGAACATTTATGCCTGTCACATGCTGGCAAATTACATTTTCAGCTTTACTATATGCCTGCTGTTTTCACATCATGCTTTGGCTGACAACCTGTTGATGACAAGCTACTAAGACTTACAAAAACGTGTTTAAATTAAAAGCATAGTTTTTTGTGAAATGTCCTTTTCTGACGATTGATACTATTCGTAATGAAAAAAAGTTATTTTGTTTCGAGACAACATTCAGAAAATGAAGGCTTCTTTGTCCTGAAGATATGTTTGTTTGCTATGCTTCTTATATGGTCAAAATAGTGAGATATAACATGTTATTAAGTACGTTTTAGAGATGTTTGTAGGCAGATCTGGTTACATTTTTCCAAAGAGCCAGTCCAGCAGTTCCCCCATGTTTCTGGTTGTTGTGCTAAGCTAACTTTCTCCTGCTTATAGATACGACATGTTATACAATCTGCCATGGGTCCAGCTCTCCAGTCTAGAGCTTGTTTGAAGTTCGGCCTTTGTCCCCCTGACATGTTCATCCCATGTTTCCAAAGGGCACATTTGTTTACTTTACAATTGAAATAATGGTTGCTTTTTTTAAAGCCTGATCACGATTTATGTAAAGCATGGACACAGTCGAGTGCTTTGGAGATAATCTAGAGTGTGTGTGTGTGTGTGTGTGTGTGTGTGTGTGTGTGTGTGTGTGTGAATTGAACAAGCCTCCATTGCGTTCAGGTGGAGGTGACAGGCTTTCTGTACCTCTCGAGGGGATTAGGTTTAATCCAATAGACACTTCACAGGCACATGAAACATTCATGCCTCATAGGTTACTGTGTGTGTGTGTGTGTGTGTGTGTGTGTGTGTGTGTGTGTGTGTGTGTGTGTGTGTGTGTGTGTGTGTGTGTGTGTGTGTGTGTGTGTGTGTGTGTGTGTGTGTGTGTGTGTGTGTGTGTGTGTGTGTGTGTGTGTGTGTGTGTGTGTGTGTGTGTGTGTGTGTGTGTGTGTGTGTGTGTGTGTGTCAGACCGGCCAACATTTGTGTTTCTTTCACATTTTCTAGTTTTTACCTGAGTGAACATGATAGCAGTTCCAAGAAAAATGTTCTATTTAAATAAATATATACGTAAGTTTGAGGTATGAATAAAAAAAGTGCCACATGTTTCAGCTCTATTTGAAAAAATGAGGGAAGGGACTTGAGATCTTTGTGGACTGATAATGAAGCTGTTGTATTTCATGGAACAAACATAAACTGCATTTTTCCCTTAAGCGACTTTTGAGATTGTTTTCTTTTGCCTTTTCCCCTGGAGACTGGGTTCACGTTTTGATGGAGGCTTGACTAGAAGGCATAGAAGGATACATGAGAGCAGAATATGTGACTGTTTATCGTGTTGACGATGGTCTCTTTGTATTCAAAATACTTTCAAACTGTGAATCGGCCTCATCGTTGGATCTCTTCCATCCTCTGGGAGGCTTAAAATTCTCCAGGGGACGGATGACATTTTTGAAAGGCAGTCATAAAGCTGTTTAATATTGAGTCTAGTGGGATTCAACTTACCATAAAGATCCAGTTTCCTGTTTCATGATCCTCAGTTACTATACTGTACATGAACTCAACCATCTCTATGTAATAACAAACATTCTGTCAACCATTTTCTTTTTATTCCCCCCCCCCTCAGCCTTTGCATTGTTGTATTTTCTTTGGTTTTAATGTTCTAGAAATGTACGGAATTACATTTATGTATAGGATGCAGAAGTCCCTAAAGCAGCGTCGTCCATTTATGAACATTTAATCTATATCCAGATACTTGTGTGATACGTTTAATTCCTTAAAACCTTTTTTTATTCCACATACTTTTTATGATTTCCCTACATTACTTTTAGGATTATTTTGGGCTCAACATCTTCTGTTAGGAGAACTTGATGTCAACGTGTTTCCTTTTCCCTTTAGAGCCCACAGCAGTTTTATTGACAACTGCACGAGAACACTGATGAATGAATTGCTGGATGCTTCCTCTGGTTTTAGCAGTGATCTGTGATTAATTGCAGGAGAGATGCGCACACTGGCGGGGAGTCATGGTGAAAGCGTCACACCACAGCTATGCACAAACTTTCCACACATCACAATTACCTCCCCAGCGGCGAGAGGTAATTGGCATCTCTGCTTTGGAACATTATTTCAGAGTTGTTAGGGAGGGCTGTTTGGACGCCTGCTGATTATTTCAATCAGTCCTTTCAAACCTTGAAAAATGTACTGGTATCTAGTACTGTGTGATACTACTGGGCTGGTCTTTGTTTTGCCTTTTTTTTTAAGGTACACTTTAGCCTGGACATGGGGGGTTTAACAACTCATTACATTATTTTTTGGACCTGTACTGGCAAATATATTAATGTACCATATCAAATAATGACATAGCAACTCCTAACTGTTAAGGTCCCTATTATGCTCTTCACTTTCCTGTAGTGTGTTATATAGGTTTTAGTGCATGTAAATGGTCTGCAAAGGCTACAATCCCTGTGTTCCCCCTCAGAAGGAGTATCTCTCCAACGCCTCACCCCCCCTACTTCAGTAACATAGCGACAATACTATGTAACATGTGCACTTGTATTGGCTAGCGCTCCAACACATTGTACATGATAGGCTAAAGGGGTGGGACTTCTCTAAGCAGTTGACCAATCACATCAGAGCCGGCCAGCTAACCAATCAGAGCAGACTGGGCTCTGGTTTCAGACAGAGGGTGTGAGCGTATGTCCTCTTTAATATTCATAAACTAAGGTTATGGTCATTTATTTGAGTTATGAGTTTAATATCCGAACTTGAGTACATATTTCAAATGTGTTTCTAATCCTTTCCATGTACTCCGGAAATAATGCTAGTTTGCTGTTAGCATTTTCAGCAGATTAACACGCTGTTTTCCGCACACTTTTACTACTCACCGTACGTTTATATTTTGGTTTGGAAAGGCTTAAAAAAATTTACATGACTCAATCGCTTTTGTAAAGTATTGCTCCCTTTAGTTTTGTATCTGCCTAATGCAAAAATGCTCACCACTTATGTAGCCATGATATAATATTATTGGTATCATCCACAAAATGAGAGTACTGCTCAGGCTCTCATATTCAGAGCTGTTAACAAATCTGCGATGTTAAAATGTGTCTACAGCAACTGAAAAATTGCGAAAAACGGCAAAGAAGAATAAGAAGCTAAGAAGAAAGGAAATATGTTTTAAGTCGAATAAAGAGACGGCTCCACTTGTTGTTTCTCAAATGAAGGAACAGCCCAGAAGCACTCGCCGTACTGTTGAATTTCCCTGTGAGGAGGAAAGATATACTTGCCATCTGTCTTCATTCATCTCGCTCTGACTCATGTTAGCGTCCAATTATCTCCCCACAGTTTGTCTTCATTCTACTCGAGGAGACTTAAAGGATGGGGCGACGTTGACTGAGTGATGTTAAATAGGGAACAGACAAACAGTAGTGGAGAGAGGTGGTTACACATTCAATGAGGGAGTAAAGCGAGGAGGACAGACTGTGTACAGAGAAAAATAAGATAAAGCACGCATTTAAAAATACAACCTATTCTCAACGAGTCGTCTGAAGAAATGATAACATATGTTGTTCATCTGTGATTTCTAGAACCTCACGTTTAGGCATGTTTCAGTAGACCAACATAACTACTGATTAAACAAGGGTTTGTTTTTTCTAGACAATGAGAATACTTGGTTTAGGGAAAGTTCATGATTTATATTTGAATAGGTACTGTTTTTAAGGATATTTGGATTGAATTCAGCAGTACATTTGTTAACATTTCTACAACAATTACCTTTTTTTGTTGCTTATGTGCTCCGGAGTCGTCAGGCCTACTGTAAAGGTATATGGAGAAAGAAAAAGGAACCCTCAATCGTCCCACAGAGGGGACATTTACATTTGATCCATCCTGGTGTTAGGAGAAGTGTGCCTTTCTCTGGGACACCTCGATAGCACTTGGTCTTCCAGTTCCCAAGCCAAGTCCCTATGGACTACACCACCACCCCGCTGAAGATAAGAAAGAGGATTATCCACATTAAGTCCTGTAATGTCAAATTTTACATTTGATTTAAAATCGGCTTTGTTTGTTTTTTTCGGTAAAATATTATTTTGGAAGGAGATTCTCCGTATTCTCCAAGCACCACCGAGTCCTTTATTCAGTGTCACAGACTTATTTCTTTTTTAGTTGCAGCTTCCGAGCAGGTTAGGTCTTGGTCCGTCTTTGTTTTTCAGCAGGAAAACCTAGTCCCGATTTCATGAAACCGTAGCATGGGACACAGAAGAACTTTCCAAAACAGTAAAACTACTATACTTTGTTTACTAAATGGAAGCAATACGGTTCCTGGAAACAACAGTTTCAAGTGTCAAAAGGTAAACAGGTGCAAAATATACCGGCCTCACTTTCATATAAAAATCAAAAGAAGCACCAGTCCTCAGAGCGTTCCCTCATCTTGGGATGCCCCACTTGTCTTCCCAAATCATGTCACCTTGTGAGGCAGCTTGATGCAACCATCAGCTGCGGTGCTTAATCTCTACTATTGGACACATTTATACTGCTGCAGGCGAGACACCGTCATATTAACAGAACCTCCATGAAGTCTTTGATGCAGAAACTAGGAATGCAGGCGCGCAATGTTAAGTAAAAGTCACGTTATCAGAACCATTCACTTTGCAGTTAAGTGGTTTGTACATCCCATCAGCCTTTTGCTTTCTGTAATGGAGGGCTCAGGTGTGGCAGCGTGCTAGAGTTACTGTCTACAGCGTATAACAGGAGGAACGTGAAGATGACATTTCCCTGCGGCATGTCTGCCCTCCACGGACACTGTTTCGCTCAGATCAGCAGACCTGATCACTTTACATAGGGTGGTATTGTAACTACTGTAACTACACACACACACACACACACACACACACACACAGTGTTCAGGTCAGAGGCAGATATGCAGGAGTCTGCGGCCCATCATAGCTGCATTGATTTCCTTTCTCCTGCGTCAGGCTGTCTTGTCAACAGACTCCTCGGAGCATGGAAGATGAATTATTCACGGGACAGCTCCGCCAGGATCTGTAAATAAATACTTAACTAATATTGCCCCCCCTCAACCCACAAGTCTCACTTTACTGTGGGGGGAAAATGAAGGGAGCGAGAGGAAATCTGCCCCGAATATACACACTGCCATTCATCTGTGTAGGAATCTGTTAAGTGTTTAATAGCTGGCTTATTTGTGGTGACACTGAAATTCCCTCACCTCGTATACTGTCTATTCAGCCGGAGTCTGGGTGCTAATTTATCATCTTATCATAACCTCAGTCATTTAACTATAGTACTTCAGTAAGTGCTTTTAGGGATAAACATAAAAAGGCAGTTTTTTCCAAGGTTTATCCGTCTTGTTTACCTCCGTTTCCGTGGTTAAATCAGAGTAATTAATACCAAAGTTTGTGATGTCATTTTAAGTTGACATCCTTCAAAATAATGGAAGAAAAGGCTGAATTTCTAGATGTAAAAACGTAAAGGCTTATAATGTGGAGGTTTAAGGAAGGAACCTCAACCCTGGAAATGTCTTTTATAAATAAGGTTTTTTCTTCCAAGAAATTGTTAAAAAGATGTCTTATTCACGACAAAGCCATATTCTCCATCCCAGTTTGTTCTTAATGGTGAACACAAAAGGTAATGTCATGTAATTTTAACTTGCCTTTCTAATACAAAGTTTCCAAATTTGGTACGTAGAGTTTTGAAACCTTAAATTGTTCTATTGAAAAAGCACAAGCGAAGTGCAGTAGAAATGCCTGAATCCAATCTGAATCCTAAGATAAATGCTCATGTTAGATTGTTTTAATTCAGCAAGGGGCCTGGGGGGTCATGTTATGATTGCTATGTTTCATTGGTTTAATCCTGACATGTGAAGCTGCAGGTCTTAACCCCGATTTGTAACTGTCTCCCGTTTCATGAGCTTTGGATTAAAACATCTGCCGCGTGGCGTTTGCTTCGTGTAATGAGGTTTGTAACAAGATCAGGCGGCATGACACCGGGATCACAGCTGTTAGACTTTGATCTGCGCTGCTCTTTCTTTCGCCGTATGGATTTGGTGGGGTGGAGAGAAGAAGGAAGAAGAAGAAGAAGAAGAAGAAGAACAGTTAGTCTTGTTCTCTCTGTGTGTCTCATGTCTCACTGAGGCACTGTATCATTTAACTGGGGCCACTTCTGGTGTTTGGTAATAGAGGTTAGCTCCCCATCTATGGAAGCTGTTGTCAAGGGTCCCTATTTAGCATTGTTCCTTTTCCTGTGGTGCGTTATATAGGTTTATGTGCATTGGACTCCTTTGTGTACGTCCCTTACAAACCGACATCACTATGTGACACTCATGCTTCTATTGGCTAGCGCTCCAACACATTGTACGGTTTAGGCTCCGGGGGGGGAAATCTCTTAACCGTTGACCAATCACAACAGAGCCGGCCAGCTAACCAATCAGAGCAGACTGGGCTCTGGTTTCAGACTGTCAAAAGCCTTAATATAAAACATTAAATGTGTCATATTAAATAGAACAACCAAAGAATCGCATATTTTAAAAGCTGAAATTGGTTGGGTAATATTAATTAAATGATATCTTATCTCTCATGTTATATCTTGTGATCCAGGCCCATATGTTTCTCATTTGAAGGCCAATCAGCTCTCCCACCTCCTGTCCACACATGGCACTCAAACATGCTTTGTCTTTCACATCTTTCATTCAACCTGCAGCGTGATGGCTCAAGCAAAAGTGTATTTTTTAAGAGTTTTTAAGAGATATTTTGTCCTGAGGCTTCTGCTTTTAGTGCTTGGCAGCTTTGCCGCTACTAACAGAATGTTAAACTGTCTTTATAGATGTGCCACATGAATACACACAAGACGACGCTCACACATGAAGCAGAACACAGCCCTCTGCTGGCTCACTCGGTCACGCATAGAGCTGACAGTCAGAAGACACAGCTGCACACCGCCCTCCTGCAGGGACGACACGAAGCTCAGGCAAACCTGAAAGCAGAATCAAAACAAGCCTTCAACTTTTAATGGATTTACTCAGCGGGGGGGCTGTGTGTATATGTGTCCACATGTATGTGTGTTTGTGCCTCATGGATGCACTCAGCAGCTCAAGAAAAGAGCACATAAACTAAAGCAATGACTATATTTAACTTCACCTTAAACAAGTGATGCGGACAGAAATGTAGAACACTAAAACAAACATGTATGCAACAGTGCCCTGCTATTTCTTTATGATGCATGTCAAATACTAGAAAACATTGATTTTGATTTTCAAAAAAATGCAGCTTGAGGTATTGCAGGTGCACCCTTGTTTCCTTATTTGAATAGACCAAACTTTAAATGTCTCCCATCGCATGTTAGAAGTCATCTTAAGGACGTTCCACCCTCTTTTAGACCAAATCCTAAATACAAAAGACAGAGCAGATCAACATATCTCCTATTTTACAGCTTAGAATTGAGAGCTTCGAGTCAATATCTTTTAAGCACCAACACATATAGGAAGGCTAGATATAACGCAGAATTTGTCATATTTAAATATCATTATGTCTAAAGGATAATAGTTGAGTGAGAGGTTTTTTAATGGGCGTCAGAAACGGAACATTTGAACGGCAACGATAAGCTATTTCTGATATTGATATCCACTGTCTGCCTATTTGCCTGTCTCTCTTTTACATCTCCGTCTGTTTGTAAGCCGTCCTTCCTGTCAAACTGTCTGGTTTTTTTCTGCAGCTCTGTGTGGAGAAAAAGCAAGGAGCTGAAAAATAAAAGATGAGCAAACAAAGACCGAAGCAGAGAGAGGGGAGCAGTAATTGCCTCGGGGGATTGTATCCACATTCGACCAGTTGGGAGATTGGTGACATCCACCATATTGATCAGTGCATTTAACACACACATGCACACACACACACACACACACACACACACACACACACACACACACACACACACACACACACACACACACACACACACACAACAATGTACGAGGATTGAAACGTGATGCTATAGCCACCTTCCTCCTTTCCAACCCGGCATGCTTCTACTGTTTCTCTTACAATAGTTCCCCTGCTCTCCCTTTCTCTTAAATATTAGTTAACTCAAACTGTATTAAAGCCATCTACTTCTCGACTTTGCAGACATTATGGGGGTGTTATAAGTTTGTCATTTTGGTGGTGGTGTGGTTGTCAGCCTCACAGAGCAGGCGTTATAAAGTTCTGATTCACCTCCAAACAAAGTAATCATGGTCTTATTAAAATGTAAAGAAATAAAGTAACAAAGTCGTTAAAATTACAAACAGTGTTTTGGACACTCTGGATCATTTTTTAAGGGAATTTTATGAAGTCCTCTGATCTTTTAATAAATTAAATATAAGGTATAAGTTAATAAGACTATGTGTGTCAATCATCAGTGTGCAGGATGTTTATTTTATTTTCTGAATATACCACTGCGATAATTTAACAATTTAGAATATTTTATAGATTATTTTGGTTTTAAATTTATGGACTTTATACAGATAAATTCAATGAAAAAAATCGTATTTTTATTATTATTATTATCATTATTATTATTATTATTATTATTATTATTATTATTATTATTATTATTATTACTATTATTATAATTATTATTATTATTATTATTACTATTATTATTATTATTATTATTATTATTATCATTATTATTATTATTACTATTATTATTATTATTATTATTATCATTATTATTATTATTATTATTACTATTATTATTATTATTATTATTATTATTATTATTATTATTATTATATAAATGTTTTATTCCCTGCAAATACAATTTTCTTTTCTAAACAACAAATAATAAAAACATCAAAAATAATTCTAAAATATAATATTGGTTTTGTAGTTTATTTAAATATATATATATTTAATTATATAAATATATATATATTTAATTATATAAATAATACTTCAGTGAAAAAACTGATGAAATGCAATGATTCTGTTCTCAAGGCTCTTTTTTACTTATACATACAGTCTTTGCATTTATTGCATTGAAAGTAAATGCTTTATTTTGCTCTGAAAAGAAAAACCCTCATCTTGTTTGATGGGATATTTGAAGCGAGTTAGGGAGGAGGGGGATAAAGTGAGAGGAACTCGAGGGATCTTGTTGTTGTGTTCCTGTCCTGAAGCTGTTTGATGATTGATCACACATTTATCTCCTCTTTCTTATTTGCTCCGTCGAAGTTCTCGCAGCAGCTGTGTGTTATGAGGCCGCTCCCGGACAAGAAAATATATATATTTTTGCCTTTTTTGATTTTATTGTTGTCAAAGAACTCACCATTATGACTTTTCTCCATATAATTGACAACATCACATTATAAGTAGTCATATTAACGACTTGAAATGTTGTTCTTTTTGCTGGATAAATGACTGAAGCAATAATTCACTCTAACAATAAGTTTGTTTTTGCTTAATTGATCATTAAATGTAGGATCCCGCCGCTTACTTTTCATTACATAAACACCCTGTTGTCTTCAACTTTTACTTACTAACTATATTTCAATTCATTTGAACAAAGCTGTCCATCATAATAGATGAGTTTGACCTCATGGATGTAATAACTCTGTACACCGTTAGGACAGTTAAAGGGAGTAAAAGTGCTTTGTGTTCCACCACTAGTCAAGGGTTTGTCATAATAACCTTTTAGTCTGATTATCCCCCAGTATGTGTTTATTTTAAGACAAACAGCTTCTTGTTTATAATGTTGTTTGGAACAGATCTGTCTCGGTTAACATGTACAGCATTATAGAAGGGACATGTTGAATTGGAGACTCTGTGCTCAGCTGATATGAATTTTGAGTCTGTAATGTGAGTTAGTGATGTGGCTGAAATCACTTTAACTGAGCTGTCATTCAGACGTACAGACCTCTCATACATTTCATATGCAGATGTCAGGATCTTCGCCCCCCCCCCCCCCCCACCTGCCACCCACGTCCTTGTGTATCAATGACGTGTCGATAAAGAGCTCTCCCATTACACCCGTGCCCATCTTTAACCTTGACGCTGCTCTGTGTTTGTGTGTCTGCCCTCTGTCATAGCTCCTCTATTATTTACCACGCATCTCTGTCTGGGTAGGGCTTGTGTGTGTGAGCCCGGCAATCGCCTCTAGGTAAACAACCACTGCCAATGACACGGGTGACCCTCACACACACATACCTTTCTAACCTCATCCGTCCTCTGACCACATCTCATTTCCAATCGATATGTTTTAAGCAAAGCCCCATCCGGCCAAAACAAACTGTGCTTGCTCGGTCGGTGTGTGTTTGTTTTTCTATGAGGGAGATTCAGGGGTTATTTTCAGGGTTGGACCGTGACGCCCTGTGGGTTTTTCTTCAGGCGACAGTAAGAGGGATCCATCATCCCTATCTGTGACACCTCATGCTGCCTGGACGACTCTGTCTTGGTGTTGGGAGGAGGCAGGAGCATTGCACCAGGGGGTTCCAATCTTTTAGGGCATTATTCCAATTCACTGTTTGTTATCGGTTGGAAGAGGTAACTTAAAGAAAACAAGTCATTTAGGTTTCAGATTTATATTCAGTGTCTCTCCTGGGACATGTCTCCATGCTTTAATGTTCAGAAAGCTCTTTATGTTTCTCAGACTGCCTGTGCTGCGGCACCTCTTTTCACCCTCTGTCTGAAACCAGAGCCCAGTCTGCTCTGATTGGTTAGCTGGCCGGCTCTGTTGTGATTGGTCAAGTGCTTAGAGATGTCCCGCCCCCTTAGCCTATCACGTATAATGTGTTGGAGGGCTAGCCAATGAAAGTGCACATGTTATGTAGTGATGTCACTATGTTACTAAAGTAAACAACGGAGTCTTATTGAGGTGTTTCAAGCAGAGGGGGGGGGGGGGGGGGGGGAGTGTGAGAAATAAACCCCCTCTGGAGGGATTTTAGCCTCTGCAGACCATTTACATGCACAAAAAACCTGTATGGCACTAAATGAATAGTAAAACCCCAAAAAGCACTTATCTAATCTAAGACCAACAATATAAAAGTAATGTTATTTATTTCCCTTACATTTGGATTACCCCAATACAAAAAGCAAATAAGTACAAGAGAAATGTTTTATGGAAGACAACAGAACAATACAACCTTTGAAAAGAAGAACCCTTTCGTTCATACTGATATAAACAGAAAGACATTTGAATTTGAATCAGATTATAACCAACCATGTACTTTCAGACAGACTGTCATTTCATTCACACTGCGTTTTGAACTTGACAGCACTTATTTTAAGTGGCTGATTATTAACAGTTTGAATCATATCGCAGTTTCTATTCAACCCACAAACGTAACATGAGGAAGGCTCCTTATATGAACATTATCTCTATGAATGTAACATGACAGTTTTATAATTTGTGGAAAAGGATCTTGCGGACCCCCTGCTGTGGTGCCATGGACGGTACCTCAAGTATCACTGGTCTATGTGCAACATTTTAAGTATGATACAACGGCAAGGGTGTAAGACCGGTGTAAAAACAGTGCAATATAAGTGTAACATGGGTATAATGTGCATGCTGTACAGGTGAAGCAATGTTGTTACTTGGGTGTAATACAGATCTATTAATGTGCACTATGAGAATAATAGCAGTGTAATATGGGTTAAAATAACAGTGTAATTACAGTGTAATAGGAGTCTAATATAAGTGTAATGTGGGTGTAGTGTTGCTGTAACATGGGTACAATAAAGGTGGAATAGGAGAGTTGTTAGGACAACCTCACCTATATAACCTGATAGTTATTTTTTTTCATTTTGACATACTGTATGAACATTTTGGACCCGAAATCACACAAAAAACATAAAAGCGGACTTTGAAAATGATCACATTATTTCATCCACCTTTTAACTACAGCTACAAGTCACAGAAAAGATTCAGCGTCTAATCCCAAAGACTTCATTAAATAACAAACATAAAATATTTCACTTGCTTGAGAGTGTGAACCAAAAGGCTTGTCAAGAGTGCCAAGTGAGATCTTGATGTGAATCCCTCCGTCTGACCTGAGTCTTTATAAAGGTATGGTGGAGCTTTACATATATTTAGCATATTGCACAACACCGAGTTTACGAAATAATGTTCTGTTGAACGATGACAACAGACCCTTTCTCAGTCACAACAATGATAAGAAATGTGGTAGCTGGGGGATTGTGTCTGTGTCTGTGTCTGTGTGTGTGTGTGTGAATAACAGTTACTTTCAGAACCATTTTTCATTTTGATTGACAGAAAATAGCAATCATGTTTTGTATTAGATCACTTTTTTAACGAAGGTAATTTTAGAGCATTTTAAAAGTAATTCTCTTATAATTTCATCCATTTCCTTATTTCAGATCTACAAACACTAAGATACATTAACCTAGGACTTCCTAAAAAACAATGTTCATCATTGTCTATGGCAGGGGTGTCCAAACTTTTTTCACCGAGGGCTAAATACAGAGAAATATACGGAGAGCTGGGCCTCTTACAGAGGTGCCTCATAAGTTAAGTTATAAGTTAGCAAAACAAATCAAATGTAGGAGAATAATGCAATACTTGAAAATGGTTGAAGGGAAAAAACAGCCAACATCCCGTCTCTCTTTAGGGTTTCATTTATTTTGTTGGCAGCTCATTCCTTAAAACAGAAGCCTCAGAATACTGATAATAAGAGTAAATATGAAGGTTACATTTCAAGCTGGTTATAGAAATAAGTTATTGGGCTTTTTTTTATCAACTAAGATTTGTTAGAAAATGTTTTACCTTCTAAATGACTGAAATTATTTGAAAATTGGGCTCATTAATATATATATATGAGAGGTACAATATAAGACAAGCAGAAGTTTAATTTGTGGGCCATATTGCATTATACTTTTGGAATTTGCTGAGGGCCGATTCAAAATGGCCGTCGTTTGGACTACCCCCGGTCTATGGCAATCTTGACATAAAGGAACTTTAAAAAAGAGTGACAAAGCAGACATGGCCTTTTCATTAAAGCTTTATTCCGCAGGACCGTTTGCAACACTTGCAATTTTTCAAAACCAATTGGATCAGGGCCCAAAATCTCAAATGCTTCATACAAACGTTTCTTGCATGGGAAATGAGAAAGCAGTCAGATCAACTACAATCAGCCCTTCCAAACACACGGAGCTTGTTGGTTGCCCATGCCACGTCTTGGTTGATTCTGGAACCTGTAGTTACACGGATTAAATGGAAATATTTTAGTAATTGAGAGAAAAACATTCACAAAACCAAGCAGTAATCACTGTAAATGCACATATTCCAGCTTCTAACACCAGTCCGCTTTAAGCCGTTATATCATTGTCAATTTTTCAAGTGTCAGTTTTGAACCCCCCTCCTGGCATACACTTGTTTAGAAAGACACACAGATAGACGGCACATTACAATACATATGTATATATATATATACAGTATATACAATATCCATTACTCTTTCTATAAATGTAGTTCCCACATTGATATAAACTGACAGTAAAAGTCAGAAGAGCTTACCTGCCAAACCCCCTTCGAACAGTTTTGTGAGCTAATCAGAAGGAAAACAACAAACTGTCAGTTATATTTTTCATCAGTTTATCCATGTTTAAGTACGTTTGAGTTGTTGAGATTGATGATGCTCTCTGTGCTAGCGGCAGTGGTGGTATTGTATTGTTCTTATGTACTTGTTTGACATATTTGTACAGAGGCAGATATTGTACTTTTTACTCCAACACATTTAAATCAACACTCACAGTTGCTTTGTACATTTCCAAACACTTGAAATGCTGGTTTAATGCAGAGCTGTACTTCTAATCCACACAGTATTTCAAGCCTCAAGTAAGTTGAGCTCTACAGTCAATGATGAAAATGAGATAAACTCATGCACAATCTATACAAAATGATGGTCCCTGCTGTTTGTCCTAACGTGTGGCCAATCAACAGAGAATGAATGATTTTTGATTTACCTCTCATGGCCATCCTGGCACCTTTCCACAAGGATCTGAAGTGTTTGAAAAAACACTCTCCGGGTTCGGCCATGAGGACGACCAGCGAAAGCACAAGGAAAACCATCACCAACTTCATCCTAAAAAACAGAAATACATTCATGATTACTCGACTGTACTTCTATATATTCTACACTTGTTTTACTTCAGTCTTTGTTGAGTATGCATTGTATGAATTAGTTTGCTATGATGACTGAGCAAGTTCAATCTGAAAAAAAGCACTCTTGTAAATATAAACTATCTTAGCTGTCATGATTTTGCATCCATTCAAGTAAAAATAAAGATGAAATATTAGCTTTTTACCTTCCAACAGATTGAGTCAAAAGACTGTTTTCAAGGAGTGAATGTTGTCAAATGTGATGTGAAGAGCTGATGGGACCTTTTGTACCCGACACTTACTGTCACTTGCCTTGTGGGTAGGGAAGTGGTGAGTTTAACGTGATATTTTCATAAATTCCTCAGGCTTTGAGAAAGTATGACAAAAACAGGGTCATATCCCACACAGACAAGCCCCAAAACAATCTGTGAGGAAATGCTGTGGCCTCATTATCGTTTCATTGGCCAGGGTATAACATCCGCCAGCAAAGCAAAACGTTAAATGAGAAATAATGTAGCCTACACCATGACTGGAAGATGCTTTTTAAATCTCTGTAATAGTTAAGTAGTCTCATACAGAAGGGTCATGTAGCTTCAGTCCAAAGTAGACATTAATACAATATGTAATTTGCCCGGTTTGTATTGTTTTTTATTTTGAATTCACTATGCCACCGTTAAAATCTATTTGACCTTTGCTAGCCTGGCCCCATGTCATTGCTCAGGCCACCCCAGTGGGTACAGAATATTACACACCGCTGTTAAATTAAAATGCACGGCATCAAAACAGATTTTCTACTTATCGTCGGTTAAAAAGTCTATCACTGAGAACTGGTTTTGAAACCAGTATGGCTATGGCATTTGAGAGCACCAGTACAAGGAAATGGTCGAGGCGTTCATCATTATGTTAAGTGTTATGCAACATAACAAGCGAGCTGGAAAGGGGGAACTGAAGATCTTATCAGATGTCCAGTCATGGTGACTGTGTACAAGCATTTATCAGCCATCAACACATTGATGCTGATGAACGCTGTGACCGACACCAACCACGAACACCCATGGGAACTTTCTGTAAGCGCTGAACTGCACCTACGGTTTTAAATACCATAAAAATAATCTGCCGCTTATTCGTGTTTCCTTACAGTGGTGCCTCGAGTCAGTGTCATTTAAATGGGTTTCGATCCTCACATGCTAATCGCTGTGCAAGATAGAAAAAATGTCTCAACGTGTTATTTATTTAAAGTAGAGCATCATGTTTGGTTTGCTGTTATGTGTTACTGTTTTTACTGGTATGAATTCACCCACATTTATGCAAAAATACAAGAAACTATAACCTGGCGCTAACATAACTTTAACATCGAGCCACTGCTGGACAATCCTTTGTTGAAATTCACTAGAATGAAACTTAAATTTGAAAAAGACTGAATTTATTCTTTAGACGTGTTGTATATATGCAGTACGTATAGATATTTGTTAGTTTGTCCACATAGTTGCAGCCCGTGCTTTAAAGTGCCCACCGTTTCTTTGTGTATGAGAACCAAATGGCTTGTTGTGTGCATCCAAGGTAAGATATTCCCCCCTTAATAAATGTGCATGGTCTTGTGCTTAATCTTTGTCTATAATATAGACTCTATATACTAGCAAATGGTCTGTTATTACCATTGTGTGTTGCTGTGAATAATGAACAAGCAATTCATCACATGTTGTGGAGGCAGCAGCAAACACTAAGTCCCAACTTTTGACTTTGATTAATTTATTCATTCATTTTTACAACAGTGAAGGAGTGCTACAGGTGCAGGTTTAGGCCAAAGTGTTTTATTTTATTTAAGTTAAGCTTATTTTTGTGCTCAGTTACCTTTGTGTGGTCCGTTGCAGCCATTTAATAAAAGAAGTGATGCACGTTTGAACTATAGGACTTAAATATTGAGGAAGAGAAATGTATTGTTTGACTTCTTTAGAAAAGTCTTGTCTTTTTCCATAAGCCCTGTCATCCTGTGTCATCCAGCGCTCTGCTGCGTAATGATACACATCTCCTTTCAAATTACATTTCCTGAAATGTACATATGCGAAGTTTCCAAGAGGACAGAAGTCGTGTAAAAATAAATAGGGATTAGCAGCTACTGTTTTGAACTTTAGTCCTACGGCAAGGACGTCCTGAGTTCGAAACCCACAGGGCCACGTTTTTTTCTGCTCACGTGGGTTTCCTCTTGGTGCTCCAGTTTTCTCACAGGTATTCTCCTGACGTTGCCCTTGATCAAAGCACTAAAGCCTCACACCTGGAGTCGATCCCGGTGCAACAACAGCACTGTAGCTTCCAAATTCGTCAAGTGCAGAGGACAAAGTTTAAACTAAACAACTTACTTGTTTGCCTTTGGATCGTCTTTGTGTTGGCATGATGTCATGACACCGCTTTGTATGGGCATATTGCACGTCCACCTGTTCGCTGTAGCCTGTACTACATATGCCTTTTCTGGTTAGTATTCCTCTTGTCATATATGAATGCCATATGTCTTAATTAAGTTAAAAAAGTACTAATTAATGCTACATTTTCATTTAAATAAAACAAGGGGGCCATAAGTTGTCTCTACAGTGCATATTTATTATAGTGTGAGCAGTGGTTAACACATTGAGTCCAATCATTTGTTTTTGTTATTTTCATCTGAACAAAGTTTTGGGGGTTTCTCCATCGGGTGGGCCGTCGTGGACTCAGGCAAACTCTCTTGAAGTTTAACATGTCCAAATTGCACATCTTGGAAATAGAAATACACCCACCAAGATGAACTGTTCTAAAGATATACATCCTCTCTTGTTATTGTTTTTACATCTCTTTGTGCACGTCATTTTTTAGAGCATTTATAACAAGTATATTTTTAAAAGGTGAAGGGGAGGAAAATTGGCCATTTCCCAAAGTGTTGGGGACAGAATCCGGCACACCTGTGCATATTTGAATATACATTACATATAAAATAAGCTATTTTATTAAAAAGACACCGTACATGTGTGCACACTAATATTTCTCAATGTGATACTAACTCCATGAATGAATTAGGTCGGCTTCATCAGTCATTCATATTTTTAATTGAATAATGAAAACATGTTTTAAAATCATCTGAATTCAGCGTTAATATTCAGTATCCTGAAATCTATTACTTTTAAAACTCCGTGTCCCGGACCCTGCCGTGGTACTATGGTTACTATCAGCCTGTCACTCATTTTTTTCAGGTAGCAGGCGTTACCTCACACCTCAGGGTGCGATGTAACCGCCCCCGCTCTATTCACTTTTAATTTGAAACATGTTCAGGTCGGGGACAAAAAAGACTGGAGAAAAGGGTTGGCTCTAGGGTTGGGGTAAATGTGTCGTTTATTGAGATTCTTGTCAGCATTAAAGAAAAGAAATGTACCTTCTCACCAAACTTTGCTCAACCCCAGCCTCAAAGTCAAATGAAACTGTTCTTTGTCATTGTATTATTTAATAAAACAAAAATAATATTGCATTATTGTCCATTTGTACAAGTATGTACACGTACAGCCAACAACAACAAGCTGTTTCACCTCCACAGAAAAGTCAGCTAGACAAAAAGTACTTTGACAATACTCCAAATGAGCTGGAAATATTTGTCAGTAAGCTTCAGGTTCACTTTAATGTTACACCAGTGCATATCAAGCTATGTGATGCTAAAAATGATAAGGTATGGATTTCATTTCTCTATCCTGTTTGTTTAGAAATGTCACAAGTAATCCACACTACTACTGTACTGTATAGCCCGCAATGAATTTGCCTCTTTCCTCACTGACAAAATCAGACAAGCATTCAGTGCCTCTGTATCAGGTACAGGAAATATGTTGTCCCCGTGTCCAATGTTGTTTTATTGCTTTTAACTCAGGTGTATTCCCACAGGCCCTGAAAGCTGCAGTCACTAAACCACTCTTAAGAAATAACAATATAGATCAGGGGTGTCCAAACTACAGTCTGGGGACCAAATGTGGCCCACAGGCTATTTTAAATTGGCCCTCAGCTAATTCAAAAGGATGTCATATGACCCACACATGAACGCTTGTTCTTGTCTTGTATTGTACTTAATTATAAGACGAGCACAAGACGATATGTAAGCATATATTCCACTGTTTTCATGAGTTAAAGAGCCCACCTTTCAAATACATTCAGGCAATTAAAGTTGAAAACATTTTCTAACAAATCTAAGTTGATAAAAAAAAGCCCAATAGCAGATTTACATAATGAGCTTGAAGTATACCCTTCATTTTCCCCACTCTGAGCGAGCCCTACGGAGAGCTGTGGTGCAGGCTGTGTTTTTCCTAAAGCATATTCATGTATTAAGCATAACTTACCTACGTTGGATTGATTTTGCTGACTTATAACCTACTTTAAGAGGCGATATATTTCTACTCTAGTAAGGGGCCCAGACCTTCGTACAATTACAGGCTCATATATAACCTCCTATTTTTAGGTAAATGAATTGCAAAAGTTGTTTTTCAGCAGCTGTGTCATTTCTTTGATTTAAATAAGTGTTTCCAAGTGTTCCAGTCAGGCATTCGCCCGCACCACAGCACTGACACTGCTCTTGTTAAGGTTTTCAATAACATCCACTCAAACACAGAAACTGGATCTACAGCGCTGCATTTGACAGTGTTCACCACAACATATTGCCGGACCGACTCGAAAACTAAGTGGGATTTTCTGCAACAGTTGTACACTTGTTTGAATCCTACCTAACTACACATCTGAGTTGACAAATATGACATGTGGGGTTCTTCAAGGCTCCATCCTGGGGCCTTTTCTCTTAAACATCTAAATGCTGCCACTGTCTCAGATAACGAAAAACAACAGAACAAGTTACCATAGATATGCAGACGACACACACATTTACATAACCGTTTCACCAGGAGACTATGATCCAATTCAAGCACTGAGTAAGTGCATTGGACAAATCAATGACTGAATGTGTCCGGACTTTCTTCAATTAAACAAAGATAAAACTGAGGGAATTGTTTTTTGAATCAAGGAGGAACGAATAAAAGCCAGCGCTGAACTTCAGCCGGCATGGTTCAAAAGCCAGAAATCTAAGTTGTAGTCATGGACTCTGACCTGAATGGCTTTCACTCTAGTCTTAATTAAGCTTTAAAAAATACTTGTTAATTCAGAATTTTCTTTAGAATAATACAAGGGAGACGTATTTTGCTGCTACAGTGCATATTTATTATGGTTAGCATGTTGAGTTAATGAATTGTTTTAATGTTACTGTGAAAGAAGCATTCATTTTCATCTGAAACAAAGTTTTGGGGGTTTCTCCATCGGGTGGACCGTCGTGGATTCAGGCAAACTCTCTCTCTCGTTCCACCGCACGATCCAACGCTTCCTGCTCCATCATGGCATCATATTTTTTAGTCCCGATGAGTCTGGTGGTTGGATAGAGGACATTCATAGAGTTCAGCTCAGGAATATCACAAATAATGCAGCAAGAGCTCTTATTTATTATGAATGAATCAAGTATCAAGCAGAAGAAGAAGATATACTTTATTAATCCCTTGAAGGGAAATGTCTTTCCCCACTCTGGTGTTATACACACACATTACACACACACGGAGGATATACAGTACATGCTCAAGCAACAATGATATACATGCACAAGCAACCACACACATGCAGGAGAGGTGGCAGAGCAGGGAGGCTGCCAGGTACCCGGCGCCAGCGAGCAGAATCAGGGTCGGTGCCTTGCTCAAGGGCACCTCGGCAGTGGCTCAGGAGGAGAACTGGCACCTCTCCAGCTACCGGCTCACTCCATTTTTTTGGTCCAATCGGGACGTGAATCGGCGACCCTTTGGACCCCCCACTCCAAGCCCTTACAGACTAAGCCTCTGCCGCCCTTTTGTTTTGTTTTTAAAGAAGAGAAGTGAAAGGCCTTACCCTTTGACGGCTTGATAGAAAAATAAAACAGAAAGGACATTGCATTAATGTTTGTTTTCATATTGTACATCTTCAGAAACATTCATTAAGGTACTGCGGTTGTCATGTTGTTAACAAAACTGAACTTTTTTTGCGGTGCCTTTTTTTAAATTATCACAAAAAGGACAAACTTCCAAAAGGCCCCCTTTTTTTAATCACATGGCACCTCAACAACATCATGAATTGTTAGATAAGAAAACTAGGCCAGGTTACAACAGTGCCTTCCCATCAATGGCATGTGAAAAAAGGTGTATATATTTATACAATTTAATAATAGTTACCATGGAAAATCCCTCCAAAGATGTGGTGAAAAAAAGCCTCCCCTTGTTCAGCCATGAGGACGACCAGCGCCAACACCACAAGGAGTTGGACGTACTTCATCCTGGAAGAAAAAGTAAACAAAAGTTTAGACCGTGTCGGTAATAATTCTCAGCAGAAGTGAAGATGAGATACTTGCTTCTTTTCTCAAAGTTAATGCAGTTTTCAGTCGAGCAGTGTGAGATCTACAGTTGGTGTGAATTTCTTTGTGTTATACATGTGTTTATATAGGGGGTTTGAAACTTCCCTTAAGCAGGGTGTGGGCAGCATTTTGCTGTACTGTTAGTTCAAACACACCCTGTGGGCTTCACTCTACCCACTTCTTGGAACTCAGAATGTAAAGAAGTGGATAAAGTAGTTCAACACAGCGTCAAAAAGTCATCGTACATATTCCACTTCTTTAATGACTGTTAAGTTTGATAATAATAAATAGTATTTATTGGATGTGCACTTTATCTAATGAAGCTTTTGGAGCAGTTTATCAGCTCCTTTCATCTTTCAAATTCTTCTATTTGACGGACCAGGAAGCTTTTTACGCAACACATTTATTACATTAGGTAACTATCTCTAGCTTTGGTCTTTTTTATTAGTCTGAATTGTAGTTTATTGAGGTGCTTTCATTCAATTTAATAAACACACAACACCTAACCCTAACCTTAATGCACAAAAAAACCTTAAGTCAAATGAAAACCTCTTAGTCATCATATCATTTAGTAAAGTCCAAATAATAATGCATTATTGTTTACAAGTAGTCGCACATACAGCCAACTCAACAACAAGCTGTTTCCCTTTTCAAAAACTAAGTAAACTATACCAGGAATCCTTTGAGAAAACAATCATGACGATTAAAGGAAATAATTCAAATAGAATTCTCACAAAACCTTGCTCTACAGAAACCCTAAAGTCCAAGGAAAACATTTCTTAGTCATGTTAGCATTTAGTAAAGTAAAAATAATAATGCATTATTGTTGTTGTTGTTTACAAGTAGTTGCACATACAGCCCACTCAACAACAAGCTGTTCGACTCTCCCTGTTAAAATAGACAAGGAGTCCGTGTGTGTGTGTGTGTGTGTGTGTGTGTGTGTGTGTGTGTGTGTGTGTGTGTGTGTGTGTGTGTGTGTGTGTGTGTGTGTGTGTGTGTGTGTGTGTGTGTGTGTGTGTGTGTGTGTGTGTGTGTGTGTGTGTGTGTGTGTGTGTGTGTGTGTGTGTGTGTGTGTGTGTGTGTGTGTGTGTGTGTGTGTGTGTGTGTGTGTACTACATACTGCAGTACGACACACGTCACCCTGTGTCCGTGCGTTCCACTGTTTGACACCGCTGATTCGTTTCTTTGGAAATAACATACGTCTGGCTTTCGTCAGGACTCCTGCGGGGCCTTCGGATGTGGCTTTGCGGTTTCTGCTACATCATGTTGCATCAACATCCTCAGTTGTACAGTATTAAGTACTAATCATGTTTTGTTGCTTTTGTGAATTAAAAAAGGAAGCTTCCTGATTCTGATAAATTCCTTTATTTAACCAAGGTGTTAAAAGGTTACCCTTCTCTCTGTGTACATAAATAATCGTACGTAAACCTTTTACCACGTATTCTGATCGTCTTTCTACTGTATATTAGTTTGTACAGTAGTGCAAAAACTCAAATCTACATATTTTTACACTGCTTTTATCTTTAATTTGTCACCTATCCCTGTAAGGTTTTTAATTCAGTTGAATCAAATCAAACGGCTTAATATGTTGACTTTGCATAACACGAAATTCTTATTATTTCCATCCCGGTTTTCTTAAAAATAAGACCATAGGCAGATGTTTTCAGTATAATAATGCTGATTTATTCCATATGACAAATGGTTCAATCACACTCTCCGTTTTGATTATGTTTTAATGTGGAATAGAAGAAGAAAGCATTGGTTTTATCAGATGGACTCAGGCAAGGTCTTTCTCTCGTTCGAACGCACGTTGTTCCATCATGTCCTGCTCTTGCATCGCTTTAAACTCTTTCCCGTGGATGAGTCTGTTGGGAGGAGAGAAGATTCAAAGTGCTCAGGAATAAAACAATTAATGCAACGAAAGCAAAAGTCAAACGTGTCAAGCAAAACACCTTACCCATGGATGTGCTTGCCCACTAGTAAAGAAAGAAGAAACAACCATCAGGACATTGCATTTGGTGAGCTTTGCAGTATAATTGACATTGTAAGGCCTTATAATCAACATAGTGCAGATATTTGACGGTTTGAAGTATGGAGGTTCAGTTTAGCTTCTATAAGTACACATGTAATCATGCATCTGTATCATGATTAGTTACACAAGTGCATGTCCAGCTATGTTGTGCAAAAAATGTCAAATGTTAATAGCAATGGTTATAATAGTTCGGCCTACTTTCAATAAGTCCTCCAATAATGTGGTGAAAGAAAGCCTCCCCTGGTTCAGCCATGAGGACGACCATCGACAACACCAGAAAGACGGTGATGCACTTCATCCTGAGAAAAAGAGTGTGTCGTGATTTTTGACAAACATTGATTTTATATATCCAGTTGTGTGTAACAGCACAAATAAAGGAAGATAAGATACTTACGTCTCTTCTAAAGATGGAGGACAAAAGGCTGGTATCAGTCGAGCTGCGTGAGATCTGGTAAAGCTCTGTTGGTCGGTAGATCGTAGAGCCCTGTTTTTATAGCGGTTTCTAATTTCCCTTACTCACGGTTCATGCCATGCTTGCAAGTAAACCGGTCTGACAGACGTTGTGGTCACTTCTTCAATCACTCATTTGCATTCACGTGTAAAAATGGTGTCATAAATGTCCCTATTTCTGAAGAAAAGCGCCATTTTGTCTCGTTATACGTTCACGTCTCTGAGGAATTTGGAGTTTAAAGGAATACATATTTTAATTTAATGCATGTGGAGGACTCAGCTATCAACGACCACTTATTGTATTTGATGAAGGATTATATCTAGCTTTGTTCATTTAGTTTGTATTCTGAATTACATCGATAGACAAATCAGCGTGACTGTGTTTAGGCATATAAGGGAAGTCCTTATATGCCTAAACACAGTCACGCTGTTTTGTGTATTGATTTTTTTACTGTATTTCAGGATTCTTCTAATCATTTAGTTCATGAATTGGCATAAATGTATGCTAATCCAACTTATATTTACATTAATTTCATCTTGAGTTTGTCATCTGGATGGCGTAAAGGCCAACACACATGTCTTTCTTTCTTCAGATTTGATCTTTTGAATAACACACAAGAAAAACGGTTTGCTGTATAACAAAGAAGATTTATTCCAAATGACGTTTAAATCAATAATGACATTCTACTTTCAAGCAATGGTTAGCACAATGAGTCAATTTTATTTGCTTTATTTAAGGAGAAAAAGCATTTCATTTTCATGGTTGCTCCATCATTGTAGACTCAGGCAAACGCTCGCTCTTGTTCAAACGCTCGTTGGTCCATCGCTTCCTTGTCCCTCATCGCTTCCTGGTCCCTCATCGCGTCCTGGTCCCTCATCGCGTCCTGTTCCCTCATCGCTTCACCGTGTCTCCCGCGGATGAGTCTGATGATGAGGAGAGGATTCAGAGTTCAGTTTAGATATTTAAAAGCAAGCCAACTAGAGCACTTTTAAAATAAGAGAGATATCAAGGAGTAGTCCTTACCCATGGATGTGCTTGCCGACTAAAAAGATGTAAGAAAGACATGTGTTATCATGTGTAGTACTTTGAATTCATCATGAAACACTGTAAGGCTTTTTAAACATTTATTTAAATATTGTAGGTACAGAATTTATTCTTCATTATTATTATGATGAATGAATCTTTAGATATCTGACAGTTTTCACAATCAACTGAACACATGTCATACCTTTAAAATATTGACACTCAGGTTAGCTTTGTTTACACACACATTCATGCATCAACGTAATGATTATTTACACCAGCGATGTCAAACATGTCAGAAGTATATTCTTAATAATGATTACCGCTAACAATTCCCTTTAAAATGTGGCCAAAGAAAGCGTCCCCAGGTTCAGCCATGAGGACCACCATGGACAACACCAGAAAGATGGTGGTGCACTTCATCCTGTAAACAAACAAACAAATGTGTATACCGCCTTTGTCCTGGTTTTAGCGTGATATTAAATATTCAATTGTAATCATCAGCATAACTGAACGCAGATGTGATACTCACTTCTTTCCTCTAAGTGAAGGTTTAAGTCACTGGTAGTTATCAGCAGGGAGAGATCTACAGGTCTCTGTGGGTTGGTGGATGGCGCCATCTCTTTTATAGAGTGGGAGAATTTCCCCTTACTCATCGTGTGTGCAATTCTTTGTAGTCCAGTCAGGTAAAACACACCCTGACGTATTTCAACTCAAAGTGTAATGCTGTATTAACCTTTCTTCCAAATAAGCATCAGGAAAAAAAGCAGCTCATTTTAAATGCAGAACTTGCCCGGGAGACATTGTGATTGTCAGACTTTGAAAACCTCTGCTCTGAATTCTTGATGTGTATCTATTTTAGTTCTTTGTGTTAAATCTTTTTTTCAATACCAGCATTAAATGGAGTTGTTTATGTCAAAAGTGATCCCTTTACTTAGCTTCGGCTTTGTCTGTGCTTGTGTTATGTGCTAACGACAGTCTTTGTGCTACGGGGATGCCACGTTTGTGTCTTCCTTACTGAAGGAAAATGAGTCAGCTGAAATGTTGTGTTCTTGACTTTTGCCACTACTTTTATTCACAATATGTTAGTTTAGTAGAGACCTTAGTATACCTAACGAGGTCTTTCTCCCTATATTAACTACTCTAAAGACGACATATAATAGGACTTGTTTTTTGCTGTATTTCAGGATTCCTTTCACCATGTAGTTCATGAATTGGCATAAATGTATGCAACTTTAGACTAATATTTACACTAATTCCATCTTAAGTTTGTCCCAAGACACAAGAAAAACGGTTTGCTGTATAACAAAGAAGATTTATTCCAAATGACGTTTAAATCAATAATGACATTCTACTTTCAAGCAATGGTTAGCATAATGAGTCCATTTTATTTGCTTTATTTAAGGAGAAAAAGCATTTCATTTTCATGGTTGCTCCATCATTGTAGACTCAGGCAAACGCTCGCTCTCGTTCAAACGCTCGTTGGTCCATCGCTTCCTGGTCCCTCATCGCTTCCTGGTCCCTCATCGCGTCCTGGTCCCTCATCGCTTCACCGTGTCTCCCGTGGATGTGTCTGATGATGAGGAGAGGATTCAGAGTTCAGTTTAGATATTTAAAAGCAAGCCAACTAGAGCACTTTTAAAATAAGGGAGATATCAAGGAGTAGTCCTTACCCATGGATGTGCTTGCCGACTAAAAAGATGTAAGAAAGACATGTGTTATCATGTGTAGTACTTTGAATTCATCATGAAACACTGTAAGGCTTTTTAAACATTTATTTAAATATTGTAGGTACAGAATTGATTCTTTATTATTATTATTATTATGAATGAATCTTTAGATATCTGACAGTTTTCACAATCAACTGAACACATGTCATACCTTTAAAATATTGACACTCAGGTTAGCTTTGTTTACACACACATTCATGCATCAACGTAATGATTATTTACACCAGCGATGTCAAACATGTCAGAAGTATATTCTTAATAATGATTACCGCTAACAATTCCCTTTAAAATGTGGCCAAAGAAAGCGTCCCCAGGTTCAGCCATGAGGACCACCATGGACAACACCAGAAAGATGGTGGTGCACTTCATCCTGTAAACAAACAAACAAATGTGTATACCGCCTTTGTCCTGGTTTTAGCGTGATATTAAATATTCAATTGTAATCATCAGCATAACTGAACGCAGATGTGATACTCACTTCTTTCCTCTAAGTGAAGGTTTAAGTCACTGGTAGTTATCAGCAGGGAGAGATCTACAGGTCTCTGTGGGTTGGTGGATGGCCGCCATCTCTTTTATAGAGTGGGAGAATTTCCCCTTACTCATCGTGTGTGCAATTCTTTGTAGTCCAGTCAGGTAAAACACACCCTGACGTAGTTCAACTCAAAGTGTAATGCTGTATTAACCTTTCTTCCAAATAAGCATCAGGAAAAAAAGCAGCTCATTTTAAATGCAGAACTTGCCTGGGAGACATTGTGATTGTCAGACTTTGAAAACCTCTGCTCTGAATTCTTGATGTGTATCTATTTTAGTTCTTTGTGTTAAATCTTTTTTTCAATACCAGCATTAATGGAGTTGTTTATGTCAAAAGTGATCCCTTTACTTAGCTTCGGCTTTGTCTGTGCTTGTGTTATGTGCTAAGGACAGTCTTTGTGCTACGGGGATGCCACGTTTGTGTCTTCCTTACTGAAGGAAAATGAGTCAGCTGAAATGTTGTGTTCTTGACTTTTGCCACTACTTTTATTCACAATATGTTAGTTTAGTAGAGACCTTAGTATAGGCCTACCTAACGAGGTCTTTCTCCCTATATTAACTACTCTAAAGACGACATATAATAGGACTTGTTTTTTGCTGTATTTCAGGATTCCTTTCACCATGTAGTTCATGAATTGGCATAAATGTATGCAACTTTAGACTAATATTTACACTAATTCCATCTTAAGTTTGTCCCAAGACACAAGAAAAACGGTTTGCTGTATAACAAAGAAGATTTATTCCAAATGACGTTTAAATCAATAATGACATTCTACTTTCAAGCAATGGTTAGCACAGATGAGTCCATTTTATTTGCTTTATTTAAGGAGAAAAAGCATTTCATTTTCATGGTTGCTCCATCATTGTAGACTCAGGCAAACGCTCGCTCTCGTTCAAACGCTCGTTGGTCCATCGCTTCCTGGTCCCTCATCGCTTCCTGGTCCCTCATCGCGTCCTGGTCCCTCATCGCTTCCTGGTCCCTCATCGCGTCCTGGTCCCTCATCGCTTCACCGTGTCTCCCGTGGATGTGTCTGATGATGAGGAGAGGATTCAGAGTTCAGTTTAGATATTTAAAAGCAAGCCAACTAGAGCACTTTTAAAGGGAGATATCAAGGAGTAGTCCTTACCCATGGATGTGCTTGCCGACTAAAAAGATGTAAGAAAGACATGTGTTATCATGTGTAGTACTTTGAATTCATCATGAAACACTGTAAGGCTTTTTAAACATTTATTTAAATATTGTAGGTACAGAATTGATTCTTTATTATTATTATTATTATGAATGAATCTTTAGATATCTGACAGTTTTCACAATCAACTGAACACATGTCATACCTTTAAAATATTGACACTCAGGTTAGCTTTGTTTACACACACATTCATGCATCAACGTAATGATTATTTACACCAGCGATGTCAAACATGTCAGAAGTATATTCTTAATAATGATTACCGCCAACAATTCCCTTTAAAATGTGGCCAAAGAAAGCGTCCCCAGGTTCAGCCATGAGGACCACCATGGACAACACCAGAAAGATGGTGGTGCACTTCATCCTGTAAACAAACAAACAAATGTGTATACCGCCTTTGTCCTGGTTTTAGCGTGATATTAAATATTCAATTGTAATCATCAGCATAACTGAAACGCAGATGTGATACTCACTTCTTTCCTCTAAGTGAAGGTTTAAGTCACTGGTAGTTATCAGCAGGGAGAGATCTACAGGTCTGTGTGGGTTGGTGGATGGCTGCCATCTCTTTTTATGGAGAATTTGTCCTTACTCATGGTATGTGCAATGTTTTGCAATCCAGCAACGTAAAACACATCCTGAGGTAGTTCAACTCAGAGTGCCCATGATGTCTCAATATTCCTGTTAAATACTCTTCATCAAAAAAAGCAGCTCATTTTAAATGCAAACTTGCCTGGAAAGGTTTTGATTGTCAGACTCTGAAAACCTCTGCTCTAAACCCTTAATGTGTGTGTTCTTTGTCTTTTTTGTGTGAACACATTATTTTCAATATCAGCCTTACATGGAGTTGTATTATGGTCTTGTGTTATGTCCGAACGACAGGCTTTGTGATACAGTGATGCCACTTGTGTATCTTCCTTCCTGAATGAAAATGACTCAGCTAAAATCTTGTGTCCTTGAGTGTTGCCACTACTTTTCTTCGACTCAGAGGTTGCTTTGCTCGCTGTTTGAAGTCTCTAGAAATATTCTTATAATGTGTCATGTTTAGTTTTGGCTGTGTGACTCTTCTAGATGATACATTTCTTATTTGCCATACCTTTTTTGGGCCACTGTGGATCAAAGGTTTTATATTATACTTTGCATTTTCTCAAACATTAGATAACTCTGACATTTCTGGGTTTAAAAAAATCTATTTGACATGTTTGCGATATGTATATTGGACAATAGATCAGATGAACCTCTTCCTTTTTTCATCAGAATTCACAGAAATGTGGAATATGTATGTGTTGATTTCAACATAACATCCGAAAACACCGTACAGCTCCTTCTTAACAGCATGTCTGCCTTTCTACAGCCCCGGTGTCTCACAGAGAGGTACCGCAGGTCCTCCCTTCCTGCCACATATGCCATTAATAACTGTGCATTATATACCTGGCTGCTATATCTCTTTTAGTGAATTGTGTAATTGTATTGTTATTTTCTATTTCTTATCTTTAATATTGTTTTTAATGCATGCTTTTTTTTTTAAAAGCTGTCTTTGGCTCTGTTGCTGTAGCAAATGTCCATTTTCCCTCTGTGGGACGAATAAAGGTATTCTGATTTCTAACTGAAATGCTAAGTTGTGACTGGAGGAAAACAGCAGTTTAGTTATTAATATTATTATTTTTCATGATGCATATTCTGTTGTAATGTATGTGGAGGTCTCAGCTATTAACCATGACTTATATTATATGATGAAGGATTACATCTAGCTTTGTTCATTTAGGTTTTATTCTGAATTAGAGACAAAAAAGCGTGACTGTATTCAAGCCTATAATAGAACTTCTTTTTTACTGTATTTCAGGATTGTTTTAATCATTTAGTCCTTGAATTGACATAAATGTATAACACTTTATACTAATATTTACACTAATTTCATCTTTAGTTTGTCACCTATAGTAAAATTAGGTTTCTGGATGGCGTAAAGGCCAACACATGTCTTTCTTTGTTCAGATTTGATCTTTTGAATAAGACACAGGAAAAACGGTTTGCTGTATAACAAAGAAGATTTATTCCAAATGACGTTTAAATCAATAATGACATTCTACTTTCAAGCAATGGTTAGCACAATGAGTCCATTTTATTTGCTTTATTTAAGGAGAAAAAGAATTTAATGCTCAACGTTTTCAGCGTAGTCCATCATTGTAGACTCAGGCAAACGCTCGCTCTCGTTCAAACGCTCGTTGGTCCATCGCTCTTGTCCGTCATCGTCCTGTCCTCATCGCGTCCTGGTCCCTCATCGCGTCCTGGTCCCTCATCGCGTCCTGGTCCGTCATCGCGTCCTGGTCCCTCATCGCTGCAGGGTTTTTCCCGCTTAGGAGTCTGATGATGAGGAGAGGATTCAGAGAGTTCAGTTTAGATATTTAACACCAAGCCAACTAGAGCACTTTTAAATAAGAGAGATATCAAGGAGTAGTCCTTACCCATGGATGTGCTTGCCAACTTCAAAGAGAGATAAAAAAGACAAACATATTATTTGTAGAACTAGAAGTAAATGTATTAATCATAAAACATTCTAAGGCCTTTTAAACATTCATTCAAATATTGCAGGGACAACATGTATTTAAAAATACTAGTTTTAGTCTTGAACATATTTTATAAACCCTTTTTTAAAGTTAGTTCCTATTTGATTAGAAAAATAAGTACATGCAGTTAGCTTTGTTTACACACACATTCATGCATCAACGTAATGATTATTTACACCAGCGATGTCAAACATGTCAGAAGTATATTCTTAATGATGATTACCGCTAACAATTCCCCGGTAAAGGTGGCCAAAGAAAGCGTCCCCAGGTTCAGCCATGAGGACCACCATGGACAACACCAGAAAGGCGGTGGTGCACTTCATCCTGTAAACAAACAAACAAATGTGTATACCGCCTTTGTCCTGGTTTTAGCGTGATATTAAATATTCAATTGTAATCATCAGCATAACTGAAAGGCAGATGTGATACTCACTTCTTGCAGTGTGAGAACTACAGTACAGTAGGTGCTGTAAATCTGTGGTTTGGTGGATAGCTGACATCTCTTTTATAGCGTTGGAGAAATTCCCCTTACTCATGGTTGTGCATATTTCAAAGATGCAGAAAGGCTTATTTTAAATGCAAAATGTGCCTGGCACTTCTTCTAAAAGTGTATGTTTTTTTTCTCTGTTGTGTGAACAATTCCTCTTCAATACTGGCCTTAAATGGAGTTGTTTTCGGTGAGAAGTGATCCCTTTAGTTCACTCCTGCTTTGTCTGTGCTTTGAACTTGCTTGTGTTATGTTCTAATGACAGTCTTTGTAATACAGTAATGCCACTTTTGTACCTGCCTCACTGAATGAAAATGAATCAGCTAAAATGCTGTGTCTTTGACCACGTCTTTTCGCAATATTTTAGTCGTGCAGTGTTTTTCTCTGAGCGACTCCGAGGTTTCTTGGTGTTTTGTCAAGTCTCTAAAAATACTCTTGTAATGTGTCATGCTTAGATTTGGCTGTGAGACTCTTCTAGATTCTTGATCCTTAGATTATATCTTATTGGCAATACCTTTTGTAGGCCACAATAAATCTAAGGTATTATATTATACTTACAAACTTTTGTTGAATAATAATCATTTCAATTTGTAAAGCGCCTTTCTCGGTACCCAAGGCTGCTTTCCATGTTGTGAGGACAGACAGAAAACAAATAAACAAACAAAAGTAGGACAAATAAAGAATAGAAAAAGAAATAAGAAATAAAATAGAAAACAGAAATGGCAGTTGTGGTAGAAGAACGGGGGAGTAAGATGAGTTAGTGGTTAAAGGCTATGGTGAAGAGGTGAGGATTTGAAGATTTCCAGGGAGGCAGGGAGAGCGTTCCAGAGGATGGGGGCCGTGAGGTATATCTTGTAGCGATGTTTGTGAAGATGATGAAGAAGTCTCCGGAGACACCAGCTTGTATATAATAAGGTTTATTACAAACAGCATAGTGTCATACACCAACACGGGCCATACGAGGTTCCCAGAGCCAATTGTGGAAGTCCCCCGAACTCTCTTTTTGCATGCAGTTTATAGGAGAAATGTGTGTACGTGTCCAATGTGTGTGTGCCCAAATAAGGTGAACCATATGTCTTTCCCATACTCATGCTTGGAGGCCCTCTGACCTATTCCAGAGGTTTCTTTTGCAAGACGCTGTTGCACAACCTCACTCCCTGCACTCTCTATGACCTCAGAGAGTAACTAGCTGTATATATGAACCGATTTAATAAACCACAGCCGCAACACTGAGCGACAGAAGACCCGTGTCCGAGGGCCGCAGGCTTCGTGTAGGGGTGTAGGGATGGAGGAGGTCCGGTACGAGGTCCGGTACGGTGGAGCAAGGCCATGGAGAGAACTGTAGGTGAAGAGGAGGGTTTTGAAAGTGATCCGGGACTTGATCGGGAGCCAGTGAAGGTGGATGAGGGTGGGGGTGATGTGCTGCCATGGCTTGGTGCGGGTGAGAACTCTGGCGGCAGAGTTCTGGACAAGCTGGAGCCTCTCCAGGGTTTTGCTGGGAACCCCGGAGAGGACATTGACTCGGAATTCTCTGGGTTTAAAAAAATCTATTTTACGTATTTGCAAATACTTTTTAAAAAATGGTTTTGTTTGTGGGCCATGCAGTTTTCATCCAGCATGGTTATTTGTATTATGTTGTATGTTGTGTGTTGTATAGACCAGTCTGCTGTCATCTTAGCATGTTAGATATGAAGCAGCAGGTTCTGTCAGGTTCAGATGGCCTGCAATGAAATAATAATAATTTTTAAAAAACTGTAATTGTTCTTGTTTCACGGCATTCTTAAATTGAGAAGTTGTGCAAATTGTCATACTCTTAAAATAAGGCACATAAACTTGTTGCTCCACTGAGTTTTATTGTTAAACATTTGTATACTCTGTTTCTGGTTCATTCTAGCTCAGAATTATCTGGAATATCTTATCAAGAAAGACTTAGCCATACTGTCTTAACATGAGATGATTTTTCTAATGCAAAACATGCTTGACAAGATTGATATTCTTTTTGGACAAAGAATAAGACTTATTTCCTTGATACAAGGCCTTTTTTACTTTCTTGAAATTCCTTTTTTGCAGTGTGGTATATGTTCATTCGACCTTCATGTAATCCTTGTAGTAAAGTTCAGTTTTGGTGCTGATACAGAATTCAAGAGAACAGAGTACTGAGACAATGAAATGCAGTTGCACCATCTAACCAGAAGAGTATATGATAATCATTATCAAATATATTCAATACTTTTACTCTGAGTGTTTCACAATACAGAATACAGAGAGAAAATTAACCAGCTGTTTAGCCTCTTGTAACCCTGTGTTCCTCCTCATTCTGTGTTTTGTGCTCAACGTTTCTATCCTCAGGCTGCAGGTATTTCGCAATTAAAATGTGTTTTCCAAACTCTTTTTCACATTTTTAGATGGAAAACTAAATAGTATTTTCTGCTGCAGGATACCAAATGCATTGTTGGTTTGACTATCTATGTTTGCATTGGGTTGATTCTCCTATTGCTATTAAATCTGTCACAGTAGAAATCAACATGAAGAACATTTGATGTGGTTCAAATGTGTTTTTCTCTTGTTTCCATTTCCATTAACCACTAAGAAGATCATATTTTTATTTGAAACGTAATTAAAAAGTTTAGTTGATTAGGAGCACCAGTCTGTGTGATACAGTGTCGGCTCTGTAGGCGTGTGTTAACACATCTCTCTTTTTTCTTTGTCATGAGGTGCCGTGTGCGTGCAAATGTGTGAGAGTGTGGCTTATTTGATCCGAACAAGGCGATGACAATGCAAAGTCCTTTGCCGTATCAGTGTTAACAGACTGATCATTATCTTATCACTTCCCCATGCTCAGTTTCCTCTTGTCTTGCCACAAAAACAATGAGTAAGCGGGACATGAAACATTCAAGAATTCAAGATTCAAGAAACTTTATTTATCCCGAGGGAAATTGAGGAAGCATGATGAAATGGTTGATGCGATCAGTTCTTTGTAGCCTTATTTACAGCTACCTCAATGTTAGCCGTGTGCTTCTCTTCATAGAGATAATTCGTCAATCCAGAGGCAAAAACAATACTATTATTTTGTTATGTATAACAGTTTTGATTGAGGTCTTTGTCGTAGTTTTCCTAAATATACATTTATCATAAGCAGGCCAGTATTGTTCAAGCATCACTTTGTATTCATCCTGGCAAAGATATTTTTGATATGTATGAGCAGTATCCTGTTAGTTAATAATATCTAACTTTGTAATCTACTTCCTGCATCACTCTTTGATCATCAGGGCTCCAATCCATCTCCATCCATTTGAATATCCTCCGACAAATACACAATAAGTAACAGCTCTGTATACTTTGTCCTTTGGTGTGACAGCAGAGATAGTGAGATATTTGAGAATTGCCAAGAAAAACCTTGCTACTCGAGATGATCCGGACCAACCAACAGAAAAATAACAAGCCACGAGCCGAGGGTTAGTGTCTGATCCTGGTGTAAGCCCTTCTCTGCTGTGTCAGAAAACTTGGATCAGTCAAACTGTAGCACCAAGGAAGGATGCAAAGACACAGCATCAGCTAAAAGAGACTCACTCAGTTTTCTGCCTTTTGTTTTATTCCTTCCTGCTTTAATAGCTACGTTCACTCTTTTGCTATAACACCAAAAAGGTGGACTTTGCTGTTTCAGATATAGTTCGTTTACATGATTTTGGACACAAGCCGTTCTGAAATGCACTTTGTTATTGTGTTGAAGGAAGAATTACAGGAGGGGGACAAATGACAACCAATCACAGTTTTTAAATATTGCATCTAAAAGCCTTAGAAAATAAGGTCTGTGGAAAATAACCTTTTAATAATGCCATCTAAAATCCTCCTCCAGATGGTTTGTAAACATCCTCCTCTTTAAAAAGTCAGCAGCTTGCAGAATGATCAGAGTGGACAACTGTAGTGAGCATCTTTCATTTATTTATGTTGATTGTTTGCTTTCGTTGTTACAATGTGTTCAGAAGTACATGTGTCTACCATTGTTTCGAAGATAGTGTTCCCTATAGCTGCACTCCTGGATCCTGGCTTATCCTCTGATACCCCGTTCTTGGACTTGCCCTAATAACTTGAGAAAAGAAATAAAGCTCTCCACACAGGTTTGGTGGGATTGGTTCAATATACTGTATGTGACATACAGTTAGAATGAAATGTGTGAAAGCCTGGCTGTCTGAACGTGTTTCTGAGGCTGTCATTGGTACGCTGCAGTTACAAGGCCGAGGAAATGCTCTTCCTGGCATTTCTTTACACTGCTTATATTATTGATCATGCTCAATCAGGTTGAGTTTTAAAATAAAAGTTATAGCCACTCAATTCATTTTTTTCAAACACGTACTTGTGTCATCTCTGGGAGTAAAGTCTTCTTTCCTCCCAGGCAGGAGGAGTGCATATTAGCTGCTCAGCGTTAGTCTCCAGAGCCCTTATATGTCATTGATTTTAGTTATATCCCAACATAAGGGTGGTAGCAACCTGGAAATCCACCATAGAAATGACAAACATGAGACATTATGTTGACTTCCTCTTTCTCTGTCACCCAAAGAAAGTTTTTCAGCTCTTTCATAACAATGCACTATTCATTATACACACACTCCCCTGCTCTCCGCCTTTCATTACTGATGGAGCTTCCTCCGCTTTCCACGGGTTGAAGGGGTTCCGATGCCACTCACTGCCTTTTGAATAATGACCCAGAGAGAGACCCAGCTTTAGCCTAATCCCCACTTGAAAGCTATCCTTCCTCTCATTCAATCCCTCTTTAAAGCCTCGCTGGAGACGGACAAGTGCCACACACAAATACACACACACACACCTGGATTAATGAGTACCTGTTCCAATACCGTACTGGAACTGGATAATGACACTCCACACTTCAAGGAAATCAGGATTTAACATAAAAAGAACTGGATTTCACTGCTCACCGTGGCATTGGAATAAAGGACAAGTACTCTCTCAGGATGACATTTATCCACCCCTAAAGCTTTTACTTTCTACATGATATGGCAGATTCTACTATGCTACGTTATTACAAACTTTATCGGTGGATTTGTTTGCAAACTGACTAAATCTGATAAGGTTTTATAATTCATAAATGAATCCGACTACCAAATAAAACCCTGATTTTACAGTATAACTGGACCAAATCCAGTCGGTTGTTTACTATCCTCTTTTGTAGTGTGACACAAAAGCACAACAGTATGCATGCAGCAGAATCTGCCACAATCTCAATGAAATGACATCTAATTTTTGGAGGATCAGCATCTGTTGGATATATATTTGCATTAACAAATCATTTGTTCTTAAAAAGAAAAGAGGCAACAACATCAAATTATTAAACGTTAACCAATTCCAGCATGTTTTCAAAAAAAATAGTTATGTCGAAATTGCTTTATTTTACACCGAACTTGTCACATGCACGTCCAGACAACAAATGATAAGAACATGTATATATAAATGTTATTAAGAACGAATCACATCACACCACAGTAGCTCATTAGACCCCAGTTGAGTTTTATATTTCCATTAGAAACACAGGAGATTGGAGCGTTTATAGAAATAATGGACCTGTAGTCAGGACATGGCTTCTCATATCCTTAAATCCACATGGAAGAAGCTCTGTGGCAATAAAATCATTTCATAAATACAGTTTACCGACACATGTTACTGAGAAATATTCAGGTAGAAAATCTAAGTGTTTGTAATATATGTGTTTGACAGACATTTTGAGGCTCTGTCTGAAAGTACGTTGCTTTGAAATGTGTTTTGTCTCCTGCAATTGTCACCTGCTTTACCATGGGAGGGAATGAGTAACCATGGGGCTGTGAAGAAAAGGTATGAAAACCGGAGGAATCCTTGTTTCTTTTTCCGATGTCTGACGTGGAAACTATTTCAAAAGTGTTGTCAAACAGGGAAACATATTTCTCTCAGGCGAAAATTCAAACCCTTCCATTTCCAAATATATTTTAAACTATTTTACACTTTTTATAGCGATCTGGTTCCCTTGAACACACACATGAACACAGTAGAGTAATCACTATGACAGTGTATAGGCTCCCTCAAGAGGAGGATATAGTCAATAACACAAAAAACAAGTAGTCCATAAAAATTAGGAAGTTGTTTTCTGCAAAAAATGCAAAGTCAGATGCAACACTGTCAAAATATCAGAGTCATTACCTTGGTATCGGGCCGCAGCGTCTTTGGATCAAAGCTGTAAAACCCTTCTTTTACAGCTTCTAAGCTTTGTGTCATTGCTTTAATTAGGAAAATCAATAAAGGATAAAGGCTTTCCTGTGGAAACACCTTCTTGGTGGACTTTATGTGAAGTGGATTAATATTAAAGACGGCCTATTATGCTTTCTGGGCTTTCTTCCTTTCCTGTAGTTTGTTCTAAAGGTTTGTGTGCATGTAAATGGTCTGCAAGGGCAGGGAAGTTTCCTCCAGAGGGAGTTTCTCTCGCACACACTCCCCCCTGCCTGAAACGCCTCCAATAGACTCCTTTGGTTACTTACTTAGTCACACTTCTATTGGCTAGCGCTCCAACACATCGTACGTGATAGGCTAAGGGCGGGATATCTCTTAGCGGTTGAGCAATTACAACAGAGCCGGCCAGCTTACCAATCAGAGCAGACTGGGCTCTGGTTTCAGACAGAGGGTGAAAAGAGGTGCTGCAGCACAGGCAGTATGAGAAGAATAAAGAGCTTTCTGAACATTAAAGCATGGAGACATGACCCAGTAGAGGCACAAAAACAAATATGATACCTTAAGTGCAACTACAGCCTCACTTCTTATGTTTTCTTTATATCGTAGTTTGTTTTTATGTGTCTTTCCAAAGCCTAAATGTTTCCATGGCTTATTGTCTCCCTTATTGTTTATGTTTCAAGTTCAGAAATACAAAACAAAACTATTTTGGTGACAACTTCAGTGTAGAAGTCAGAAAATAATTTATTGGAAATACAGAGAGCTGAAATGAGGCGGGAAGCACGAGGAATGGATTCTCAACGCCGCCTAGCAACCCACTGCCTGCTCCTCAGGCTTCTGATATACAGCTCAAACACACACATACAGTACACACACACACACACACACACACACACACAATGAAGCGCTACCTCATCATTGCCACGGAGCATGGAAGATGAAAAACCCATGAGTGTACGCATTTTGATTCTTAAATCAACAGTGTTTTGATTTTGGTTTTGCTACAGCAGAGCGTGAAGCAGCTTATTATCTGCTTCATTACTGGCAGGAGGACAGGGATGCGTTTGAGTGTGTGTGTGTGGTTTTTGTGTGTGTGTGTGTGCAGACAGTTAACCAAGCCCATCCCATTGTTTTGGAGACACTCGTACAGTTTTCCATCCCACCGAGGTGGCAGTGGGTATATTTCATTGGATAAACAAAGCAATAGATTTATCCACAGGCACATAAGAAGTTATATGAAACACATTGAGTTGCTGCTCTGAAGTCACTGAACTATATTTCAAGCTTTCCACCGTTATCACGGTATCAAACAGTGTATGAAAGGAATAAAATAAACACCTAATCCACTATAGTTTTTTTTTGAAATGCCTACTTTTGTATAGCCAAGGGTTAGAAGATGGACTCATGTTCTGACAGTGAATACCATCCAGTCCCTTTATGATCAATTCATTTAAGTATGTGTAACAACTAAAAGTGCATACTATCATCATTTGCATGAGTCTAGCAAAGATGAAACCATAGCACAACAATAATTTAGCAAAATCCCTTCCAATACTGAACTACATCTTCCATTATGTCCCCAGATTAGAGTTGCAGTTTTAATAATGTAGTGAAAAACTAAATGCACAAACTCCCTAGTTATGATAAAGCAAATAAACTGCTTGTCTAGGTTTATTAAAATTGTGGTTTTGCTCAAAATAAGTAGGTTTATTTCAGTTGAAATGACTCAATAGCTATCTGTTGAATCAAAGCCACGTGTGTTTTTTGACTTCTGCAAACTTTAACCATCAAAGTATTTGTGAAACTTTAAAAATATGTTTGCTGAAAAATAAGTTCCCCTGAAAACACATTTGACATTTCACTTTTGTTGTATGAGAGCATCATCTTTTTGAGACTGAGTTCAGATACTTCTATCAATCCGTATGTTGTTATTACATCCATCATCTCTCAAAGCTAAACATGATTATGTCAATGCTGAGAGCTGGGGGTGGTCTGGCATACTGACATTTGAAAAGAGTAATTATTCATCTTCCAAAAAGTAGTTTTTCTTGCCCGCGTAAATTCTTCCAGATCCTTTGTCAATGTGATCGAGCTGTAACATATTGAGAGGTGATGTAGACTTCCTGTCCCTGTAAGTGTGCGACTTTCTGTTACTGTGCGTGATTGTGTGTGTAGTCTGCACTAATGTGTGTGTGTGTAAGAGAGGGAGACAAATGAAGGACTGCACTAAGAGGTTTCCTGTCTGAACTTGAGCGCTCTGAGGTCTGCTGTGGCAGATAGGACTGCTGCCTTTGTTCACATTACAACCCTAATTAGGCAGAGCATTGTGTGTGAGAAATACGAGAGCATTTGTGTGTGTGTGTGTGTGTGTGTGTGTGTGTGTGTGTGTGTGTGTGTGTGTGTGTGTGTGTGTGTGTGTGTGTGTGTGTGTGTGTGTGTGTGTGTGTGTGTGTGTGTGTGTGTGTGTGTGTGTGTGTGTGTGTGTGTGTGTGTGTGTGTGTGTGTGTGTGTGTGTGTGTGTGTGTGTGTGTGTGTGTGTGTGTGTGTGTGTGTGATTCCACCGGCTCGCTCTGCATGTCTCTGTGTTTCACTTCAGACCAGCAGAGTGAACAGCTGGCTGTAGGCCAGACGGAAAACATGCACACACATTTTCTTTACTCTTACACTTCAGACTTGTGTGTGTGCTTACTGTATTTGATGGCCGTGTGAGTAATGTTCATGAAGCCAAATCAATCTTGACTTCTTTGAGGGGATGTTTCTTTAGTATGATCCACCTATGGAATACTTTAGTTATCTATAATAGTGAGTGTATTCATAGTTGTTTGGCGATCAGATGGTTGTTTGTTTATCACATCTTTTGATTCATTCCTCAAAATGTAGACTTACTGAAAAACCGCTTTGTGATCATTTAATCATCCAGTTTTATTTTCAACCAATGTGTTTACTTGACTCAATTGAAATGCCAAGGGTTCACATGTAAAGACAAGCATTTTATAACTTTTTTAAAAAAGTTGCTGACCAGTTGTGGCTTAGTACCTTCAGCATATTAAATAAAATGTTAACAATTAAACAACATGTTAATAAAATAACATGTTGAGACAGGGATGAGAAAAGTATGGAAAAGAAATCGGAGTAGTCTACAAAACCTGCAGAAAAAAGCACGTCTTCAAAGTGAAATAAAAATGGCTGAATTATTCGTTTGCCAATGCATTTCCAGCAAATGTGATTCTCTCCCTCTCTCGCCCTGTGGGACGCCATCACCGCTGCAGCTAGAGGCAGATTAGGAGCAGGCCACCCACCACCAACCGTGTGTGTGTGTGTGTGTGTGTGTATTACTTTTGAAATATTAAAGTTCCTCCCCAGTGAACAGTGAGCATATCAAAGAGCGATCTTCCAGCAGAGCCTGTGGCACATTTTCTGACAAACACATATTTATATACAACTCTAAGGCATAACAAAGTGTGCTCAGAGCATTATACTGCCCGAGGCGAGTCGATGTAATTTTTATGTTTTGCTCTCCCTAAATACTTGTGTATGCAGACAGTTGGCTCAAGGCTTGTTCTGTTGTTAGCCTGAAGCTTAAGACAAAGCTAAGACACCTGGATGTTTAGTGGATGCAACAGAGCTAATGCCGCTGTGAGCAATCAGATCAGAGTTATCAGAAAAACTAGTCTTCTCCATCACCACCATTGCAGAAGTTAACAAGGATGCACCCAAGAAATGATTGACATTCGTCACTGTTTACACCTGAAGGACTGGATATTTATAGCATTGCATTTCTCTTATTCAGTGATGCTTTCCATCCACCAGTGTCTGTCAAACCGCACTTGCTGATCTGTCTGTGACAATTTGTCTCGTGCAAATACTTTTTTACAGAGCATGCAACTTAACTTTTTTTACATTATACACTGCCTGGCCAAAAAAAAGGTCACCCACTCTGATATTCGTTGGACCGCCTTTAGCTTTGACTACGGCACGCATTCGCTGTGGCATCGTTTCCACAAGCTTCTGCAACAGTCTCAACATTTATTTCTGTCTTGCGTTCATTTTTCACCAAGATCTTGTATTGATGACGGGAGATTCGGACCACTGCGCAAAGTCTTCTCAATCGGGTTCAGGTCTGGACTCTGTAGGGGCCAATCCATGTGTGGAAATGATGTCTCATGCTCCCTGAACCACTCATTCACAATTTGAGCCTGACGGATCCTGGCATTGTCCTCTTGGAACATGCCCGTGCCATCAGGGAAGAAAGAATCCACTGATGGAATAACCTGGTGCTTCAGTATATTCAGGGAGTCAGCTGACCTCATTCTTTGGGCACATTGCTGAACCTAGACCAGACCAACTGCAGCAACCCCAGATCACAGCACTGCCCCACAGGCTTGTGACCTTTCTTTTGGCCGGGCAGTGTATTTTGGATTAATAACCACCGTTCATTGTATTTAAATTATGACTTTCTTTCTCTCCCAAACACTCCTGCCTGAACACCTCTATGGGACTCCTTTAGTGGCATCACTATGTAAAAACTTGCACTTGTACTGGCTCGTGTTTCAACACATTGTACGTGATAGGCTAAGAGGCGGGACATCTCTTAGTTGTTGACCAATCAAAACAGAGTCGGCCAGCTAACCAATCAGAGCAGACTGGGCTCTGGTTTCAGACAGAGGGTGAAAAGAGGTGCTGCAGCACAGACAGTATGAGAAAAATAAAGAGCTTTCTGAACATTAAAGCATGACAGTAGAGGCAGGAAATATAAATATGAACCTGCATAATAGGGCCCCTTTTCAAGATCTTAACTTCCGCTCCAACATCGGTGGAGACAAATAATAGTAAATCTGTGTCCATATCCAAAATTCAAAATGCTCCAATTTCTAGAATTGCTTTGAAGTTTATGGTTGTGTTTAACAGTGAAACTAATGACTTTCTTCTGCCAACTTCAAAGCCCTACTGCTGAGAGGAGAACAAAGAAGTGGAGTTAACAAAACATATATTATGTAATTGGGATCAGACACGGCAGGCTTCTCAATCTGGAAAACAAACACCACAAGAGATCCGATAACTTCATTTTTCATCACAAGGCAGCGTGTTGAAACACTAGACAGCCTGCCTGATCCAAATAGTTTTCATATAATCCTCGTCTGGCAGAATCTGAAGATGAAATTTCTCAGATTCAGATCAGCGGTGCCTCCCTGCGCAGGGTTGCTTCTCCCTTAGGTGACTCTCTGTTGCCCTAACTTAGTGTGTGTCAAGGCACTAAGTGTGTGTCGCTACGCCTCACTGGAAGTGTGACTAATGTGCTGTACGTGACTCCTCGGTCCACCCTTGTCTCCAGGTGCCCTCTCCTTCTTTTCGCCATGCAGCCTTATGTCTAATACCCACCCTCCTCGCTTGTTCTCGCTGCTCACCTCCTATTTAACTCCCATTTATTGCAATCTTTTCTACATTTTTCACCGTGCGCCCGTTTCATATCGTCATTACGTCCCAACTGTATGTAGATCGATAACACTCAGACCTGTTTTCTCTAGAATACTTTTCAATGCCTCCACAGATAGATTTAAAAAAGCTTCACTCCCCTATCCCCTATCATACCAATTATCTGCAATATTGGACATCGTTTTAAGAATGTTACCCAGTGGATGGTGTTTTTCAGGTCCTATAAAGCTTATATATGTGTCTGAATGTTAATAGGATATGCACTGTAGGTGTTTGTGGGATCAGAGAATCATTTGAACCTGTAAGGAATGCGACAAATGAAATGCAGCCCTTTTTAATTGTTTTATTGAAATCTGGAGTTTTGAAGTTGCATCGGGACAGTGCTATGAAATTGTATGTGCCTTACCAAGTTCAGGACATTGCTTCTTACAAAACAAAACTGTGGGGGAGCCCTTAAAACTTTTCAAACAAGGCATTTGAAAACAGAAGCTGAAGTCAATTTAACTTTAGAAGTAATGAATGGCTATCTAAACAAAAGAATTATAAAATCTCAAACTAAATTGAAATTATTTGCTGCAAAAATTAAGGATATTGTTTTTTTTCTTAGCAGATCTTTTTTTTAAAACACGTGCCAAGGTTGTCCACTATTGGAATTAGAAACATCACAACCAGTTCAGAGGTGCAACGCTTCATACCTGAGCTGTCAATCATCTATTGAGCGCTGATTCCAGTAAGTGGACCCTCGCCAGCTCACTGTGAGAGAAGCAGGAGCTGTGAAGTAGTAGCTATTATGCCAGGTTTACCAGGGAATGAATAACACATGAATGCTGCTTTTGGAGACATTTTGAACATTGCATCCCATTATTCAGGGACCATTATGCTAGGCTTTACCATCATATTGTACCAATCCACATCTTTCAATCGCAGTGCAGGACATATGTATTGTGAAGGCAGGTAAAAAGGAAATGTAAGGATGATATTAATTAGAGTTTCCCAATTTCGTTGCCAAACCCTCTGCCGATCTCTAGCCAGCATTTGAAAAGTGCAGCTTGTGAAAACGGGGAAAACTCACTTTTGACTGACGTATAATGTCAAAGCTCAGCATGTTTCCGGACTAGTCAGACATTTTCCACGTCTGTTTGACGTATGGGCTGTTTGGCCGCCTCCATTAATCACAAGGCTGCGGAGCTGTCTGATGTTCAGGGAAAGGCTTCGGGTTTTTGTATGTGGTCGAGTCCGTTGATGAATAGGTTTGCTAAGCTAGCTGTGGACATATTTTCTATGTGAGCTCTGGGGTTTTTTTGTTGTCTTGTCCAGCTGTTTTCTTTTTACATGAATTACAAAAAACAGGTTAGACACACTTTCTTATTTTATGCAGCATATAATTCAAAGTAAATGAATCCTAGGACTTCCAGAAAACTCAACCACTTACACGAGTCTCTGGTAAATGCATTAGTGTTTCACTGGCTAACATAACCCTTAAATGGGCCATTGAGGGTATGCATGCAACGTTTACTTTTTGTTTTGTTGAAGTAGTAATAGTTAGTTTGATAATTGAGACTGCTTTCAATAAATCATACCGTATTCAAATACAAAAGGTTACAAGTGAATTTAGCTTGTTAGCTTTGCCGTTCTTGGTGGTTCTTAACAGGAGCCGTTGATACTCAATCTAAGTATACAAAATACTGAATAGGTGTATTAATAGAATGTAAAGTTGAGACTGAGCAGATTTAAAAAGAGGTAGTCTTGAACAACCCAAAGATGTGTTTGTTAGATCACAGCTAATAAGCTAGGATAGGTTCCTTCATTTTTGACTCTCCGGCTCAGATTTGGTTGTCAAACGTTTGTCAAAGTTGGACATTTTTCTTACTTCACCCAAATGAATCCATTTAACCTGGAACATTTCTTGAAATCTAGTAAAGTTTGCCATCTTATATGACAATGCCTTATTGCCTTGTGCCTAGAGGAAACCCCTCAGTAGTTCTACCCTTCTTCCATCTCTTATTTCTTTCAATGAGTTTCCTCGATAGAATGGTGGTGTTGAAAAGTGTCAAAAGCTAGCATCCCCTCCTCAACACCTCTCTGATCATGTCTTAGAAATGTCCTTTTCTACATGAAATACAGAACTCAGCTACATAAAGTGTACAGCTGCCTGAGCTCTGCAGGGAAACACCAGGCACATTATTAATTTCCTATTTGTTTCATCTTATATTGACCTATATAACAGTCAGGATTAATAAACCAAACCAAATACAGGCAGGCAGTGTTGTTAGCGTGAGAAATGTTCTACTACGAGCTATGTGTGAGTGTGTGTGCAGAGAGCATACACACACACACACTCACACTCTTGCCTGAGGAGACAGCTTGCAAACAGCGTGATTTAGGTGCTAGGCCACTGGCAAACAGGAGTGTTTAGGAGGGAGGGAAAGAGTAGAAAAAAAACCCAGAAAGGGAAAGATGAGAGATAATGGAGGACAAGACAACCAGCCCCATCAATTACCCTGTTAAATGAACAAAGAGAGCAACAAGACACTGGCTAAGTTTAATCAATGGAGACACGTGGCGTCCAGGGGCGGGCAGCAAATTAACACTCGGAGCAATTAATCTGGTCCTGAGCGCACTCTTAGCCGGCAGGAAGAAACAAAGAGGATTCAGTCCTCACTCAATCATGACAACACAATTGATCTCTACTCGCTTAAGGGTGCTGAATGGTAGAGTAATTATCAAAGACACATTAACTCTGGAGGTTTTTCTGACATTTAAACATGTTTCTGCACTTTTGAGGGCTAAAGACGTTTATAGATTTATGCAGATCTGGTACGAGTAGACGGGGTCGTCCATTAGTCTCAGAGTTAATGGTTTGATCCTCAACTCCTGGATGAGGAAGCAAGTGCATATCCGTTGTCTTACCACACACAAAGGTATCACTTCTTGTTAGTGAGTTCTGCTGTGATTGTCCAGAAACCTGAGTAGTATACCAAACTACTACAGATTGCTGTTTGGGTTAAAATTGTTCAAAGACACAAACTATGTGCCGTGTTTCTGAACATCTCAGGAAGTTTTCTGACATTTTGAGATGTTTTTCAAGGCTGCATTCATGAGGGTTAAACATTTATACATGTATGCAGTCCTGGTAAAAGTAGACGGGTCGTCCATTATTTGCAGAGTTGATGGTCTGATCCTTGACTCCTCATGTCCACATTTTCTAGAAATAGTAATAGTAATGCTACTTTGTACTTCTACTCCACTTCATTTATGTAATCCCTTTAGTTGCTAGGCAGATTAGAATTAATGATGGTAAGTATAATCAGCCCTTAAATCAGACTGTAGTTCACCTGCAGTAAATCCAGCAGCTACCCTGCAGTATACAAAGCCATTCAAACTAGCTGCACCTTTACCAGCTCTGAGAACACTTTAATGATCAATCATTATAAAACATATCAGAGATATTATTCTGAAATGGACCAATCAGACAATGACTACTTTTACTGTCGCTGCTTTAAGTACATTTTGATACCAATGTTTGAGTACTTTTTCCACTTCTGCCTGACAAGTAAACAAAACTACTTGGTTAGGTGTAAAAAAGCAGAGGATGTTAGGGTAAGAATAATTACGCCTGCAATGTAAAATGCTTCAGTCTACCGGTTTTTCTTTTATCCACAAACCGGCCGGCTCTTTCCATATGCGTGCTCAACTCGTCTGATTTACACTGAAAGTTGTAACTTAATTCTAACCTTCTTCCCTCTCCTAACTTCTGGAGAAAGCCATATTTGTTTCTTGAACACAGTTTCATGAGTTTGTTTGTTAGGCGTCTTTTTCCTCAGGAAATGAACATTCTATCATCTGGACTGAGAGGACATTCACAAGTTCTGTGCAACACTGAAGAAGGGAGATGGAGAGGAGGATCTTTGAGGAAAAAAGGAGGCATATTAAAAGGAGAAAGACGACCTTCATAGAAGGAAAGAAGTCTTTGTTGAAGATGAGCGGGGAGACGTTTGAGGCATCAACTCACGGGGAGAGGTGGAAACAGATCAAAGTTGAACAGATCAGTAAGATGAGGAGGAAGATCATGTCAAAGAATGAAGATCTGAGGAAGAGGAGAAACAACTCTAACGTCATAAGTCTTTTCACTTTGGACAGATCCTATTTCAGCTTGTGTTACAGTGAAGTCGTGCCTCTGACTTCCCTCTAACTGATGATCTGTATGAAACAAGGCATCACTTCGATCCTGAGAGATTCATTCCTCGCTTTCTTCGGTTTAATTATAGAAGCGGCTGCTCATTTAACAATGCTGGCTTTTTGTGAACTGAGCAAACACTTGTGATTCTTCATGCCCAAGAATGAAATATTAAAATGCATTTTATTTCATCTCATTGCCACAAAACACAAACATGGATGGCTTCCATACGATGGATGCTGACCAGTACTTCCATTGATTTAAGGATGTCTTAATCAAATTTAAAGCATCTGCAGTCTTCTGGTGAGAAATGTATATTAACTATAACATGGAAGTGGCACAGGTCCAGGAAGACAAGGTTAAAATCCCAAATGACATCTCAATTGCGAAATGATTTGAAATAAGTGTAATTTTTTCCGTGAAGCTCAAGTACCTAAAGCTGTGAAAAAGGCAGTGAAGTAAAACGTTGCCGCTTAAATGTAGTTCAAGTAGCAGCATTAAGTGGTGGAAAATGCACATTTTATAATGCTTTAAAGTATGTATTTTTTTGATACATAATCATAGCCTTCATCATCGCCACCTCCTCCTCTTCCCACAGGCTTCTCTTTCACTTATAAGCTGCACACACTCGTACATGTTCACACCAAATGGAAACACACACACACACAAGCACCCTACCACCACTCTATCAAAAGTACATATCCACAGGCTTCCCTATTATCACTTGTCTCTTGAAAAGAAATGAGAAAGGAGTGGAGAGCAGGAAGAGGTATGACTTCTCTCTTCCTAATGTTTGAGGAAGAAAAAGGAAGGAGGAGAGACCAACTTCAATTATGTATAGCCCAACAACTTCAATTAAGCATGTGAGCAGGAAAATCAATATGGGAACTGATGACATCCGGAGCCTTTCATTCCTCAACGAGGTGTAGAGGAAACACACACACACGGTATATAAGTACAGACTGGGTATAAATCACTCTAACGCCAACAAGAGCACAGCCTTCGATCTCACGCCTTGGGCTTCACCATCTGTGTTCCCCCCTCCACCGATAATGAGTAATGATCATCATGTGATGGCAAAAGAAATCAAGATGGAATCGGGGGAAATTGAATATTGTTGTTTGGCAAATATCCATATTCTGTTAATTATAGACAGGTGTGATGATGCATTGAGAAGCAGAGCGTGGTGGAGGATTTCACAGATTGAAAACTGATTGAGAGTTCTCTTTGGTTCCCTAAAATCATTTGCAGAGATATTATTACACACTACAATTTAGCTATGTGTCTTCGACTGACTCTTTATAGACACTATGCGTTACATTAATGCATGGTGTTCGTTGTAATACTGGGGACTCTGCACTTCCCTTTACTTTGCACAGCTGTGTTCAGGTCTACCTCTTTTTAAATCTGCACAGTCTCAACTTTACATTTAATTGCTGCACATATTTTATTTATTTTGTCTGAATATTTAGTCATATTTATATATTTGTTAATGTTATTATAGTTTCAGATTCAGAACAAGTTTTATTACTATTATAATTAGGTTTACACATACAAGGGATTTGCTTTGGTAAAGGTGTTGCATACAGAGACACAAAAAGAAGAATACCTAACAAAAATAAACTACAAAAGCTATTTCAAAAAATATATATTTCAAGACTTTTGCAACAAATGAAAAATAAAGAGAATGTTCACAGAAAATATAGTTATGTGGGAAACTGAGTGAAGTCAAATATAATAATATGACAATACTGTATTCAAAGTGGAGAGTTATGCGGGTTTAAAAAAGAGGTAGCATGAAGCAGAAATGTGCCACATGTTGTGCAGGATCCGTATGAAATGTTATGTATGCACTGTTATACACCAAAGCAGTTTCATTGCATGTTTGGCAATAAACCTGAATTAGATTCTGATTTGATAATGGGGACAGTGCTATCAAACCCTTTTTAGTGTGTGTCTAGTGAAAAGTATCGTTACAATCCATTTAATTATTTGTGTTTTGATGCTACTTGCTTGAGAACCAGCTGTGATATTAAGGCAACGACTCAGTTTGAGACTTGATTAATATACCATGTTGTCTGGGCTGTCTCTTATCAAAGTCCTCATCAGTAACCCTGCATGAAATCTCATATCTGTGCGTGCGTGCGTGCGTGCGTGCGTGTGCAGGCGCATCGGAGTGTGTAGCTACCTTTGTAGTGTTCAATTATTCAGCAGCAGAAGACGTTGTTACATCTCTGATTTCCTGCCCGATGTTGTTTAATGCCTGTCGCTATCTCTGGAAACAGGAAGTACTTGGAAGCATGGTGGGGGGTAAAGAAGAGGGGGGTGACTTTGACTTGCTTGTCTTTTCTGGAAGGAGAGATATAGAGTGTGTGTTAGAGGCCGAGCAGGGGGGGGAGTTAAGTGGCGTGTATTCAGAATTATTGATTCCTGGCTGCCTGCACTGAGGCTAACCTCACAAGTTCATTTTTCCATCATGTGTGAGTGTGAATAGTCTGCGGTCATCAGTGGATCTCCAGGAATAGATTGGAAACTGCCAGGCTGAATAAAAACTGAAGTGTTGCGGTTTATCCATATGACACACTTCACATGATAAACTGCAGAAAGAAGAAGAAGGTGTTTGTGACTCTTTCACTGCTGATGTCTGATGCCCGTTCCTTGGTGCTGATATTCTTCATCTTCTCTATGCTTTCTATTACATATAGATTCAAATTAAATGTGAATTCTTGACATTTCTTGACATGTTTTCCTTGTAAATAACAGAAACATGGCTCTTGAAGAAGGAATTGTAGGTCATTTGAAATTCTTCTGCTGTTAATTAAAAATATTTCACAGCTCGGCTCAATGTTCCCCGTTCATAGAAACAACTCATCTGACGGAAAGTCTTATTGCAATTCAGAAATCTACAAATGTATAAAAATACTTCTCATTCTCCGGCTGTTGTTTGCAGTTATTTATTTATTTGTATTTCAATATTTCTTTCTCTGTAAAGGTCAAGTATTTCTGTTTGATACTGGCTCTTAGAAATAAAAATGAAAAAGATGAAAGTAACAAACATCGAAAAGCGTTTAATTTTCATTCATTGCATTTTTATTTAAATATGGAGGTACATTTTATAGACTGTAAATCAGTAAATATATACAATGCCATTTTATAAAAAATAAAACAAGCATTAATCCCAATGTTAAAGGAAGATGTGCTTTGCCTGAGACAGTTTCCTCATGGCTGCTTTAATTTAAGACATTGTTCAACAACACAAAACATAACCTTTGTACCTTAAATTTCAAATAATTGGATTCTAATTAGTGATTTGATCTCAAACTTGGGATTCAAAAGGGAGTTGAGGTGGGTTTTATTCAGCATATTATTTAGTGTTGCACTTTAAAAGCTATTGAGGAGAAACAAATATTTTATCGTCCTACTTTTTAATATTTCTTTAACCTTTCTATACAAATTGCACCAAAAAAACAGCTTACAACATAAATCAGTTTACACAAAACTGCTCTAGCATCTAATCTCAACACACTTTTACATTGACTTTAATGTTACACACACACACACACACACACACACACACACACACACTGACATTCTGCTGATAACTCACACGATAACAACGCACGGTTCTGATTTGGTAATGCCAACCTGTCATCTGCTGATCTGTGGGAAATATAAAATAAATAACTGCAGATGCTCCGTGCAGCTTTTTTTATTCCTCCACTTTGAAGGGATGTGTTTGCTGTGGGAGAAAGGGGATGTCAGTCCTGAAAGGTCACAGAAAGTTTTTATCTGTTTTGTGCGAGAATGATTTTCCAGCGACAACATCTCTTGTTCAGCGCACTTGAAATATTGAATGCCACTAAATAATTTCCAGGTAAAACCCCAAGGCCAAACAGTGTCTTGTTATTGTCCCACACTGTCTGCAGCTCTGGTAAATTATAAAAAGTCAGATTATAGTCCTTGAACATGACAAAAAGAAATGAATGGAGCTTGGATCTGTGCTGCTTGGGGATTATTCAACTTCAAATAGCGGGAGGGAAAAGAAAATGAGAGTCAAAAAGTTAATCATAAAAGCGGAAAAGACAATTTCATTCAACTTTTAATAGAAAACCAGAAATGGAATAATTCACTTAGAATTCAGGTTCTATTTACTAAACCATTTCCATTGTGTGAATTCATTTCTTTAAAGTTTTAAACGGTTGCATGAAAAATGTGTTCATGGTGTTATTATTTTTTATGGATTAATTCCTTTTTATTATTACTTTTGTATTTTTACTTTATAACTAAATAACGACGTGTTTTACGTCCAACAATTAATGTGTACTGAACGTTTCAGCTTCTAAACGAGGCTGGTGTAAAAACAAACGTGTGTGTGGGTGTGTGTGTGTGGGGGGGGTGTGTGTGTGTGTGGGGGTGTGGGGGGGGGGGGTGTGTGGGGGGGGTATGTGTGTGTCTATATGAAAAAGTGAGTGTGCATTAGTATTCTGAGCCTGAACGGTCTTCAGCATTAAGCTCTAATACAGCCCAGAGACCTGTGTTTCAACTCAGCCAGAGAAGGAACACACACACACACACACACACACACACACACACACACACACACACACACACACACACACACACACACAGTGATAAATATGGAGATTTCTCTCTTTCTGGAAGACACACTGACACAGCAATGAACATGCAAATGATTCTCTCTGAAACACACACACACCCACACACACACACAGTTGAAGCTGGGGTGTTGCTCTGATGTCGTGCCATGGTCTTTGGGTATTTTGATGATATTTGACGAAGGGGAGACCTCTATTAAAACAGTTACCTTCCAAACTATCAGGAACATCCCGTTGTATTCCATTAAAACCTAATAAAACACTGATTGAAAAAACACTTCGCGTTTGAATTTAATGCTTAAACTTCCTGTTAAGAGGCTAAAGGAAACACACACACACACACACACACACATGCACACCAGAAAGCTTCAACTCACTAATGCTCTCTCCACTCAACCGGACCCCCGTTACTTCCCATTGTTTGCAGCATCCATTAATCCATCAAACATTTTCCATATGGAGTCTGAGTAATGTGATTTGTTGACAACAGATTGGAGCGCTTTGAAATGCACGAGCACGGCTCTGCACTAAATACATTCACCGTAGAGAAAGCAGCCGCTCATCCTTTCACACACACACACACACACACACACACACACACACACACACACACACACACACACACACACACACACAAACACACACACACACACAATCCATGCAGCGCTTTTAGATGGCGGGATAAATAGTTTGTTGATGCTTTGACATCGTTTTTCAAAAGCGTCTGGCAGACTTTTAAAAGCCAGGTGTTGATATGCGTGGCTGGGATGTTTCGGAGGATGAACCCTAACCTTTGACGCCCAGTTCTTGTAATTGTGTTATTCATTTAGTATGTTTGATGTCCATGTTTATTTAAAGTCTCACAAAGGAACAGCTGAGATTCTTCACTGTGCTTTGTATTTTAATCGACGCAAGCAGCTTCCCTCTATCAGTATTTATCACACAACATGATTAGTGGATCTTATGGGTGGACTAATGTTCAAGCAATGTGATGGAAGTAATAAAGTCCTATAATTGAGTGTTGGGGCGTGGCATTAGCATGTCTTTATTAGCTGAACTGTTTAACTTCTACTGTATGAATTAACATTCTGGCTGGTTGTCCCTAACATTACACCAATGCGGTATCCCAAATCATTTTCGGTATTTGCCTGCAATCCGATGGACTACAGATCCTGAAGTAATCCATTTTGATTGATTTTGAACATATTAATTGTTGATTCTTTTGCCAACAACGTACAGAATGTTCCAAACAAATGGCATTTACTTCTGATCAAGTATAGTATTTAAGATTTTAAATCAAATCAAATCAAACTTTATTGGTATAGCCCCATATCACAAAACACGTTTGTCTCCGTGGGCTTTACAGATTAAAAACAAACATTGTAAATGATGGAGATGAGAGTACAAGAAAGTGTTTGTAATACAAATACAAATTAAAAAAATTCAATAAGAAAAGAGAATAAAAATACATAAAACATTCAAACTATCCAAATGAAGTACCATCAAAGTAAAATAAAATGAATACCGTGGGATGCCAGCTCTAACCGAAGGCTTTGTTGAAATGTAGGTCTTCAACGCACTTTTCAAATTGTGGCCTCTCTGATTTAAGGGGGGAGTTGGTTCCAGAGCAAGGCGGCTTGGTAGCTGAACGCTCTGACTCCTGATCTTGTTTAGCAGACTCTGGGCTCCACTAACAGACCTGTACCCTGGGAGCGTGATGTTCGCGCGGGGCAACAGCCGATTAAAAGATCTTTTAGGTACGAAGGTGCCTGACCATGTAGCGCCTTGTGAGTTAAAAGAAGTATTTTAAAATCAGTTCTGTTCTTTACCGGTGGCTAAAATTGGTTAAGACTTTTCTCTTTTGCTTTTTTACTTCTTATGCCCAAAACTTCAGTTTAGTTTGCCTATTAAATATTAAATATTTCCTTAATTCATCCCTTTCCGTTTGTGTTTGTTCTTCTTTGGAATTCCATAAGTCTATTAGACCAGATGTCCTCAATTCTATGGTGCATTCAAAGACCTCGGCATAGGCCTGATTGTCTTCTCTCTCTAAAAATCCTGTTTCCTCTCGTCTGGCTGTACATTGAGAAGAATGAGTTTGACAGCTCTCTTAACCCCCCCTGCTCCTTTGTTTCTCTTTTTTCCCCAGCTGTTACAAGGAGTTCAAGGTGTTCAATTTATTTCCATTGTCTTGTAAATTGCACAACTGAGCAAGATTTTAGCCCCGTTAGCTCTTTTGTAAACAAACGTTATTTTTCGCTTCAAGGACTAGGTGTGTGTGTGTGTGTGTGTGTGTGTGTGTGTGTGTGTGTGTGTGTGTGTGTGTGTGTGTGTGTGTGTGTGTGTGTGTGTGTGTTTCTCCTTTATAATTAATGGATCCACACAATGCTTTTGAGGCTTCACACACTGAACAATTACACCAGGAGGGACTACTAGTCTCCGTCTGAGACAAAGCCTTTACTTCGTGTGTGTGTGTGTGTGTGTGTGTGTGTGTGTGTGTGTGTGTGTGTGTGTGTGTGTGTGTGTGTGTGTGTGTGTGTGTGTGTGTGTGTGTGTGTGTGTGTGTGTGTGTGTGTGTGTGTGTGTGTGTGTGTGTGTGTGTGTGTGTGTGTGTGTGTGTGTGTGTGTGTGTGTGTGTGTGTGTGTGTGTGTGTGTGTGTGTGTGTTTCTCCTTTATAATTAATGGATCCACACAATGCTTTTGAGGCTTCACACACTGAACAATTACACCAGGAGGGACTACTAGTCTCCGTCTGAGACAAAGCCTTCACTTCATCTTCGTGTGTGTGTGTGTGTGTGTGTGTGTGTGTGTGTGTGCCTGTTTGTAGTAATTACTGCTGATGCCATTTTTTAGTTTAAACAGTACACTGCATTTATAATGATAAATGTTTGGAGGCTGGAATCCCCAGACTTTATTGAAGTTAGAGAAGTTACTGCTTAGACTCAGTTAAAGGCTGAATATGTTTGTATTTAAAGCAAAAAAACTTTTTTCTTTCAATAACTTTTTTTCTGCTAAATCTGGACGAAAAATGTACATTTGTGAGACAAATAACGACCTTTTTGATCATTTAAAGGATGTAAACATCTCACTGCAGAGGCACAACATACAAATAAACCCTGTAAACTCGGATAATATGACCTCTTTAATGCCAACTTGTTGTTATTTATCCCAAAAAATGAGAGAGAGAGATTTCGTTGATGATGCAATAACACATTTGAGTTATTTCTCCACAGTTTTGATTGGCATCTAGAGGAATTTTCTCTCAGGTATCCTTTGAGGCCTGACTAACAAACAGTGTGTTAAATTAATGTCTTTCCTCATCATTTCTCACATGCTTTTTGGCTTTTCTCCTCCGATTTGAAAACATATTCCTCACCATTGTAAACCACATCTTGGGGTCTACTCTCATATCGATCCCTCCCTCCTGAAACTATTTACGGTCTTCTGCTGAGAGAACCCTTTTACTTTAAAGTCAGCAACACTGTTTGTTTTGTTTTGCAGCTAAACCATTCTGAGTGATTCTCTGTGACACATATTGATTTTTAATTCTTCCTTTACTAGGTATCATCCAACTCTGTCTTTCTCCTGTCAGTCCGTCTCATTGTGTCGGACATGGACACAAACACAGAAACAAAATTCCACATCCATAACGCATCTACACATTGCTCCTTTGTAATGGATTTTTCCCCAGATGTTACCAGATTGTTAGATAATTGTTCCTACAGATTCGTAGTCCTCATGCATACAAATGTAGTTTTGTTTTCTGCTGCAATCAGATACCGATCAGAACAGTTAGAAGTAATCGAGGTCCTGCCGCTACCAACTCAGCTCAGGTAATTGAACGAGAAAAAGTGCCGATGCAAGGTGGATTATGCACAATAACTTATGTAGGTAAAAGAGGTGGACAACACAGAAGTTGAATGAAGCTTGGGTGCTTACAAATAACTTTTTCTTCCAAACGCGTAATATACAGATGCTGCATCAGTGCACCTCAGTGCCAGCTTCGACACACTGAGGCACATTTACTGTCTATATGAGACAGACTGGGTTTAAAGGGCACCTCTTATGCTAATTTCCAGGTTCATATTTGTATTCTCTGCCTCCACTGGGACATGTCTCCATGCTTTAATGTTCAAAAAGCTCTTTATTATTCTCATACTGCCTGTGCTGCAGACCCGCTGTCTGAAACCAGAGCCCAGTCTGCTCTGATTGGTTAGCTGGCCGGCTCTGTTGTGATTGGCCAAGCGCTTTAGAGATGTCCCGCCCCTTAGCCTACCACGTACAATGTGTTGGAGCGCTAGACAATAGAAGTGTGACTAAGTGGTGTCACTACGTCCAGGAGTAATCAAGAAATTCCATTTGGAGGGAACTTTTTGGATCATCATGTACAATATGTTGGAGAGCTAGCCAATAGAAGAAGTGTTACAAAGTGATGTCACTATGTTACTGAAAACATTTTTGAGGGACTATTTTGACACCATTATCTGGATCAGGGTGTCGGTGGCACCACACCATGCAGAGCAGCCCATACTGCATGTCCTTTTTTATTCATTCCTCCAGCTCCTCTTGGGATATCCTGGGATTCCTTCTCAGAGCAGCTGGTGTGTCCCAGTTTCTCCAGGGGATTCACTCCCAGTGAATCAAGAGGAGGCAAGGTGGACAGAGGAGGAGCAGCCAGTCGTCCTTGTCCTTGATCACTGACCTTTTCGATTGTCAACACAGTATGTGGAGAGTGGGTGGAGAGCAATATAGGGAAGAGCACACAGTAAACTCTATACTGACAGGGTGGAAATTGCACTGAGCCCTACTGCTCTCAGATATCTCTGCAGGGAAAATGCAGTTTGATCAAGTGGCTTTTAGGACCAAAATTAGGAGGATTTAAATGCAGTTCTTAGTGCGACCCATGTTGTTTTTAATTGGATCTCGCTGGACTTCTTAACCGTGTTATTCAAATACTGCGAAGAACATCTCTTTAGTTTGATTAATTTATGTTTACTGTTGCTAAAATACCTTGAAATGAAAGAGAAGAAAGAAATAGTAATTATAAAATAACAATATCCTGCTCCCTGCACAATAAGCAATGGTGTGTAAAGCATTTGTTGCCATGTCACGTCTTGACCACAATTGGGAGGAAGGCATGTTTTCCCCGGAGATGTAGAGGCCTGCATTCCCTGAAAGAATCCCTGAGAGGATACACCTACTCACAGATGGAAAAGCTTCATGGTGCCAGCCTACCGGGAAACACAGAGCCATGAGGAGGCTGCAGAGACAGAGGAAGATGTAGAATCCATCAACGCACAAAACCAATTCAGAAACCCCCCGACTAGAGAGCCAGTTGGTGTATACTAGAAGCAGTCAGGGTCTTATCTAGAGGACTTTTATTCAAAGCCTCTGAAACACTATCCCTAAATCTGGCTGCGGGATGAGGCTGATGCAAGCCTCTGCAAACAGCAAAAACCAGTAGCAAGGAGCCAGTCACACCAGTTCAAAATAAGCAAGCGGTTATGGAATTTAGGTGCAAATGGTGACCCTAGATTTGCATTGAAACCTCTCCCAGACTCAATGCCCGATGACCTATGACAATCAGAGGTCAATGCCTTACCTCTATCTCAAGAGACGGATGCATATTGAAGGTTAATCTAGATAAGTGTTACAGAAACCCTATGTTTTAATGGGGTTTTCCTTTGCTGTAGTGTGTTATATAGGTTTGTGCGCATGTAAATGGTCTGCAAAGGCTAAAATCTCAGGATCAGGTTCTTCTTTTGAGGAAGTGTACTTTGTAAGATCAAAGGTACAGTGCAGATAAAAGAGGTTAGTCTGTGTTAATAAAATAAAATGAAACCGTTACACCTATAAACGTATTGAAGTAGAGAGTTAAGAGAAACAAAGGAAGTCAGATTATCCAACCTTGAATCTTTGTTTCTACGTTTTCCTTTCATCAGCACCCACACAGGACCATTTAAAGGATGAATCTAAAGGACACAAGCAAGCTAAGACTTTTTCAAGGGCGTTATCTTTTTCATCAAAGGCTTGCTTGTAGAGAATAGAAGCTCCCGCACAACCAAAGACACACAGCGGATACATAATGAAACGTGCAAATAGAAGAAAAAAAACCCTCCACAGCTGTTATGTAATCATTTCATCTTATCAAGCTATGTGAAGAGAGAATTTCTCCCCCAGTGTTACCTTAAATTCAGGTTTATTAACTATTGATCTGACAGCATGGTGCATTTTGTCTGTCAAGCTCGATCAATGCGAGTGTCTGAAGGCAGATACTTATATTTTACAGCTAGATTTATCTTAGTGAGAGTATAAGCTGCCCCTCACAGCAGGGTTTCACTGAGAGGTTAGTGTAGACTTAAACGGATGTAAGCACGACTGTAGAGCTTTCCAAGAATCCATCCCAAATCTGTGTACGTATCAAACATAATTCCCTGTAGTTTGCAGTATTTCAGTATTTTGTTCCTCCACTGGGACATGTCTCCATGCCAGGGCTGAACGATTAATTGCATTTGCGATAATATCGCGATATGACAAAACGAGATTTTCCAACCGCAAAGGCTGCGATTTGATTGGGCACGTGATCTGGTCACGTGACTTGCGAGCGAGCCGAGCGGAGCCGAGCGAAGCCGAGCAGGCAGGGAAAGAAGTCAACGCTGCGCTTGAACCTGTTGTACAATGGCCTCAGGCTCGTCAGAAGAGTGCACGGCTGGAAGTTTGGTACCACAGAGGGGCGGCACGTGAGTTGTGTGGAATTATTTTGGCTTTAAAAAGGAAGATGCTGCAACGTCAGGTATTGTGCAGAACGTGCCTTGCTACTGTTGCTACCTCACGAGGTTCACGATTGTAATCACGATTGATTTATTGCTTGTGTTTGTTGAAAAATACATGGGAAGAGGACCTTGAAAAAATAATCGCATATTAAATCGCAATTTTGAGGAAAAAAATCGCAATTAGATTATTTTCCCAAATCGTTCAAAACCTACTCCATGCTTTAGTGTTCAAAAAGCTCTTTATTTTTCTCATACTGCCTGTGCTGCAGCACCTCTTTTCACCCTCTGTCTGAAACCAGAGCCCAGTCTGCTCTGATTGGTTAGCTGGCCGGCTCTGTTGTGAGTAGTCAACTGCTTAGAGATGACCCGCCCCTTAACCTATCACGTACAAAGTGTTGGAGCGCTAGCCAATAGAAGTGTGACTGTTACATAGTGATGTCACTACGACCGGAAGTAACCTCCCTATGGAGGGAACTTTGGATTCTAGCTTTTACAGACCATTTACATGCACACAAATGGGAATTATTTTTTTGAATCCTTGTCTTTCATAACGTTTTCTACAATGCAGAAAGAAAATGTTAAGGGTAAAGAATAGAAAATTACTTAACACACAATATTCAAGGACACCTCTCACATCTCAGTTAATCTTTATCTGCAAAACCTGCCATCCTTACTGCACAGGAGAGAGAGAGAGAGAGAGCGAGAGAGAGAGAGAGAGAGAGATGCCCTTTCAATTAGTAGGTCCTTTAAATAACTTCTGCCGCCGATAGTTCAGATAGAGTTTCTGACACCAAGAGTCTTCACGACACAGCAGAGGAACGTTTTCATTTGTTTAATTTCTTTGTGTCATTATAATCCGGCTGTGAAATGGAGCTAAGAGCAGCTGCTGTTATCAGAACAAAGATCAAACTTTACAAAGGCACTGTCAGAGCCAAACAGTTGAGGGTTAGAAACTGAAAACAACTGTTATTATAAAAGACTGCAACATACTCAATGCAAAATTGCAAGCAAAACAAGCTTCCTTTATAGGCTGCTGGGTCATCTTAAGAGCTAGTTTAAAAAAACTCGATACAGAAAGGTGTTTATTTTATTCAAACTTCTAGTAAACAACATATTTCTCTACAACAATTATTCAAATAAAAGCATTCACACCCTCCTGATAGAAGACTTATGAAAACTCTCTAAGTTGTTCCATGTTCCTCTAAAACTTGGGGTCAAGTTTTTCAACTTGCAAGTCACTGCTGTTTGTCCAAAGCCTATGAAGAAAAGGTGTGTGTGTAGGAGTGTGTGGTCACACGGCTGGCCTGAGGATATTTCAGATTGGAGGCTAATCTGTCTGGGGATCAACTGTCCCCACAACCTCACTGTCAGACACCTGTGTGTGTGTAGGGGTGTGTGTGTGTGTGTGGGTGTGGGTGTGTGTGTTTCCTGCCTGGAAGGCCTCGCTCTATCGTGTGTGTGTGTGTGTGTGTGTGTGTGTGTGTGTGTGTGTGTGTGTGTGTGTGTGTGTATATATGATAAGTCTTTTTGATGTGACGTCTGTCATATCACTTACTGTCACTGCACTGTTGTGTGTGTGTGTGTGTGTGTGTGTGTGTGTGTGTGTGTCTGTGTCTGTGTCTGTGTGTGTGTGAGTGAAAGAGGAGGAGAGCTAAATGAAATGTCAGGTGTCCAGTTTGTCACCCAAAGACAAGGTCAGTCTAACCGCTGCTGACGGAAACAGCCTGTCACAAACAAACAGTCGGTCTACAATTACATCTTGGCTGCAGCGCTCCTCTGTTTTAATGCTTTAATGTCAAAATCCTGTGACCTTGATTTTAAGCAATGCCTGAGAAAATGTCGTCACACCTAACTGGTTTTCTCTTTGTGTTTTGGTGCAGGTTCGACTACCAGGAGCTGCTCCACAACTCCAGCTTCTGCCTGGTGCCCCGGGGCCGACGGCTCGGATCCTTCCGCTTTCTGGAGGCTCTGCAGGTTTGTGTGTGTATGTTCTGCTGTGATTACATACTGGTGTAAGGATACTACAGTCCTATAAGAGATAGTGGAAGGCTCTGTATATTTTAAATCAACTATGTTCTTTGATGGGTTGTAGGAACAGGTCAAAAGACCAAAGTATTTACCCTATACGACAACTCAGGGCTGTTTAAGGATGTTCAAAACGCTTAAGATAATTAGGCACTTCATCTTTAGGATATATATTGATGAAGTAATGCAAGATCCAGGAAGGTTTTCCATTGAGCAATTCATACAAAGTACATAAAAGACATTTACTACCTTTCCTTTCAGAGATTCAATTTGAGTTAGAGGACATTGTTTACGCTGTCAAATATGGTTTGATTTCGATTGCATAATTATAACAACAGTCTTCAACATGTTTCAATACCCACCAAATATGATTATCAGTTTATACATTTTAGTTTATTTAATTACTTACCTCCTGCAGTACAACTCTTAAAGGTGCTTCATCGCAACGTTTCTTCACACTGTCAGCATTTAATTCTGTTGGAGAAATGATTTAAAACCCAACCTAGTTTTTCTATTTCAGGTCTAAAAACCATCGAATTTAAGTTGGAAAAAAAGGTGGAATGTGTGTGTAGTTTAACAATTCAAACATTCTTCTTCGACATTGCTGGGATCATGGCATGGTGCTTTACAGAAGTTAAACACATATTGCCCTGATGGTATCTGGGTCTCATGATTTCTGGGCTAACAGCCTGTGGAGATCCAGCTGAGCACTTCAACAAGTCAAGTCCCTCGTGTTCCTCGTAGCAACAGCTGATCTTATTACTATTGACAATCTGTCATTTCCCTGCCACAGAAAAAACCTTGTTTTCTGTGGATACCCCGGCAAGAACAGAAGCGTCCTCAGACCGCAACTTGTTTCCATCTGCTGACTCTGCCGAGTGTCTTGTATTGTTGAAATTATTTTTGTTGTTCCTCACGTTGCATGCATGCGTGCACCCTCTGTCGTCACAAAATCCAAAGTCCAATTGGCAAAATACAATCTTGATATTTGTATTTTATGTGTGCATGTATGCCTTTCTCCTGGAGTAAGAGGCCCATTTATGCTTTCTGCTTTAATAAACATCCAAAGACTAACTTCCACCTGAAGTCTGTGGGCAACACAAACAAACAGTTAGTCTACAAAAAATCTGTGTTGCAATGCTCCTCTTGTGACCTTCATTTGTTCTGATGCCTGGGAAAATGTCTTGTCACCTAACTGATCACCTAACAGTAAAATAATGAAACCCTCAACCCCTTTAAAGTCTGTAGTTGCCTGTTTTAAGTTAAAGAAATGAGCAAGTGGAGAATGCTTTCTGTTGTGACGTTAAAAAACAATAGGAAGAGTGATTGGAATAAGTGAATTACTTTTAATTTGTTGCATAGTCATGCTGATTATTCTAAAGGGCTCTTTCACTCAAATCTGACGAGAGGTGGAAATCCAAAGGAGGGTCTTCTGTGCGAAGGTAAAACTAATCATCCACATTCAGAGGACAGAAAAACAAAGAGACATGCAGGAGGACGGGGGTGGTGGTTAAAAGACAAGACAAGAAAAACGTCACCTCACAAAGCCAGACTAATCAAAGCCGGGAGAGTGTGCAGCGACAGGTCACTGATCATGCACGAGGCATTTTGTGAATGTCCTTTAATCTCTCAGCTTCACTTGATTGAGAAGCAGCCCAACTTGAACTTTAAATGAAAATACCAGACTTATTGAATTTTTAACACCCCTCCCCCTACTCTTCTGACACTGCTCTGCTACTTGAGAAAATCATCAATGACATGTGATTATAACCACTCCATCAGTTCTCTTTTATAAAAAATGCACTCAGCATTTAGTAGTAAAGAGGCCCTATTATGCTTTTACGAGTTCTCCCTTTCCTGTAGTGTCTTATACAGGTTTAAGTGCATGTCAATGGTCTGCAAAGGCTACAATCCTAAGAGTTCCCTCCAAATGGAGTTTCTTGATAACTCCCGGACGTAGTGACACCACTTTATAACACTTCTATTGGCTAGCGCTCCAACACATTGTACGTGATGGGCTAAAGGGGCGGGACATCTCTAAGTGGTTGACCAATCACAACAGAGCCGGCCAGTGAAACAATCAGAGCAGACTGGGCTCTGGTTTCAGACAGAGGGTGTAAAGAGGTGCTGCAGCACAGGCAGGATGAGAAAAATAAAGAGCTTTTTGAACATTAAAGCATGGAGACATGTCCCAGGAGAGACACTAAGTAGAAATGTGAACCTGAAAACGAACAAATTACGTCCTCTCTAATCATGCTTGGAGACATGAACACAAAAAACTAGCAGTAATTATATATGATTAGTCACCACATCCAGTTATGACTTATAATTTTGGATAAATGCATTGGTAACTTTAGCAGATTTGGTTAATTCTAATTAACATTGATTCCCTTTAATTCAAAATGACATTATATCAAAAGTACACCAGAGGTTTAAGTTGAATCCAGTAAACGGCTATGTTTCAATGTATTAATAACACATACACAGTCAAATAAAAGCCACAAATGACGGACTCTTTACAAAGCCTCATCATTAAATCACTTTACAGAAACACAGAGAGCTCCTGTGGGGAAACTCAAAGAGCCCCTGATGAGTTCATGCACACTAATGAATCCTCCTCATGCTGATACACGCAGTGAAAATAAATAAAATACACTTTATTTTGTCCTTAATCTTTTTGGCAACTCCGTTTGCTTCTGCAAAACTCAATTGGAAGGCGTTGAAAGAGCCTCATCAGAGAGGAGCTACCTAAGAGGATCAGGAATATTTCCTCCCAGTGCTCGGCTGCAGACTCAGGCTTCATGTGTCACTGGGATTTTTCTCCTTCTCTTTCAAGCTGTGAAAACTTCAACAGTGAATATATTATTTTTCTCTTTGATGCAAAAACAGTCCTCTGACGGGGAAAACTTGAGACATGATTCATTGCCAACTTACAATCACATCCAAGGCTAAAGTAGACAAACAAAATCCTAAAACAAGGGCACAGAAAGTTCATCAAATCATTCGTATTAGCTTTTATTAAAGTGAAAGTGCGGACAGATATTTACACCACTATGTTCTATTCCATTCCCCAACATTTGAGAGGGTTTATATTTCTCTCTAACGTCTCTCTAACAGGCGGCGTGTATCCCGGTTATCCTGAGTAACGGCTGGGAGCTTCCCTTCTCTGAAGTCATCGACTGGAGGAAAGCCGCCATCATTGGAGATGAGAGGCTTCTGTTACAGGTAAAAATAACACAGGGGTGGAAGAAAGGATGGTTTTACAGCAAGAAAATAGGAGAGAATATACAAAGAAGAGACAAACAAGAGGAATAAATGAAGTGTTGGAATTACATGTGGCTTCCAAAGAAGGTTAGTATACTATATTTCTATAAGGGCCTCGCCTGTAGGCCAAATACAAAAATATAGAGATATTTTAAAAGTGGTTAGAACTCTTCCAACACCAAACAATAAACACAGCGGACCGAAAACGTTTTTTGATTATTTTAAGAAACAGATCAGACTGAGTTTTCATCCCATTCTGCCTCAAATGAAGAAGACTTTTTCTTGATAGTCAACATACGGTGAAACAACGGCATTAAGTGTGCATTTCGCAAAGACTTTACGTACTTTGACTCAGGAAACTAATGCAGATTAGTATATTACCAACATAATAACTGTGTCAGTTGTCCACATTATTGTGACCCAGGATACTTGATGTAGTATGAAGAGGGACCAAGGCCGTGTCAGGAGAAGGTTTTGGTGGATGGGTTGGTCCAAAAGACCAAGGGCACCGTGACTAAGTGTCCTGTTTGAAACCATAAGAAAACTTTACTTACTTGCATGAAAAGTTACTGAAGTGCATGAGCTTGCACATGCACACTGATTTATGTATGACATTGATAGGAGAACGAATGTAAGATAACAGAATCACTTCTTGTGAGATAGAAAATGAGGATGCATTGAAAAGGCGTCGTGGTGTTTAATTGGCTTGAGTTATCGTAATTACTTATGCACAAATCCAAATGCATGTTGACACGTGAAGATAAAATGTGGCCTTTCTGGAGAGGCTAATCCAGTGTCTGGGTGTCGAAATGTCAACATCTCCCCCCTAATATAACATCATCTGCCCAGACCCTTTCCCCAGGGGGTCTCAAGCATCCAGCTGTGATTCAAACACAGAGGCACATAGATCTGAAATCACTCTCAAAACCTATAAGCACAGGCGTGTGTTGCAAATATTTTAAGGAAGCGGTACTCATTTATTAAAAAGGTCGATGTTTTTGTCCAAGAATAACTGAGGAGTGTATAATTAACTCGTAGCATCTAGCAGCCGATATCTGGCGTGTATTTCACGAAGGGATGGAAATGTAATTGCAGTCATGTCCCTTTTTGGTGGATTTGATTTGATTCTGACATGACAGCTGTGATATTCAGTCACTCACACCTCCGCCAGGGACTATTTTTATCGAAGACGGATTATTCCACAATGTGATCTCCTTCTGTTCCCTTTAATTAAGGTGCTGTGCAGCTCTTGTGATATTAACATTCTGTAATTACTCTCTATATTTCCACATGCCACCTGTGTAACCTATGCAGCCACCTGCACAGCCCCGAGGTGTGAACGTGTGTGTGTGTGTGTGTGTTCGAGACTGTGTGTGTGAGTGTTTTGCTGTAATTGATATATGTCCGCTTTCAGCGCTCCTTCAGCACCATGATTTACTGTCTCTGTGAATCACACTAACAGACTGGCTTTCATTGAATTATTTCAAACGTGGCTTTGAGACAAATAAAAGCATCTTGAAAATGCAGTTCACTTTTACAGAGTTTGAACAAAACAAGCAGTTTCCCTTTAAGTGGCTTTATGTTTTAGACATTTGAGCAATTAATAAAGATATAGAGTCAGTAATAAAATACTTACATGATTTTAAAATCTAGTTGTGGGGACCAATTAAAAAGATGTACATTTTTACAAATCATTGTTTAAGTATACATGTGATGTCTTGTATCTGACACATGAAGTCATTTGCCTTTGTGTGAATTTATTTGACATGAAAATGGGGAAACAGTAAAACGCTTGTGCTAATTTCTAAGCTTTGATAGAGACCGAAAAATTACGAACTTCGTGGACACCTTTAAGCAACTCCTGGATGAAACAGCGGGATAGGAGTTCAATCAGCTATGAAATGAAGTGTCAGAATAGAGTCCTTCAAGCTCAGCTTCGGCTTTATTGCACAGTCAATTACCTAAAAGCAATTAAAAGCGTTAAAATACCCAGAAACCATTTTATTATTTTGTGTAACGACAGCATTTATACAGTTTAACACTTTTAAAAAGGATTCCTGTTGGTAAAGGGATCCTGGATGCATGCCCTCTTTGTGCTTACTCATTTTTTGAATTACAAACACACACACACACACACACATGGAGACACACTGTGCAACACAACACCTGCTGAGAGAGTTGAATCTCATTACTTTCAATTACATCACGGAGAAGTGCAATACTTGGCTGTTTAATATGTAGAGTTTCTAATCCCCCTGTGGAGAGGAGACATCATGCACAGACACACACGGACACACACAGACACACACAGACACACACAATGCCCCTGCTGAGAAACATAAACACTATTAGAGTCAATGGAGGGGAGAGAATTGAGCTGATTTGATTGCTGTTGTTTATATTCCACCTCAGAGAGCGGAACAATTAAAGCTCGCTCTGCTGTCGTCGGATCCCACGTCAACAGAAGAGCCTCCTCCCGTACCGAGCGGGACGCTTTATTCTACCTCTGATTTTATGATATCTGATTTTACAAGCTTAACCGGGAAAAGACAGGGGTCCCGCTTATCCTTAAAAGACGCACTTCGTTCATTCATCTAAACCTTTGATTTCAAATGTCTTTTAAATTAAGAAATCTTTTAATTGCTTTACAACGCTGTGACATGGGATTAGTCTATGATTTTCTTTCTAGTGTTTATTTTAGTAAATGCTTTTCACACTACCATCAAACAGATCTGGTTAGCTTACAAGTTGCATATAATATATTTTTTAAGTCTCAAAAATGATTTAATCTTACTTCCCCTGAAGTCAAAAGATCTCTGAGTAAACGTAAATATTTTACCATCAAGTTAGTGAACAATCTAACACTCAGAAATAATACTAATATCTGCTTTAGTAGCATATGCAACATAGCTCTTCTGTATTGTTTTGGTGTTTATTTAGGTCATTTTCCCTCTTTGTTTGTCCAAAAGTGATTCAGACCTCATTCTGTGACCTTTGAGATAGAAAACCCATGAAAAAATGAAGTCTAAAATCCCAGTTTTTCCTCCATTTGACTCCTTTTTTACTGCCGTAACATAGTGACATCACTACTGTTAAGTTAACCAATCACAACAGAGCCAGCCAGCTATCCAATAAGAGCAGACTACGTTCTCGTTTCAGACGGAGAGAGAACCATTTGCATCATAGGGCTGCTTTAAGACACCGAAAAAGTATATCCCTGCCAAATGTATGGTTTCCCCTGTTCCTAATTCATGAAGACAGAAGAGGAAACAATTTAAATCTGATTTAGAAAATAGATAACCACATATCGTAACTCTCACAACCCTCTCAGGGTGTCCGTGCTGTTCCACTGACCGTGTTGCCAATAAAACTTTGAGTGAAGAGCTTCTAGGATCGTGGCCAGATCACCAGAAGGGTCCTGAGCTCCAAATCCAGCTCCTCCTCCTCCTGAGAGCTGATCAGGCTCTTCAGGAACGTGGGCTGCATCGCTGCTCACTCCCTCCTCAGCTCAGGTCGTGTCTGACCTCATCAAGCAGCTACTTTGTTTTTCTCCCAACGGAGCATTAAGAGAGCGCCGTCTTCCTGCACGTCAGGATGTTTAGCTCCCTGCTCAGGTGGGCAGGCTCCTCTCTCTCCCTCTCCTCTCTTGATTTCCTCCCTTCACTGCTTCTCCATGAGGGGGTTTCTGCTGCGAGGCACAACAGCTGCTCATGTCCTCCATGACAATGCGAGCTGGGACCTGCAGTTGTCACCAGGAACAGGTTGTTAGGGCTCCTAGCAGGCCTGCAGAGTTGTTAGCAGATCTCCCTTCGAAGCTGTTTGAGGCACAAAAACACATCTGGATCAGTTATTTTATTATTAGAAATGTATCCAAAGAAAATGCACAATCATTAATACCTCTTTGGAGCAATATATGATGTACGGCAAGTTGCAAGAAAATATTGTCAACAAATCCTGGATCGCATATTACACAAATAGACACTTTTATACAATTAAGGATGGGCGATACCTTCCATTAAGGTTTTAAAGAACCCATTTGGAACACGGTGGGGTCTCTCTAAGAGGGCGGTGTATGTCACACAGATGTCGTCCTGCTCCGAGCACTTTGATCCTGTTTGAAATGGCTCTTTCTAGTCATGCTTCCTAACATAAGGTGTGAACAGAGTTTAGAGATGGACAGCAGGTGGTTGGTATTCAATCTGTCCTGGGGATAAGCTTGTTGACAGGCAGAGTAAGATGTGTGCTGAAAGAGTCTTAAGAGGGAAAATAATTTCTTCCACGTCCACAAAATTACGTATGCTTCCTCCACCGGTCTGCTGGCTTTACGCCTTTATTTTTTCCTCATCCTCAACATTGTTTAAAATCTAACTCAATCCATCTCACTGTCTTCTCTGTCCTCTGGCTTTTCCTCACGTTCCCTCTTCCTGCAGGTTCCCTCCATTACCCGGTCCGTGGGCCGTGACAGGATCTTGGCTCTCCGCCAGCAGACTCAGTTCCTGTGGGACGCCTACTTTTCCTCTGTAACCAAAATCATCTTAACTACTCTGGAGGTAAGCCTGGGGGAAAAATGCTCTTAATGGGAGTTTTGGATTAAACTGCTACATCTTTTTCTGTACCGTACATCGCCGCTGGCTATTCCTCACCTCCTAGAGATGAACTCTTTCTACAGCTGTCAGTTATACTTTACCAAAAAAAAAAAGGTTAACTGAATGTGCCCCCTCTTTTTCAGCAATGTTCTGCTTCATATTCATATGTTTTAACCTAGAAGTAGCTCAGAACACTTAGCTGAAGGGCACCTGGAAAGCAGCTTCGGTGTTATTTTGAGGCTTTTTACACTTACAAACGGAAATGTTCCACTCAGAGTCCAGACCTATAACCTCGGACATCTTGGTGATCAATTTCTAACTTTGATAAGGAAGAGTGCATAAATTCTGAGGAGATCAACTTTAATATGAATCTTTAGACACACACACACACACACACACACACACACACACTTACTAAACCTCTATGGTGATTTTTTTGTCACCACCTGTTTTCAACAACGTTTTTTGACACAAAAATGGACAAAGTTGTATTTTCAGCCGACAAAGACCAACATAATTATTCATTTTCAGTCTGATTTCACTCCCGTTTTTCTTCAGTTTTTGTCTCCACCATCTCCCATCAGATGCTAAATGCTAAACATTATGACAAAGAGCAACATAATAGCACTTGTAGTCCAATTGTAATGCAATTTTTCCTCAGTTTTGGTCTCCACCATCTTCCATAAGATGCTAAATGCTAAATATTATGACAAAGAAGAACATTATGAAGCTTGTAGTCCGATTTTCGCTTCCATTTTTCCTATGTGTTGGTCTCCACCAATAGCCCCCTATATTACTTTCTGCCGTTTGGTTCTCAACAGGTATCACAAAGTGGGTTTCTAAGAGCTTAAAGCTTCTGCAAACAAAGTTAATTGATCAATCGTTAAAGGAGGGGGTTGTGTGTGCCCCCGCAAGCTCAAGGGTAGAACATGAACTTGTCTCATTGGATTATAAAAAATCTCCCTGCTCTCATTTTATTTTCTGTTAGTTCACGTCCTCAGGGGCTGTTTGTTCTCTGAATACAGACACACAGCATTAAGACCCTCTTCATCACACCACCATCATCATCATCACATAAGCATCACCGCTATGATCCCTCTTGCAGCACATATTATTTTTGCAATCATGCTCACTTGTCATCATCCTTTGCATCACCTAGTCACATCGCTACTCAACTTCAGGCTCAGTCAGATGGGATTAGAGTCCTAGACATGATCTGGAATATAATAACCGACATGGGAGGTCAGTCATTAGCAAACTCTCTAGTTTAAAATGAATATATTCTGCACGAAATAGTGAAAATAATGGGAGAGTTCATGATTGCAGGTTGTTTTTCACCACATTAATTTGAGGTTAATCATACAGTAAGAAATGCACTTGAGTTTCTTGATCAGAAGAAATTCCAATTAAATTATAACAATATTTTTGTGGCGGTGCGTCAACTTTTAATGAGTACATATTGTGACTTTATCTCTAAGTCTGAATTAATCTTCATAATTCAAAGCGAGTCCATGTTACTTTTGCTAAAAACGGGATAGTGTTGAACGCTCAAATACAGTAGCACAAGTCATAAAACTGAACTACAGTAAAGTTTTCTAACGTACTGGTCTTCAGGCTCAAGACCATTTTATTATTTTAGTACAGTAAACATTTGAAGCAGTAAAAGACACCCATGCTCAATCTGTCACTCAGTCAGAGCCTGCTTCAAATGAAATACAATAAATGTGTTAGTTTTTTTTTTTAAATGTATTTAATTTTTGGGGGCTTTATGCCTTTAATCGGATAGGACAGTGGAGAGGGACAGGAAAGTGGGAGAAAGAGTCGGGGTGGGATCCGGAAAGGACCACGGGTCGGGAATCGAACCCGGGTCGCGGGCGTACGGTGCAGGTGCCCCAGCCAGGTGCGCCAAGGTCGGGGCCGTGTTAGTTTTTATGACAAAAAGAGACTGGAAAAACAAAACCGTTATGCCAAAAATAAAGCAAATACTGTACATCGAAATAACAGAATAAAAAACATATCCATAGTTTATTTTTCATCACACTGCCGAACAAATGCTGAATTTCTTGCGTACGGTAAAGTACACATTTAGCATAACGTGTTTTTTAATATTTGTTTTCCCATCTTTTTTGTTTGCATGAAGCGTTTGGCTTATAAAGAAGCTTGATGTTATCATGTACCTTGAATCACTAATCAAATTAAGGCCAATTGCAACGTATTATTCCCCTACAATCACTGCACAAACAACACCTCATTGACACTGCTGGCTGCCCAGAGGTAGCAGGGTATGAAATAAGACAGAAGCGCACTGACAGCCGTGCACCGCTGGCCAGATGTGCTAAGAACTCCAAACCAGCTCGCCTCCGGGCTAAATGGGTGAAATGAGGCGTTGTTGATAGCTCTAGTGGCCCACATACTGGGAGGCTGGCAGTCGGTGTCATGAGGGGTGTGTGAGTGTGTGTTAAAAGCTGGCTTGTGTGCCAATTTTCCACAGATCTGTTGACATCTATGGGGTTGGTGGAAAAAAACAGAATGGCCCCAAAAAAAATGTGTTTTTCTATTGTTTGGGTCACTTTTACTGTCATATTTATTGATATTTTTCAAGTTGAAGATGTATTTGTAGATGAAATGGACATCACCTATTCAATAACCATTCAAATCTAAACATAGATGAGCATTATGTTACCTCTAAAGGCTTTACACATTCACAAATTGGTTCATTTAATACCTAAATACATGATTGAACATGCATGGTTCACGGGCTAATTTTTGTGCCTGTTGGTTTTTATAAGAGCGTTAAATATAAAGAAGTCTTTTGTAAACAGGAGTTGGCAGGTAATTCTTTTAAAAGGTCACAAGGTTATTAACTTCCTAAGGTCCCATATATCATCATATCTCCTTTGAGTATATGGAAGCGGGTAAAAGGACTCAAATGATACTTTTAATACTTTGATAGACCGCCCCCTAAGAGACAGAATACTTCAATGCTATCATAATATACATTTCAAAGCTTGCATAACTTAAAGGTATCAATTAATAACAGAACAACTGTATTATTAGCTTAAACAAATGACATTTTTGTATCTGAACTGGACTGAAACCAGACGTTGTATTGTGTTTAGAGACTAGTGGTCTTCCTCAAAGCCCCCTGCAGATTTAAAACACTCCTCCTGACAACCCTGACCTTTGGTAACACGTTAGATGGATGATATTAGCTAAATAGCTAATGGACTCCTCGTGTTGGGAGCAAGTTGTTACCCCAAGTGAAGCAAGTGTCTCAGGGCTGTTCCCCGAGCGGTCGGGGCTAAACTGCTTTTACTTCCAAATGTTATCACATGTCTGGAGTCAGAGTGGGGAAAGTGTAAAGAGGCCACACTGAGGAGGTGTGTGTTATATGTAGCTTTAATGAGCCATATGATGTTTCCTCCGGCTCATATGGACACTTTCTTCTTCCTGGATCAAACAACACAGTGGAAAATTACAATTTATGAGGATTTTTTTTATTATCCAGCATTTTTTATCCATAAACTCAATTTAAAATTAAATTTGCTGTTCGGTTTCACATTAATTTCTCCTCTAGTAACAAAAACCTGTAATTCTTTCGCTTTACAACCATTTCATTTAGCTTAAAGGCAGCAGAATTGTCCAAAACCATAAAAGAAAACCCTTTACTTTGTCTAATAATTGAAATGCTCCTTTGAGACATGCTTTTCTTGCACACTTTGTCAAGCCCTTTCTATGTGAATTAAATAAATGAACTAATCACATCTCAGTCTTTTTTTGTCCTCTTCACACTTCGTATCTTCACCTCTCTTCGCTCCTCGTGTTTTTCTCACTTTCACTTTGTGCTGTCTCCTTTTCCCACCTTTATGATTTTCCTAATCGGTTTGATTTCAATATCAAATCTTCTTCCTTTTTCTCACATGCCTCCTTCCTTCTCCTCTTCCTCTTGTTGCTGTACTTTCTCTGTTTCTCCTGTCCAGATCATCCAGGACCGCGTGAACTCCCATGTGTCCAGGAACAGGTTGCTGTGGAATTCCCTTCCTGGTGGTCTCCATGCGCTCCCCCAGTACTCATCCGACCCTGCCCAGTTCCCTTTTTACTATGCCATACTGGGTAAGCGTGCGCCTAATTTGTCTTTGGTAGTTTCAAACATAACCTCTGTGAACCCTGATAGAGTGGTGCAGGATTGAGTCCTTTACACCCAGAAATGAGTTAGCATTGTACCACTCCCTCATGTTGCAGTCAACCGTTTTGAGTGTTTTGTGCTTCGATGCCTGATAGAAAGCTCTGTGGTTAAAACAAGTTTATGAGATTTTCATGTAAAATCTCTTTCAAGCAGAACATTAGCCGCCTTTAGCTTAGCGATGGCTACATGAAGTCATGTGACCGTGAGAGATTGCTTATAGCTTAACGTTAGCTTTGCTTTAGCTTCAAAAATCCAAAAGTGGTGTTCATGTGTGGGGAAGAAGTTGAGTATCAAAGACTTTTTTATGCAATGTTCCAAAATCCAATGGGGGCTTTTTGTCGACGGACCCTTGCAAAGCTAACTTTGGGGTCAGCCTATAAAAAGACGTCATCACTGCACCACTTTATTAGGGTACTTTCAAACCCCTGATTGTCTCAATTTGCATCTGTACTCCTCTTGGTCACAACTCAATCAAACCTTAACACAGAGACATTGACCACGTATGTCAATGTTTTCCAGATTGTTTTTGATGCCGTCCTTAAAAGAAAAAGCCTAAATCTGGTTGAAAAATATTTAAAAAAAGATGTATAATCATCCCATGTGCCTGTGAATCCTTACAGGTTTCCTCTATTATATAAAAGAAATGCAATGATGACTGTGTTTTGTACATTGCAAACAGAAAGGCTAGCGGCTCATTTAGCATACTTTATTGATGCCCATTTTCCAAACTAATCACAAATTGGCAGAAAGGAAGAACGGGGTTCAACTCACTGAACTTTTGGAAACGTTCTATGTACTTTTAAGACTGTCTGCACAGTGCGAGACTTTGAAAACCTCTGCCTCAGCCAAAACCAAATTTGAAAAACGGCAGTGTTCCTCCTCTGCTCTTGCCAGCAATCACCTGTCAGTTTCTGATGATGTTCCTCCTTAGATTTTTCTGTTAATGGAGTTGAAATTCTTCCAGTTTTCTCTTAAATTATTCCAAGTGAACTGTTGATTCTGCCTGGAAGCTGTTGGCTACACAAACAAACCTTATCTCGATACAAAAGAAGAGCATAGCAGAGACAAGGCTGCTGTTTGCTGCTTGTATACAAGTCTGCAGACATAAAAGCGACAAATGTAGAGGCTGACCTCGTAATAAAGAGTGCAAAACTAAGATGGAAATAAGCAAAGTGATCAAGACTGCATGTAAAATATATTAGAGTTGTTGAAGCAGAGTTCAGAAACTTCAAGCTGCAGGCACAGAAAGTTGCATGGTGTGGTTGTAGATATGCAGACTGGCGAAGCTGAGGCTGTAACTCAGATCGATGTTTGTCTTTCTCGGAGGAATTGTGGACACAAGGGTTAGAAGGAAGAAAGAAGGGAGGGATCGGGGGATGGAGGGAAAGATTGGGCAGTTCGGTTTATGCCTCTGCAGTAAATCTCTATTTTAGCGGCTGCCATCTCCTGTGCTGCTGCTCGGGGAATAACTTGTCGCCGACGCCGTGTGTATGCCGTCTCACTCTGCTACCTTCCCATAAGTTTTCACGGCGAATCGGTCGCAACTGCTGCCTGGTAGTTTGAGAAGTTTGACTTACTGCAGTGACCTCAGGAGCTGTACAAATATCACGATTTGACGGCTCAAGTTACATCTTAACTTTAGTTTGTGGAGTGCTGTGCTGTGGAGCTACTTTAGGTTGTATAACACAGACAAAAAGAGGTTGCTAGAGCTGTAGAGGACCCTTAAAGACTTTAGCATCGGACAGTTAAAGGAATGGGACTACATTGATCAGCAAAAGTCAGAAATAAATGCACATGTCTTAAAGGGGCTCCATTATGCTCATCTTCAGGTTCATATTGGTATGTTGTGCCTCTACTGGGACATGTTGACATGCTCTACAGGTTTTTCTTGGAGGTAATTGGTGTAACAGACATATCAAGGTCACCTGTCCACTGACATTTGGCATTTAAAATCCACAGTAAACTCATATTTTCCAAGCAGAATGACAGGAAAGATGTTTCAGGAAGTCTTTACATTTGGATCATCGAACTCTTGGCTTTTGCTCTCAAATGTAATATCTATTTAATAATTTACAGACACCATGTGCTACTTGTTTTAAGATTCAGCAGCTTAGTGTCCGGTACAGTACCTCTATCAAAACACCAGCAGAAATAAGATGAGGACACTTGACAGAAAGACAGAAAAGTGTGCACTTACTACCTCCCAGTTTTGACAAGATTTGTGTAACATTAACAACCATTCAAAATGCCATCATTTATGTCAGTCTACAAGCAATTAGACACACCTCCAATCATGCGAGTCAGCCTGGTGGATTAATTAGCCACATGTGACCTTAATTGCTTTTGCTCTCACACAGAATATCTCTTAAGCACTTCATGGCGACTACATGCTACTTGGTTTAAGGTTGGAAAGGGTTAGAGTGAAGTGCAATAAGATACTGAAACTAGTCTGCAGACATTAACAGCAACACAGGAAGCTGTCTCCTCACCAGGCCCTCGCTTAGCAAGCACTTACAATGACACAATCCATATGTCTCTTTGCAGACAGTTTAATACACATTCACACTTGGCTTCACGGAAGTCTTACTACTGTAATATGAACTCCCGGGTGGACTTATGACCCACACCTTGTCACAAGGTGTGAACCACTCAGAATCAATACAGTGTAGAGACCCCTACTTCTTAAAAATGCCGGGTGCTACACTTCCCAGTAATGCAGTAAATAAACGAGTCAGCATCAATTATTTTGTCCTTTATTGTCTATCATAACCTTGTTCTAATTAGTGCAACAATTTGCCTGTGATAAATAAACGTATGTAATGTAATAAAATGTCAAAAAGGCACAACTCTTTCAAGAAAACGCAGATGAAACAGAACGACTGAGCTTTTTATAGGTGACCCCCTCAAGGGCAGACCTGGTGCTTCCATAAATACCACTAAGCCCACCTGAGATGGCTGGTCTTGGGGCCCGGTGTCAGAGAGATGGATAGAGCTACACTAAAGAGCACTCTGGCTCCGCTTAACCATGAGGATGTGTGTATTCCCTTATTCCCGTTCCCGCCAAACACTTGGCATGCCATGTGCCTGCAGTCAGCTGCCCGAGGCTGCTGTATATTCTGAGGGTCAGTAGTTTGGGTTTTGTTTTGTTAACTCAGTTAGAACAAGTTATATATATAAACAGCGAATGAATATTAAATCAACTTTGTGACATCTGAGCCTTTCTTACCCTCAGATGTGCATTAACTTCATCTTCTTTTTATAATACATACAGGGAATAACAGTTATGTTATCTTATTATATTAGCAGTAACGTATTAGTATTTCCTGAAAGAAATGATGTGGTATCTTCGTCTCAAGAAGAGCGATTTATTTAGCAAAAAATATAAACTTTGCCTCATATTTCTCCCAGGAGTCGGAGGAGAGCAAAGCAGAGTTGAAAGAAACATTAATAAAGGACTTACACAAATTAAAATGGAACCCCAACACCCCAAAACTCTTACGTTGCTCTGGATGTGTAAATATAGGCAACTGTTTGCTAATACATTTCAATCAACAGTATAAGGCAATATCATTCAGATGTTCTGCTACTTCCAAGATGTGTTGCGTTGTCATATCATCATAATTTGTCATAGCTTCAGATATGTCCAAGGAGTAAAGATGATTAGGAAACCTACATACTTAATTGTTCTGTCAATCAAGTCCCATTGATTGCTGTTGCAGGAATTTAAAAACCCAATCCTCTGTATTATCTGCATGCCTTTAGTGTGAAGCAGGGAGTTCCCTGTGCATTAAAACCTGCAGAACAGTCAATTAAACTGTTGGTATAGCTCTAATAGACACAATATACATGATTTGTTTTCCAATCAGAACAATAATCACCATTACAACTCACTCAGCTTGCAGCGACGGTAGCTGTGTGATCTTTACTAAATTAAATCAGTGTGTGCTGATGTCATTATTGTTACACCGGGCATTAACAGAACTCTTTTTACAAAATCAAAACACATTAATGTAATTATATTATGAACTGATTATTTGCATGTACGTCACGAAGCAGGGTTAAGTTTGTTTTACTATTCCAAATATACAGGATTACTGGATTCATGTTTATGTGGAATAGAAACTATATTCAGAAAATGAAATCCAATCGTAGAGCCAGTGCTTTATAATATTGGTACGTTTCTTGCCACAGGGGGAATACATTTCCTCGACTCCATTTACCCATTGCAGCGAATACTGGGGATCATTTATCGGGGAAGTGATTTCAAATGTGGTTCTGCTACAAATCTTCTTTAGTTCATTTGTTTGCCCCAATAAAATGCAACAAAAAAAACACAATTACAAGAGCCTCCTTCAAATTCAATTTCTCCTTATAGGAACAAATCCACAAGATTCCTAATTCGCTAAATAAGACGGTCAATGCTAATGCATCAGACGTGTTTACTCGTGCTCAGTCATGGGGAGTATATATCCTGTCAGAAAGATTGATGAGGGGTGCAGCACGGAGCACTGTGTCCAGGTATGGGGCTTGATGGAGAGCTATAGCTGTGCAGATCTGTGTTTAAAAACCTAGTTTACATCTGTGTGTGTGTGCGTGTGTTGTGTGTGTGTACAGGTAAGAGCCCGTCACAGCACTTCACAGCTGTGATCCATACGGTGACTCCTCTGCAGGCCCAGATCTCCCCCGTGGTGAAGCTCATCATCGCTGTAGCCAAGTCCAACTTCTGTGCACAGGTAGGGAAAAGTGTGTGTACATCCTGCTGGGATTTGATGCAGCTTCGACTAAAGGAAATAATGAAAAGCAGTATTTAAAATGAGCTGTGAAAGCGACATCAAGAGGTGGTAATACTTTGTGAGACAAAGGTATCACTTGTAACTGTCTCATGTTTTAATTAGCACCTTTTTTTCCTGCTTGTCCTAAACTCCGTTTGTCTTCCTTTTTTAACTTCTACCAAGTAAAATGTAATGAGTGCATAAATACAACAGGATGCCACTGAAGAAAACACTCTGTTATTTAAAGAAAAACCCATTATCTTGAAAGTAGTCTGGCGTCATTGACTGTACGACATTATTTGGCGAGGGATAATGAAATGAAACTCTAAGCGAGTGTGCAGACACCATGAAATGTCCACCTGTCATGGGAGAGTGAGCACACTTTGCAAACAAAGTCAAGAACATGTTAACATGCATTCATAATCCCACACAATCATATCGAAGGGAACTTTTTCCTACTAAAATGACTGCTTTATTTGAAAGAATATTGCTTAGAAAATACGGAATTAACTGACTTTTTCTTGCAATATCTTGTGTTTTTCTTACTGAGCCTTACTGCTAACATTGTGTTTATCCTCATTATAAGATACATACTTGACTGGTACCTAAGATGCTAACTAACGTGCCGTTACAATTACTGGAAAGTAGTGGGACAGATATTTAGCATGCTTTGTGCTTAAGGTGAAAAGAAGCATCAGGAAAAACACATGCAGAAACTAATGCATATTGATATACATGAGTATACAGCTGTGCACTTTCTCCGTACAGATTGTGGTTTTATGGAACTGCGACAAGCCTTTACCTCCTCGGAACAAGTGGCCCTCCACCAGCGTGCCTCTCACTGTCATTGAAGGACAGAGCAAGGTAACAGCTTCTGGCTTTTTGCATCTATTATGTATGAAAAGATGCTTTTGTAGCTTAGCAGTGAAGATATTTATCTCGCCTTTTTATAAAACAACCAGGCCAGAGTTTCTAGGCTATGAAACAATTAGGCTTCTTTCTGCTTTCTAAATACTACAAAGCAGGTTAATGAGGAAAATACCTGCTAGATCTTAAGAATTGTGTGTCTGTTGAAGAATCCTGAAGTATATCATATGTACAACAAAAGAAAAAATCTTTTGCATGTAAACCTCTGCCGTTTTGAGTGTGTTGCTAGGCAGATTTCAGCCAAGAGATGTAACGGAAAGGCCAACCAGAGGTCAACATGAAACAAGTTATATATATATATATATATATATATATATATATATATATATACAGTGTTTAAACATGTTTTGTTGCTCTGAAAAGTAAAAAAAATATCTAAAATTCAAAATAAAATGTAGTTAGATTGGCATAGATTTAGCAGAGCCCTATTGGACAATATATAACACTCTTGCTTCTATTGGTTAGCGCTTCAACACATTGTACGTGATAGGTTGAGGTGTGGGACATACTGTATATTAGCTGTTGATCAATTACAACAGAGCCGGCCAGCTAACCAATCAGAGCAGACTGGGCTCTGGTTTCAGACAGAGGGTGTAAAGAGGTGCTGCAGCACAGGCAGTATGAGAAGAATAAAGAGCTTTTTGAACATTAAAGCACGGAGACATGTCCCAGAGGAGGTACTAAATACAAATGATCATAATATGTCCGATTTAAAATACTCAAGTACAATACAAATGATTCTTAAGAATACTGGAAAAGCGTATTTAAGTTATAAAATAGACTCTTGATGGTGACATTGGAGTGATCCCAGCAGTGTTGGGATTCTTCTCAATGCATGCACTCAAGACTGCCAGCAGCACTTACAATTGTCTGGTGTTTCTCATTTACACTCGCATTTAAACAATTGAGCTACTTCCTAAAAATAAACACATTTATTCACCCACTGAACACACACACACACACACACACACACACACACACACACACACACACACACACACCAACCTCTTTCTCTCCCCTTCTAATCCCGACGCTTTGCTTTCTAATTCCTTCTGTTTGTTTTCATGTAAATGTGTCCCCGTTGAAACCCAAGAATGATTTTTCCACTGGCGACAATAAAACGTGTGTGTGTGTGTGTGTGTCGGTACCCTTTGGGCCTATAATTAGTCATCTGGTGTATTGTCGTAGAGCCCAGACAGATGCTCTTCAGCGTTTTCCCACTAAACACTCTCTGTGTTTGTTTGCTCCATAATAACCACACACACACACACACACACACACACACACACACACACACACACACACACACACACACACACACACACACACACACACACACACACACACACAGTTCCCACTCTGCCCCGACAGTGCGCAGCAGCGGACTAATTTAGTTTGTTAGGAGTGTGATGCTGAGTGGAAACACTCCATCAGAAAGTTTTCAGATCAATACTGTCTCCCTCTTTACTTCTGTTTGCTTACACTCCTTTCATCAAATAGCATATGTACTCTTTAATCCATTTCAATACTGTCTCACAAGTCCTCACACAAATGAGAAAAATAGGTGGCTTGTCCGTCATGGTATAAAAAAGGAATGATTGATTGAGAGGAGGCAGGAATTTCCTTGTTGGCCTTTTTTACCTGGCCTTATTAATACATCTGTACCATAGAGTTTCAAAGGAACTGAATCAGCTTTATCGTCCGAATATGTTTACTAGGAATTTGACTTACCAGATAATCATAATCAATCCCTAAAGATGTTACAAAAAGGAAGCAAAGCAGAGTTGAAACTGTACTTGCCGGACAAAAACAGCTTTAAAATGTTGCATAGGGACACACAGAAAAAGTATGAAATCAAGTGTAATGATTTGTCATCAGGTTTTTTGAAGACCATTTCATAATATAGATTAAATTTAGGATCAATAAATAAATAATCATATTTTGTTATTTTTTTTAAATCCTGCGTTTTTGGCTGCACAGTATTTCATTTTCAGTCCCAGTAGGTCAGTTTGTAGGGAACCGAAGGATTGCTGGTTCCCGATTGGACCAAAAATACAGAGGGTGGATTTGGATCCGGTTTGTGCATGTTGTATTTCGAGCCTATAGAGTAATTGTGAAATATCACCAGCGTGAAGATCCAAATTTCACCTCAGGGATCAATAAAGGATCTTTATCTGATACGACCTCTTCCTTGTCATTCCTTCTGTTAAGTACACAGATGCTTTTGTTTACTTACTTATAAAACTAGTGTACGACTTTCTTTACTGATGCAACTTTTCAAATCTGGCATTAGAGATTGTTGCATTGACCTTACTTGAGTTATCAACTTACTTTATATATATTTACAGTCTTTGAATGATCGATTATACACGAAAGACATGCTGATCCTGACCTTGTCATATGTTTCTGACCTTCATTTTCTTGTTTGCTTTCTATTCGAGTATGTACACAACTAGCATATAGTTGTAGTTTGCACTGGGGGGATTCGGATGGCTTCAAAGCCTCCTTAATGTTTCAGGATTGCACAAGTTTAAATGATATGCTTACCATCAGGTGGATCGGGTCGTTCAGCCTGGTCTTTCTATAAGTGACGACCTGCCTGCTTTGCGTTTCTGACCCCCTCACATCAATATGATCAAAGGACTTCCCACTACCGCTGTTAATGTGTCGACTGCATCTCACCTTCATCCATCACCCTGCAGTATGCCCCAACTACCGGAAGTGAATATTGATAAGTAAATCTTCAGCATTGATCCTGAATCCTTAGGTGCGCATTTCAATTATACCAAAGGAGCATAAAAGTGACCGGTTCAAAGGTGAATGTGCCGAAACGTGATTGGACAGAGGGTCAGGGCAGGGGTGAATTGATAGTCTCGTTTTGACCTCGAAATATAATTTAGATTCAGTATCGGACTGTAAACACTGTCAGATTTCATTTTTAGGGTGAAGATGTGATCTTTGTCTTTTAGCAGTAATTTACAGACACATCGATGACATTAAGACAGAATGGAGATCTCCAATGACTCCTCCTTTAAAGAGAGGAAATGGGTGGATGGAGGGCCACTAAGATAAGGCTCAGACCATTGAACTGCCAGTGATCTCAGTGGGATCTTATCTCGGTCCGGAGGCAGAAAACCATTGACACCAGCCAGAGGGAGGGGGGGGGCAGTGTCTGTGTGTATGTGCACAGGTAGAAATCAGGTTCAGGTTCACATTTGTGCATTATTTGTACATGCTATAATGTTAAAAAGTGTAGTTTTTCCATTGAAGCTGTCTTAGTTTATTGTTCAAGCATGCCAAAGTTGATGTAGATGTCATTAGCAGTATGGATGATTTAGCAGATGACCCAAGTTATCACAATGTATAAGCTGAATGTCCCTACCAAATGTCTCATGTGAAAATGTTGTTTCATTAAATCAGTGAATACATTTGCCCTGCCTTTGCTACTTGAGGAAACTTAAAGGTCTCCTATTGTGTTTTTTTTATGGATTGATCTCTCTGTCTGAAGAGGGACGTTTTCTAAAGGAGAAACTCAGCCAAAAGCTGCCGTGAAGAAACCCCATATTATGTTCCAAACCACATCCAGCATTATTTCTGAAATGCTTCTCAGTGTTTACCACTAGAACAGAGACATTATATGCATTATATATACAACAACTCTAAGTCCCTCCTGCAGACATCCTGCTGAACACACACACATACACACACAAGAGGTGCTGCGGAGGGGATTCAGCTCGCGACTGTATACGGGGGATGATATGTTGGGACGTGTCACGTGGGCGGGACGTTGCCAGTCGTTCAGTGTAAAGCCAGCCCACATTTCGGTTATGACGTCATATCGGCAGCAAATCTGGATCCGCTCGTTTGTACCCCCGTTTTTAGAGATGTGGGTAAGGAGGAAAAGAGAGAAGGTCGTATTTTCTGACACTTTGTGATTATCTGGGCCCAAATTGGAAGAAATGAAGCCCATAATTATGTTTTTGCGTTGGTTCTTTTCCGATTTTACTTTTCAATATTGTGAATTTATTTAATTTAGAGCATTAGCCCAGCATGAATGCAGTTGATTATCTGGAAAGTATCTAATTTAGTTAAGCCAATTAGACTGCAATGGTGGTTTTATAAGAAGACGTTACACTACCACGAACACCGTCCTAACTGAACTAATTACCTGCCGGCTGATTATAGGGCATCCATCCAAAGAAAATACACTTTCTGCCAAAAGTTCTCACTCTAAGCTCTGATTTAATGCAATTTTTTAAATGTGGCACTCCCAAATCATTTAGCGGTTGTGCTACGCTCCATTTCTTGATGAGATGGCAGTCGGCATCCATTGGCTCATTAAGCTGAAGTGGAAGTTGATATTAACTTGGAAATGCAAAATAAGCCGCTTAATATTTCCCCTGAGGGTGTAAATTAAATCTACTTTATTTAGGACAGTGACAGTATGGAGGTCTATATCAATTACATTAAACCGTAGTTGACCAAGATAATTACGGTTTTACAGGAGTTTTGTTTCCCAAATCAAGAGAGATTTATTCAGACTGTTAAACTACATGTGACCTACAGTGGGATTACATTTAACACATTACCTTGTAAAGAAGACAGCCATTAACGTTTTTTAAGTACACAACTAACCTTCAGGTCAGCAGTGATTGAGTTGTTGCGCTGGACACAGAGATGGGACCCAGAAATAAGATCTGCTGCACATTTGGGATCATTATTTGATTATAAAAGGAGAAGAATCTTCAGGCTCAATCTGCTGAAATTGAACCCACCAAGCCACTGCCCATCTCAGGTATAAGAAGAGACATAGGCAGACATACTAAACTGTAAAAGTCACAGGTAAATCAGAATCAAGAATCCAACTGAGCCGTGTAATAAATGAGTCTTCAGGGTTATATCATAATGTCTCTATCACAGGTTGTAAAGTTGGAGCTGATTTAAATTACTTTGTATTCTGCTACTGGAAGTCTTTACCTGTAATTAGATGTCACTCTTTATTTATTAGTTGAATTGTATTTTGTATTACCTAATAATCTGATCTTTTTAAGTAACTAAAGCTGTCAGATAAATGGAGTGGGGCAAAAAGTCTAATTTAGGCTTCATATATG